>NC_139350.1:56337931-56392931 GCF_055883805.1 Amblyomma maculatum
AGGTAATATTCAACAGCCTCGGGAAGGAACAGCAGTTTACATTAGGTAGCATACTGGAAGTAGTAGGCGAATATGTCTACTTAGGACAGGTAGTAACCGCAGATCCGAACCATGAAAAGGAAATAACAAGAAGAATAAGATTGGGATGGAGCGCATTTGGCAAGCACTCGCAGATTATGACTAGCAGCTTGCCGGCATCGCTCAAGAGGAAAGTATACAACAGTTGCACCTTGCCTGTACTCTCCTATGGGGCTGAAACGTGGAGGCTAACCAAGAGAGTTCTACTTAAGTTGAGGACAACCCAGAGGGCTATGGAACGAAAAATGGTAGGGGTAACATTAAGAGATAGAAAGCGTGCAGAGTGGGTCAGAGAAATAACTCAAGTTACCGACATTCTAGTAGAAATTAAGAAGAAGAAATGGACATGGGCAGGACATGTAGTGCGAAGAGAGGATAACCGATGGTCGCTGAGGATAACAAACTGGATTCCAAGGGAAGGAAAGCGTAGCAGGGGGCGGCAGAAAGTTAGGTGGGCGGACGAGATTAAGAAGTTCGCAGGGGTCAAGTGGATGCAGCTAGCACAGAGCCGGGTCAAGTGGAGAAATATGGGAGAGCCCTTCGCCGTGGGTATAATCAGGCTGATGATGATGATGATGATGAGTGTGCGTGATCCTGAGTGGACCGGGGGGCCTCTGCCTTCCGCAGTCATATGCGCACACCGGCGTGGAGAGGAGAAGGGTAGCATCCGCACTGCGCGTGCGCGCGTGCCGCGGAGAGCTGGCCGACTGGAGCAGGAAAGCATCTGCCGGCATCGCACGCGCAGGGCATGAAAGTGGATTCTGCCTAGTACGCCGATAAAGTTAGATACTTTTTTCGGCCTTTATTGTCTTCAGCATAAGTGGGCAGTTGACTTCAAAAGCCTCGACCTCATTGCAAAAAAAAAAAAAAATTCCCGACATCACCCGCCCGACATCACCCGCTCAGTGATTAAGACGCTTGACTACTGACCGGAATTCTGGTTTCGAACTCGATCACGGTGGCCGCGTTTCAATGGAGGTGAAACGCGAAAGCGTCCATGTGCTGCGATGTTAAAGATGCCCATGGGGTCGGAATTATTCCTTTGTTCTCTTCCTTCTTTCATTCCTACCTTTGTTCCCTCACGGCGCGGTTCAGGTGTCCGCCGAGAATTGCGATATATACTGCGGTTTTCCTTTTTTAAAGAAAGCAAACCAATTATCAACCTCGTGCTCAGCAATTGGTGACAGCTACGTACATTTAAGGTCTCTTCGATTTGGCTTGCACTATAACTGCACTAGTTCTGAAAAGTGCTGCAGTGGTGCCAGGCGGTCACGTGAGCCAGTTCCGACACTGCCGTGCGGCGGCAGCTGCCAAAACGAGTACGCAAGTGTAGGACTTTGCAACCTAGCAGACGCGTGCGCGCATCGTGTATCGCGTGCTGTAACATGATCACGCCCAATTTCGAAGCCAGCTGTCGTAGGCCTAAAAGTGACGCCGACTAACAGTGACGTTCACTGTGACCAATTGAGCAACGTACGCGCGACTGCGAAGATGCCATTCATGCGCCTGGGTTCGAGAAAATTAACATTGTAAGCAGTTGACGAGTATTTGTTTACTGTCTAACGAGACGCACGATTGGTTTCCGCGGAATTCTGTCAAAAAGCGCTAGCTGCTGAAAAGACACACGTGCCTCATTGCGCTCTCAAACGTCGATGTACTACGTGGGCGACAAGTTTGATGTCGCAGAGTTGCTGCGCAATCGTGTGGCACACACACTTGGCACGACAGAAACTCGATCGATCGCAACTGATTTCTGTTCGCAGCTACTCGTCTTCTTAGGTCACAACACGATAAAATATATATATATATATATATACTATACATAGGACAACGCGCGCGAAGGTGACGTATCGCACGGCCACGTACCACTACATATGTGGCCACAACTACATAAAATACCGCTCCTCCATCAACAAAATGCTAGTCACCAGCATGCAGCCCAGCTACCCTGTATACGCAACCATTCGCGAATCCGTTGCATCGAACCGTCCGGGTTCTGAAGGAGACGGACTTTACAAAGCTCTGCAGAACGATGAGCAGTGTCGTCTGCTCTTGGCCGAGCGGCGCGTACACCATGCTGCACTTCTTTCTGCACCTCATCTGGAGCGAGTGCAGGATGGGCGAGAACTCGGGCAGAACTAGCCCTGCACCTTCACAAAACGAGGAGAGAAGTGCAGTCGGCGCGCGTGGCACCGGCAAAACGAGGACGGCGGTGCTGCACTGCTATAACTAGTGCAGCTGGTGCAGCCAAATCGAAGAGACCTTTGTATGCCTTTTCTCCATAGAGTTCCTTACACTAACTAGAGGGAATGCTGAGGGCGCTGCACTTCAGCCAACATGGGCGCGCTAAGAATCATGGGCCGGTGTGCTACTTGTTGCGGAACAGTCGGTTTTTCTCGGGTACGTGGAGTGGCGTTACTGCAATGTTTCTTTTTCGTCATCATCATCATTTGAAGGTGCGTACATACAGGGTCTTGAATATTTGGGGGCTGTGATTTTAAAAATTTCTGTGCAAAATCTACTACCCCATTCGAGCTTAAATAACGTTCACAAAGTAGAAAAATATCGTCTACGTTAACTAATAAGTGATTCAACATGGGTACTTGCCTAGATTTTCCGAAATCGAGAAAAAACTGCTCTCGGCGGCGTGCACAATTTTCGCAGAAGAGAGTCGAAAAGCTATTTTGACATGGTGCGTCATCTGTCGGGAAGCGAGGCAAGCGCGCCAACAGCCGGGATGGAGCTTTTCTCAATGCTCGACAGATGACGTATCATGTCAAAATAGCTCTTCGACTTTCTTCTGTGAGAATTGTGCACGCCACCTAGAGCAGTTTTTCTCGATTTCAGGAAATCTAGGCAGGTACCGATGCTGAATCATTTATCAGATAACGTAGACTATATTTTGCTACTTTGTGAACGTTATTTCAGCTCGAATGGGCAGTAGATTTTGCATAGGAATTTTTTAAATCCCAGCCCCCAAATATTCAAGACCCTGTAGACCACGAAAGCCATAGTAGCGAAAGCGCAAAAGCAGACGTCGCCAATAAATGGTTTTTGTTTCCCGAAATGCCACTAAAAACTTCCTTAAGTGATTGCACAACCATAAATATTTTCATAACTTTTTTTTTTATTTCAAACTTTGCTTATTAAGTGCGAAATATTGGTATTTGTGCTGCTCGAAACTAAGCCAATAGGAGAAAGAGCCATCGCTTACATTGGATAAATATCACACCGACATGCTGTTTCTCTCTCTTTTTGCAATTTATAGTCACAATATTCAATGTTAGGACATTATTTATGGTAGAACAACGTTTATCTTTGCATTAGTTTTGGCCAAAAGTTGTAGTTCTGCACTCGGTAGCTCTCCGGCCCATGATGCTTTGAGCGCCCATGGTGGCTGAACTGGCCGTCTGGAAACTCCATGTAAACTCCAATAGACGGCAGCACATCTTTCCCTCTAGGTAAGAGTAGAAACTCTATGCTTTTCTCCGACTTTCGTTTCGCTTTGTGAATCAAAATTGGCTTTGAGGGAAGGAAAGGTGCAATATTTTTCACTTCTCGCTGTGAGGGTAGGCAGGGAGGTGGGAGGGAAAGAAAGGTGCCGCAGAGCATGTGTGCAGATAAAGCCGCATTCACCCTGGCGACTCGCGAAGGTCACGCGACAGAGTTTCGTCGACCCGCGATAAGCACTGATTGACACCGAGTGTTCACACCGGCGTTCGGTCCGTTCACGACACCGTAAACGAGATACATGACGGAAGAGCCAACTTTCGCGCCTTTTCGTCCGCTTTCGTTTGCGACTGCGCCGGTGTAGATCAGTTCGGACTGCTTTCAGGCATTGATATGTACAATTATTTAATGATCTTATGGTTATGGTTATATGCAAGGCTATTTCGACAGCCAAAAGCGCTCTAGTTTGACGAAGACTGAAGCGGCGGTGGTGTGTGGCGCGCCCTTGTTTGCGGTCGTCTCGCGAAGTAGCAGAGTAGCAGCGAAAATTCAAATTCGTACTCGGTGCTAAGGCAGACGAAATATATAGCCCACAGTGTGTTACATCTGTTTGTAAAAGGATTTCGCATGGTCTTTTCGCGTAAACATAATCAAGAGAGTCGCTTTGGATTTGCTTATTGCGCCAACTCATCGCTGATTTTACTGAGTCATGCACACAAGCTGTGGAGATATTTCGTACGTATGTAGACGTCCAGGTATCCACATAAAGCACGGCGGCACTCCAAAGCTGCTAAACTGCCTTCCTGAATACTACGTCGAAATTTTATTATCTTTGCGCATTTGATTCATCGATGAATCGATAGTCCTCGACTATGTCCGCGCTTCAGTTGATGCGTCTCCAGAACACGCTTATCGAAACGTAAGGCGCAGGCGTATATGTGGCTACAACCTTCGACCAGTTAGCTCCACTCGTCTCGCAAGTTCAAATGATTGTTGTAGCCGCACTGATAGCGATTTTGCTAAGCCTTTTTTTTAATTAGTGAGTGATTTTTTTCTATCTCTCTGGGTTAAATGAGACGCATCAAAAAGAAGATCCAGATTAATCTGGACCACTTCAGTTTCGTTATCTCCCATCGATATTGCTGAATAATGCCGTTCTTTTTTTTGTTTAGCCTTCATATGACGTACCATCGAAACAGTGTCGTGAGGTGGGAATTGAAACTGTCAACCATTTGCCACTATATCCACAGAACAATATTGTTTGTAGCGAGCCTTACCGTGCTTAGCAGTGAATGTGAACTTTGCTACTGCGGCTACCATAGCAGGAGAAACAAGGTTGAATGCACACATGTTTCTTCCAGATTTATTGCCTCAATATACCCCGCTCTATAAATCCATGCATGATTTTTTTTGTATACCCATGATGCTGGGTACACTCTACTACTCACTGAACTGCTGCTGGCAAATAATGTTTGTTGTTTCGCAATATGGGCAAAACCTCTCATGCATCACAACTCCACAATATGGACGTTTTAGTTTTTGGAGGTGTCAATTCATTGCATTCCCAATGAATTCGGACTTTGCAAACTATGTCTGCCACCCATAAAAAGAACGCCATTCATCCAGCCCGTGTGTGTTCGCTATACCTTTTCAGAAAAGTATTCCATGAAGAACGTTGCTATTGTCGAATATTACATGACAGTGACAGTCTGGGTTGCGTTTCTTCGGCATATTCACGCTGTTGGGAGTTTTCGTCAACATGTATACTAGGGGATCTCCTACATGGTTGTTTACACGCTACCGAGATACACAAGCCGCTAAACGTGCAGACAAAGGACACACACACACACACACACACACACACACACACACACACACACACACACACACACACACACACACACACACACACACACACACACACACACACACACACACACACACACACACACACACACACACACACACACACGCACACGCACACGCACACGCGCGCACACACACACACACACACACACACACACACACACACACACACACACACACACACACACACACACACACACACACACACACACACACACACACACACACACACACACACACACACACACACACACACACACACACACACACGCACACGCACACGCACACGCGCGCGCACACACACACACACACACACACACACACACACACACACACACACACACACACACACACACACACACACACACACACACACACACACACACAAAACAGCGAACGGCTGAGAAAGCCCTTCAGTTTGTGTTGTTGTGTGTTTTCGATCAGACCACTCATGCTTACGTTGAAAACAACACTTTGGTGCGCTGTTGCAAAGTATATATGCTCAAGGAAGTCTGTGTACAATGTGCGCGAATAAGTTTCCATTGCGGCAGTGCCGTGTCCAAACAACAGCATTTTTACGCGACGTCTCCCAAATGACACCTGTCGCGCACGGTCCCAGACTTGCATGTTATATGTCCCCCCATCCCACCTTCCTCGGCGAAGCGAATGAGAATCAGGGCCCACTAACCCCCTCAAAATTTATGCTTCAGTGTGATAGAGCTTTCCTGTCTCTTGAATTACATTGTTCTGTTGCCAATGTGCCGTGGTATGCCTCCTGCATTCTCCGTCTGCGACTGGCTAGAAGCTCGTATCTCCTCCTGCCTCATGCGGTGTACAGTATTTCGTGTCTCCTTCAAATATCGGGTGTGAACTGGTGGACAGGTTTGCCCGGTAAACTATGCCAGTTGTTATTTTCCTTCCTCATCGAGCCTTTGATAGACATGCCTAGGGCACTGTCCGAATCGTTCTTTGCACTTCTCACAGCCCCTGGCTTTCTCGTGCAGTGCCTATCTCATTCTCAGCAGCTGTCGGAACAAGTACCAGATGGCTCTTGCCAGTGATTCGCTACAGGATGAACGCAATCACGTAATTCATTTAAGTCCATTATTAGCTCCGAGAAATTCGGGTTGCTAGATGATCAACTCGGCTTGACACCGCCGAGAACAGACGCAGAGAAAGATAG
Organism: Amblyomma maculatum; assembly: GCF_055883805.1. NCBI lineage: Eukaryota > Metazoa > Arthropoda > Arachnida > Ixodida > Ixodidae > Amblyomma > Amblyomma maculatum. The sequence goes on from NC_139350.1 coordinate 56,344,509, forward strand.
TTGGCGCCTATACCTCGACTCAGTATAACGTTCACATAGATCGAAAATAATGAAATAGCTAGAATATTAAAACTGCTGAACATGAGGTTGATGTTGAGGGAGGGCAAACGAAATAAGGGTGAGGGTGAGTGAGGACCAGCAATATTTTTTAAGTGAAGGCGAGGGAGGGCCAGGAAAATTTTTAAAGTGAGGATGAGGGTGAGGGAGGACCGCCGATTGGAAAGTGAGGGCGACGGAGGAAAGGCCAAAATGAGGGCATTTGCCCACCTCTGCTACTGAACGCCAACGATCGAGGCCGGGTGCAGTACCATATGTGGAGCCTGGCCCGCGCTGGACTCGAAAGCATCCTGCGGCGCCTGACGCAGCGTAATCACATTGCAGACAGGATTTACACCCTCAGTCAATATCAAACTATTTCATGGACGCGTATTGGAGCAGTGTGTTAAGGAATGCGCCGAAACAGCAAGGGAAGATAAGGAGCGGCAATGAGTTTTGCCGTTTGTATAGCTGCACTGATCTAGCTGTTCGCAAGAAGTTCTGACAGCGCAGTACCGCTTTAGGAAGTAAAATGTGAATGCAGGCAGCGTGGACAAATCCATCGTCCATTCTTCCGTCTTATTTAATTATTTGTTTATTTATTAATTTATTTTTTGCTCTGAATTGGATAAACAGCACGAAAACCATAGCACAAAACAAACACAGCTAGTGCGACTCATGCCCTCTCATGTGCGGCGCCCTCTCCGAAGCCTTGCAGTCGCTTCCCTCTCCTCTTCGGAGAGCCGTGGAAGAAGTGGAGAGGGATTTTTTTTTTACCACTACGCCAACTACAACTACCTGTTTGCCGTTGTAAATGACACGTGCAGCAAAGAAGGAAATACCGTTTATTCAGCAACTCGGAAGGCCGCAAACGTGCGCAGTTATTGGCTTCACAACCGTGACATTGCTCTCCATCACACTCGTAATAAGACGTATAAGGTTTTCGCCTTATAAGTAAGGCACATTTGATGGACATACAAAGAAATGTCGCGCACTAAAACCACAAAGGACAATTCTACGCATCCTATTAAGCGTCATTTTAGAAGGCTCGAAACAACGACTCAGTACTATATTTCAGAGCTGTAGCATGTAATCAGTTCCATTCACTCATCTTGGCGGGGAAAAAAAAAAGGAATTTTTGAATATATTAGCCCCACCATATGACCCCGAAAGTTTTCAACCGAGTGATCTGTCAGCCTATAAGTGTAGATGCAAAATGCAAGGCTAAAAAATATTTCCTCATTCATTTTCAGCTCATAAAAACGTGTACCATACAGTATCTCGAATCTTATTCTTTTTTTTTATTTCTGTGTCTAAACGGGAGGCGTCAACTCAATTCGTCGCACAGTGATGAAAACCCCGCCCCCGCCTCCTTGGATGCATATCCATAGAGAGAAGCTGTATCTTGCACAGTTTTTCTTTATTCATGCACTGTAAAACGACATCTCTGTTCTCGGCTCTCGTGCGCTTTCGTGCGAATAGCAAAAAATTAAAATAGCGAACGTCGAAATCGATTCGCTGCGTTACATTTTACGCGCCTTCTTCCCCAGAGTCCGTACAGGTACATTTTTTCGTTATTCGAAGAACGCACCGCAAGGAACGCCCCCAGACTTGCCCTTTCAACAAATTGGGATGGATCTGCTCGGCGCCTTTCCAGTTTCGTCTATGGGTAACAAGATGATCATCGTGGCCACTGACTACCTTACCCGTTACGCCGAAGCAATAGATTATTGTCGAAGCAATTCGACAATAGATTATGCGATAATGTCACACAGGATGTACGATAGGCTAAGGGTCATGAACATAGATGAACATGGTGCCAGGAGTCTAGGCAGTGATCACAAACGTATCAAGATGAGTTTTGGAATAAAAACTAATTCAGGAATGAAACATGATGACCAGCCAGATGGGATCTTTTACTCGGAGCAGCAAATAGAAACAGCAAGCACCCAAATTGAAGCAGCTAGTAATCTCTAAGGATAATAAAGCAGAGTGGACATACACAAAGTTAATGGGACTGTTTGGGCTAGAGTTGGCTAAGGTGCGAGTCAGGAAAAAAAGGACGAGACGAAAACCAAAGAGCTGGTGGGATGGGGAGGTGAAGAAGGTCATAGATAAACGCCAGGAAGCCTCCAGGGAACACAGATATTCTAAGCATAGGGGAGACCCAGAAGCAGACGTTGAGAGAAAATGGGATAAATACATAAAATGTAGAAGGGAGGCATCCTACTTAATCAATGAGAAAATTAGAAGACAAGGGTCCCAGTGGCTGTCAGAAGTAAAAAAAAAAAGGGATAAAAATGCAGCTAAGAAATTCTGGCAACATCTGAATTCCCTGAGTAATAAGACCAGCCTAGAGCAGAGGTCTATTGCTACAGATCAAGGTATTCGGCTAGAAGGGGAAAAGGCAATAGAGCATATACGACTAACGATGTCAGAAAAGTTTAAAGAACAAAGAAATGTCGTAGGTGCCTTAGTAGAGGACGATAGACCGGTTAGTGCAATTGTTCCAATTGGACAAAGAGAGTGGGAAAGGGCTGAGAAGAGAGTACCAAGTAGCACATCAGCAGGCCCAGATGGTATTCCTGTTAGGTTATTAAAGATGTTGGGCCCAAAGTCTAAGGAAACGTTAAGAGAGGTGGTGAGCAAAATGTTAATGGATGGCAAAGTTCCTGATGAATGGAGACTAAGTAGAATGAGCATGATATATAAGGGAAAGGGGGACAAAGCTGACATAGGCAACTACCGTCCCATAATAGTAACATCAGTGGTCTACAGGGTGGTGATGCAGATTATAAAGGACAGACTGCAGGCATGGGTAGAGAGCAAGGGGGTGCTGGGAGAGCTGCAGAATGGCTTCCGGAAACAAAAGAGGTTAGAGGACAATCTGTTCTCATTGACACAGTGTATCGAGGTAGCAGAAAAGGAACACAGACCCCTATGGCTAGCTTTTCTAGATATCAAAGGAGCCTATGACAGTGTACTTCAAGAAGACTTATGGAGTATTCTGGATGTGTTAGGTGTGGAAAGCGAAGTAACCAATCTTTTAAAAGATATTTATAAGGATAACCAGGTGCTAATAAAATGAAAAAAAAAAAAAGGTGTCGAAGCCTGTAGAGGTAAAGAAGGGGCTTAGACAAGGATGTCCCCTGTCACCTTTGTTGTTCATGCTGTACCTGCAAGGATTAGAGGCTAAACTAGAGGGGAGTGGACTCGGCTTCAACTTTTCTTTATTCAAGCAAGGAGAATTTATCCCACAGTCATTACCAGGACTAATGTATGCAGATGATATAGTACTGATGGCTGACAACAGGGTAGATTTGCAGGAGTTGATGGATAGCTGCGCTACAGAGGGAGATAAGTTAGGTCTGCAGTTTAGCTAGGAAAAATCGGCAGTCATGGTTTTTAATGATAATGAGGCCGGCGAACATAGAGTACAGGAGGACATGCTGGAAGTAGTGGATAAGTACAAGTATCTTGGGGTGTGGATTAATACTGGAGCTGAATACCTAACGGAGCATGAAAAATATGTGGCAGCTAAGGGAAGTAGAAACGCAGCCGACATGAAAAACAGTGCGCTGTGGAATTACAATAGGTATTAAGTGGTGCGAGGGATTTGGAAAGGGGTGATGGTTCCTAGTCTGACTTTTGCCAATGCAGTCCTGTGTATGAGATCAGAGGTCCGAGCACGGTTGGAAATTAAGCAGCGCGGGGTGGGTAGGCTTCCTTTGGGAGCTCATGGGAATACGCCCAACCAGGGTGTGCAGGGTGACCTGGGATGGTCTTCTTTTGAAAGCAGGGAAGCAGGCAGCAAGATAGCGTTTGAGCAACAATTGAGAAAAATGGCAGAAAAGCGGTGGGCTAGGAAAGTCTTCAGCTACCTCTACATGAGCAATGTTGACACAAGATGGAGAAGGCGGACAAGAAAATTGGCAAGCAAGTATTTGGACAGCAGTAGGGGGACCAGCCAGGAATTATCAATTAAGAAAAAGGTTAAGGAAACAGAGAGGGGTCTGTGGAAAACAGGGATGGAGACTAAATCAGCATTAGAAATGTACCGAACTTTCAAGCAGAAAATAGCCAAAGAAAACATTTACGACAATTCTAGGGGCAGCCCATTGTTGTTCGAGGCTAGGACAGGAGTATTGCGGACTAAGACGTACCGAGTCAAGTACCAAGAGATAGACACGCTGTGCAGGGTGTGTGGGGAGGATGAGGAAACGCCATAACACTTAATAATTTCCTATAACTGCTCCGCCCTATAGTTCAAGGCAATGGGCCAGATTTAGCCAAAGCATTGGGGTTTAAGGATAATGAAGGGAAAATAGACTTTAAAAGGGAAGAAATAACCAAACGAAGGTTAGCTGATTGGTGGCTGAAAGGAAGACAAGAATAGGTCCACACTATATACACGGCTAGGCGGCCTGTGGCGCCGCCGCCCGATTCAAAGGGTTCAGCCGTATCCACCCACCCACCCACCCACCCATCCATCCATCCATCCATCCATCCATCCATCCATCCATCCATCCATCCATCCATCCATCCATCCATCCATCCATCCATCCATCCATCCATCCATCCATCCATCCATCCATCCATCCATCCATCCGTCCGTCCGTCCGTCCGTCCGTCCGTCCGTCCGTCCGTCCGTCCGTCCGTCCGTCCATCCATCCATCCATCCATCCATCCATCCATCCATCCATCCATCCATCCATCCATCCATCCATCCATCCATCCATCCATCCATCCACCCGTCCGTCCGTCCGTCCGTCCGTCCGTCCGTCCGTCCGTCCGTCCGTCCGTCCGTCCGTCCGTCCGTCCGTCCGTCCGTCCGTCCGTCCGTCCGTCCATCCATCCATCCATCCATCCATCCATCCATCCATCCATCCATCCATCCATCCATCCATCCATCCATCCATCCATCCATCCATCCATCCATCCATCCATCCATCCATCCATCCATCCATCCATGCCGGCTAGCCGGCATGCTCTGTATTATTTGCAAGTGCAATAAATAGCATTCGAGACTATTACTTCTGTGTCTTCCCCGTCCTTTGTCCCCTTTGTTCCCTCCGCAGGTCGCTAGCGAGGACGTTGTGCCTGCGTAGTGTGAACGGGGTGGAATACCGTCCCCCTTCATACTACCACACACCTTGCCTGAGTGCATGAGTGACCTAGAGGAAGAGCTGTCAAATAACAGCGAGCCCGAAAGCTCAGATAGAGCTGAAACTGAAGACAGCATTCTTCCAGGAACTCAAGAGCAGGATTCGAGCGACGGCTCTACTGCCGAGGAGGTCATTCCCACTGTGGAAGATGAGGAACCCTTTTCCTCAGAAGAGAGCGGGAATGCCTCTCCGTTCAAATTAGGTTTTGGGGAAAGGAACCCGCAGTATAGATTTGGGTGAACACCACGAAATCGTGGACACACATACTTCGTTAGGTCAAGCTGACTTCAAAGGCAAAGTTGGTGTCACCCGAAAACCTGGCATACATAGCGTAGTGAACCTTCGCTTCCATTGTGGATTGATTTATAAGAAAGTAAAGGTGCGGTATCTGTCAAGGTCACTTGAAGCTAAAAACCTCCATGACGCTGAATGCTGGAAAAGCTAGCGTATACTGAAGAAAAGTTGCCACCACCGCCTCATTAACGTTGAAATGCGCGAGCGTTAGTTCGTGAGTCGTGTTACGACACCGTCAGCGTATGCACGCCTTTGATATGTCTCCCGACTGAAGCATTCACTATATAATCACCTTCGACCCACCTGGATGGATGGATGAGTAGATGGATGGATAGATTTAAGAGCGTCGCCTTTGAAACGGGGTGTTGATAGTCATCACCATGCTAACCTTTCTTTTTCAGGCTTTTTATATTAAGTTACTCTTCAACATTAACGACTTTATGGTCATCTTTAAATACCTTTATTTAATTTCGATTTAGCTTCCATGCGTCCCCTCCCTGCTATTTATCCACCAATCTTCGAAACGTCTCTTGCCAACCCCTACCACCGATTCAATCACGCTTCCCTTGTTACCTCTAAACCGCTGGGCATCGGCTTGAGTGACTACGTTCGCATCGACATCTGGATGGATACTGCTACACTCCAATATAATATGTTCAATCGCTTCTGGGCATCTACCGCACACAGCACAATTTTCATCTTTTTCGTTAAACTTCATTCTGCAGATTCGGGCTCTAAGACATCCAATAAGCTTTAAAGAGAAGGCCGCTGCCTCTTGAGTTATCATAGAAGGTTTCCTTCTAAATCCGAGTTTTCCATTTTATTTATATATATCTAGGGCCGTCTTCGCTTCCTTTGAATCATTGCAGTTTCTAACCTTTGTGTTCTTTACCTGAGTGTCTGTCCTGCCTTCCTACATACTTATTCGTAACTTTTCTGGTCCTTTTCAGCCACTGTGAGTCAATTCTCTTTTGGTATAAATATTTAAATACTTTACCTGCCAACCTATTGTCGTCCATTTTTCTAAGCCGTTCTTCGTACACCATTTTACTCTGGTCCTCTTGTGCCTCGAAAGACGTCCATCTCATGCATGTCTTCCTGTACTGCTTCGTTTGGAGCCTTTGTGTGGGCTCCAAGTGCTAACCTTCCCACAGATCTCTGATTTATTTCTAACCCCGTCTAGATTTCTGCTCTTAAGCACAAAACCGCTTTCACGAAGGTAAGCCCTGGTACCATTACAGATTTCCAATTGCGTTTTAGTACTTCAGATCTGTTGTTCCCCCTAATCCCCTGTGCTTTATCGCGGCATCCCTTCGTCCCTTCGTCTTGGTGGCCTGTTCATATTTTTCCATGTATAGTTGTCCTTAATTTATCCGCACCCCGAGATATTTAAATTCTGCCAGTCTTGGTATCCCTTGTATTGTAAGCTTTCTATCACTGAAATAGTTGAATATCATCAAATCCGACTTAACTGCGCTGAAGGTATGCATCCTACTGCGACTCCCTCGAATTCACATATATTAACCAGTGCTTGTAAACCGTCCTGGCTACTGGCCAATAGAACAATGTCGTGCGCATACATTAATCCTGGAAGCGTTGTTTCTATATCCGTTCCACCTAGCTTATGCCAGACATTGAAACCAAGGTTGCTTTCTTGCAGACTCCTCCATATTCTTCATACAAATATCATGAACAACAGCGGGGATAGCGGACATCCTTGCTTTACTCCCTTGCACACCTCGAGAGTATACATACTTCTTAACCCCTCTCATGCAATCTTAACTTCATTATATTTGCATATTTCCTTTAATGATTTAATTCTTTAACGATGCCTTCAGTTTCAAGTATGTTGCACTGAAGTTCTCTGCTTACGCTGTCATATGGATTGTTTTTATCCAGAAAGGCTAAATACAGCGGTCTATTTTGTACCCATGCTATCTCTGTGCATTGGGTTATTACGAAAGTGCTATCATCTAGGCGCCTACCATTTACGAACCCGTTCTGCACTTCGCTCAGCACATTATTACTTTCTATCCATGACTAGTATTGTCAGCAATTACGTAAATGAGTTATCGCAATCGGTCTAAATGTTTTAATGTTCTTCCTGTCTCCGTTTCCCTTATATTGTAAGGTTTATATTAAATTCCGTTTCCCTTATATTGTAAGGTTTATATTAAATTCACCCTACTCAGGCACCAGCTATCCGGCCTTCCTTTCTCTGTTATGACTGTTTCCATTACCTTTAACAACTTGTCCTTGCTTCTTGGACCAAACCCATGAAGTAGCTTGATTGGAATTTCGTCCATCTCGACGTACACACAGGAATATTTGTCTCTTCTTTCTTCTGGTCAAGATTGGTCAGTTGTAAGCTCCTTTCCTTCATGCTGTCTGATACTGTTTCTTCATTCGAGGCAATTTTCCCAACATCGTGCCTAAATGGTTTGTCAATAACTGATGTAAAATATCCTATGGCGTCGTCCCCCTCAAAACATTTTCCCTCGGCGTCCTGAATCTGTTGCTGCTCCTTATAATTTCTCTTACCCAGACAGCTTATATGGCTGCAATATTTCGTTGCCGCCTGTTTAGTTGAGTCGTGCATCGAGTAAAGCGATATCAATGGGGCATCAGAAGAACCTGGATTCCGCCACTCCTTTTATCGGAGTTATAGTCCATCGCAATCTTATTTGGCATAAATCTCATCGACACGAATCGTTAGGTACCACCCGCATGTGTCTACGACGCGTGGTTCCAAAGGTACTTACCCCCCTCCCCCCCCCCCCCTCCGCACAAACACACATTCGCACTAATTATGACCAATTTGACTTCCGAAGGTCGTAGGTGTGCCTATCACATAATAGCGAGAGCAAATTTAAACTAGTAATTTCACGCATCATCATCATCATCATCATCATCATCATCATCATCATCATCATCATCATCATCATCATCATCATCATCATCAGCCAGACTATACCCACTGGTGGGTGAAGGCATCTCTCATATTCTTCCAATTAACCCGGTCTTGTGCTAGCTGGATCCAAATGACTTCTGCGAACATCTTAACCTCATTCTTCCACCTAACTTTCTGCCGCCCCCTCCTACGCTTTCCTTCATTTGGAATCGTTTGTTACCCTAAGCGACATTCGGTTATCCTCTCTTCGCACTCATGACCTGTCCATGCCCATCTCTTCTTCTTCATTTCCTATTTTCCTATCTCCGATCCTTCGTTTCCTATCTCTTCCTTTCTTCTATCTCTTGCGTTAACGTTAACTTAACGTTCTATACCTCTTAACGCTTTTATCTCTTAACGTTAACACCACGACTTTTCGTTCCACAGCCCCCTGCGTTGTCCTCTCCTTAAGTAGAACTCTCTTGGTTAGCCTCCACGTTTCAGCCCCATAGGTGAGTACAGGTAAGATGCAACTGTTGTATACTTTCCTCTTCAGCGATACCGGTAGCTGCTAGTCACAATTTGCGAGTGCTTGCCAAATGCGCTCCATCCCAATCTAATTCTTTTTGTTATTTCCGTTTCATAGTCCGCATCTGCGGTTACTACCTGTCCTAAGTAGACACATTCGCTTACTATTCGCTACCTAGCGTAAACTGCTCTTCCTTCCCGAGGCTGTTGAACATTACCTTAGTCTTCTGCATATTGATTTTTAAGCCCACCTTTCGACTTTTCCTCTCTAGGTCATCAATCATTCTTTGCAGTTCATTTTACGCATATGATCCTAACTTATTGTCCGACACCACTCAGGTCTTCCTATATCCACTCATAGGGCCACAATTTTAGCCGAAGGACGTATACAAATGCTACCAGGTGTTGCGTTTGACGGGAGGAGATACAAATATCGGCACTGATATTACTTATATATTTTGACACAGTATAACGGTCCATAATACGTTCCCCTTTTGTGGGGGGCATGGGCCTACGGTGGTCTTAGGGTGGCCGCCATCTTGGGCGGCACCACGCATGACACAAGGAAGGCCTTGAGTGGAATCAATTAACTTAGAGTGGCCGCCATCTTGGGTTGCAAGGGTGGCAACCCATCAAGGTGGACACTGCTTCGGATTTTGAGAAATTCTAGCTGAATCCCTCGTTGTCACGTGACAGACTTGGACAAATCGATGCGAAATAGCCGAGCGTGAGAACAGCTAACCGTATTAAAAAAACGTTTTGTATGTGAGGTTTCTCACGAGAGAAGCGACAAAGATCCTCCACCAACCTCACCACATGATGACGCCGCAGACATTACGCCGACGCTGCGCAGAAACAAAACACCGTCGACGAAGCATGACGACGCGAGTTTAAAAACAGGGTAACCTGTACTTTAGGGAAGGAGAGGAATAGCGGCGTGCAAGGGCAGATGCGTTGATGGAACGCTGCCGCGTGAGTTTCAAGTTTTGTTGGCAGCGTTAAATTGAGCGTGACCGACAGCGGAAGGCATTTATCCCTTGACGACCGTCGATCACACCGTCGATCACACCGTTGTCATGGCCGCCGTTTTGTTGACTTTATTGCGGACGAACGTGAGGTTAATGAAGAGCCCATTCTAGTACCACACACGCAGATCGTGCCAAAATTGTGATGCAACCCTTTTTGTGCAGCGTTCAGGGTGGTGTCGTATCATCCGCTTCCCATTTAGCATTCACCTGCTTGAGTAGTTGGATACTAGTTTGTGACAGGGATTCGAACCGATGTACCTCCGACTGTATCCCGTTCATTTGAAGTGTACGCGTCCACCGAGAAGTGAGAGAGATGCTGCTCTCTTCCTTTCCCCCAAAAACAAACCAAGCAAAGACGAGTGACACTTTGTAAGCTCTGTAACAGTCTCTCAATGCAAAACCGGCAGATAAAACCATGTCAAACAGTTGTTTTGCACGCATTAATTGGTTTAAATGAAGTTAAGCCGCACGTATACTTTCGTATACAGATCGTTCCGCTCAAAGGGCGCTGTTTGCGACCTAGCATCGCGCAAATATTTGTCGAAGGCGTCGGAAAAACATGCACGCAGCTAGGTCAACTCTTAGGCGGTGCCTTGAATCTCCAGAGACGTTTTGGTAAGTTCATTATTTTGTTTCAAGCATGACGGCGATGCTTCTTTTAGAGGGGAGTGTTGCCGCGAAGCTTTCTTGTATTTGTTAAAGCGAATGCATTTCAAGGCTTATCGCAATACAATGCTTCCGCAAAACAACAAAAAATTTCCGAGGCTAAAAAAAAAGGTCAACGAAATGCAACAGATAACGCCAAAATATATTGGTAACCGATACCAATACTAATAGCTCAAATTACGAATTAACAAATACACTAGTTAGAACCTTTAGTTAACGCTCATTACGAATCCTTATTATTACATTTGAAGCATTGGGGTTAAACATCAAGCGCCAACAATCGCAACAAAACGAGAAATGATTTTTTACGCCAAACAACGGGCCTTCAGTGCTTTCGATTTAATATGGCACTGATGACCCGAATTGTCCCCAGTATTTTAAGCGTGAAACGCTTTCAGGTGACAGTGTCGACACTGAGAAAACGAAGCAGAGCCTAAACCAAGTTTCTATGATACTTGGGGCCACCTCCTCGTGCCTACATACTCCGCTGCCGCTGGAACAGCGTATGCATCTAAAAATGTCGTCATAATCTGCGGCTCGCGAAGCCACCGCGAGGTCCAAAGCCCGAGCGGTGCATGCATGCTCATTCCTGGCAGCATACAACGGGCGAGGCGACAGCTCTTATTCTCACAGCCCGCTTTTCCTTCCTCCGTCATCTCCTTCTTCCAGGTCAGGCACAGAGTCTCATGTCTGCCGGAGCTGGGAAGTTAATGGGTCCGTTACACCCCCAAATCGGGCAGCCAGCGCCGTTGGCTCTTGCTCTACGGCTCCGTCAATCGGCGTCGACGGAGCTCCAGTCCCTGGAGGAACGACCAGTATACACGAGCTCAGTTCTTTCATGATGTAACCCTACGTCAACGCTTGCGTTTACCGCGAGAGCTCCATGCTCGCGATCGTGGCTTCATGGCGCAGCCGCGCTTGTCGCCGCGGCAGTTGCTTGCGGACTCGCATACAGACAGCGGTGGGCGAGCACAGATAGAGAGGGCACGCCTGTCTAGTGCCTCGCGAAGCACGCGCCGTCAAGCGACAACTGATGCCGGTTTTGTTTCATTTTGCGATACACCGGGTGTCGTAGCTGAACACGCCCTCCTACAACTTTGCGGTGCTTCCGTTGATGTGTTAGTTTGTAGGCTTGAATTGATGTACATAAAAAAAAAAAAATTTCACAAGTTTTAGTGATCGAATCCTTTGTTGAAACAAAGTTCATTACTGTTTCAGGATCTATTCGAGTTCGCTAATTGCCAAGAACAATATTTCTGGAATGCGGCTTTATGCCGGGCTATAGAAGTACGTGCAGTGTTTGTTCTGCTGCTGAAGCTAAGATGAAAACACGTTCCATTCAAGCACGCAACTGCTGCCAAAGGACTCGAGGCCCCTAAGTGCGAGATATAACGGACTTTTTTTTTTTTTTGTCTAAGTGTCACCACTCTGAAACAGCAGGCTTAGAATTTCACTCGCTTTCATTTAGCAGCTATGCAAACGGTTCCTCGATGCAAACAATTCAGCTGGCAGTTTTTCTTGCAAGCCTAAGACGATCCAAACGAAGAACGGGTCCTTGGCAAATTGAAACCATGTACAGCATGCGGTTCACAAGTTGAGCTAAAAGCCATAATAGAGACGCAATCTAAATAAAGACAAGTACGTTGCGGAAAACAAAGTTCTGGACACTCAAGATGGCAGGAGCGGAAAGCCTGACGGCAATGCAGGCGGATGGATAAGTTCTAAAGACTGCAGTATAAGTGATGAAAGAAAAGAAAGTGTGGTAAAATGTCGTAATGGGGGAGTAAGGAGAGGAGCAGAGGAGAAAACTCAACAAATAAAAGAAAGAAAAAACGCAAACGGAAGTCGGAAGGAGCAGCAAGGAAACACCGTCAAGGCAAAAGGTCTCGGGAACGAAATCGAAAAAACAAAAACATGACAGGTTAAAAAAAAAAAGAATGGTGCAAAGAAAGGCCGTCACCATGCCGTCAAACCGAGAACCTTTGACCCACTGTTGTTACGTAAAGCGTGACGAAACCACGTTTCGGAGGCAACTCAGTTTTTGAAATCGCATTGGTTCCACTAGATGGTACTGATGAAATATTCTTAAATTTCATTAGCTGCTTTAATTCATCTATAGCTTTATCGACAGCAACTTTGCAAGTTTTGGTGAACAATGCCTTTATTGATTGCCCATTGCTGTACACATTACAGAGTTCCTTATATTCCTGGACTTCAGATTACCCGACGGCCCCTAATAATGTTACTAGAGTGCGCATTTATGCTACGCTTTAACACGTGCTTGCTATAAACATATCTATCTGTTTTGGCGGCATATTGTGTTACTGAAGCTCAGATGAAAACGCGTTCCTTATTCCAAGCTGTGGCTAGAACATCCGAGACAGCGTCGCCTTTTTTATTCTCCACCAATGCGCGCACCACACGACTTACACCACTGCCAGGGAGGCAGGCGCCACCGATGCTTTTTTTTTTTTTTTTTTTTTTTTTTTATTGCGGGAGATAAAATGACTATGGTTTAGCTTCGTTTAAACCTAGTGTGAAACGATAGCTGAAACATAGGGACGCAGAAGTGGCGGCGTTCATCTGTGGTTCTCGTCGGTAACGCCTTGCAACATCATCGCGGCGTCGATTCGCAAGACTCTCCTCACGTGGCACTGGCGTTTCCCCCGTATCCGCAGTATTTGCCACACTTTGTATATCTGTCATGCTACCTTTGTGTATACACGTATTGTTTCTCGCCCTTTGAAAACGTTTTGTCAATGTTTTATATTATGCACGTCGGCTGACCTTTTGTCAGTATTACAGGTTGCTTTTCTGCACCAAATGTGTCAAAATTGCATCAATTTTGTTTGTATATGAAGCAAAATAAATGATCATTTCATAAAGCACTTGGCGTCTTTCCTGCAATACTGTTGTTTGAAAAATGACGTTACGTAGCTGCGTTGATCGCCAGTCGACTGCACTAGCAATCTAATTTTAATTTTTAGTTCTGAAAATGAATAGAAAAACAGCTGCACCCCGTAACACAAATAATGCGTCAACAGGGCGTAGTGGGAATACAGCGCTTGCTAGCATTTGAACTTCGCGCCAGGACGCAGCACCATGCCGGTATTCAAACCGCGCGCCTTAAACCATCGCTTGGCACGCTACAGTCAATTGAGCCGCTGGGCCCTATGCATGTGTCCGCTCTTTGACCAATCCTTTCCCGACGTCAAAACGCTGCGTTGATACGAAATTACCAATGCCAGTATTACAACTAGTGCCCACCCATGACCCCGATTATGGAATCCTCTCTCAATGCCACATTAAAAAAACTCTCTAATCGGTGCAAGCCAAGTTTGAAATAACTTTATGCCCATATGAGCTTGCACAAGTATTATGTCGGCCAAGCTTTCATTGCATTTAGATTGTACTGCCCAACACGGCTTTGAATTTAGAGTGTTTAAATAATGGCACTGACAGCAAGTAGATGGAATTCGTACGTGCAGAAAAAAACACTTGCAATACATGCGCTGGCGTGAAAGCGAGAGGCGGAAGAAATTTCTCCACAGAAGCACAGAGTGCCGACTTCGTCGAGCTTAACGCAACGGTACGTCGTTGAGCTGCACGGAGTTGTCCCAGTTCACTTGTTATCAACAGAAAAAAAAAAAAAAAAAATGTGGGGTTTAAACATGACTTGAAGCTAGTGTTAGAGGGGTATACCTGTTAGTGCCTCTGTAACAACTGCTTTTGAATCCGTGGTTTTTTAATAATTACTATTTAAATTAGGTTTTGGGGAAAGGAAAAAAACCTTATACTTTTGAGTGAACGCCACGGAATTGTGGATACCTACATATAACCAGGTGACGACCCTGTTTCCATGTTTTTTCTTGCATATTTTACCTAAGTTTAAAAGGAAGAAAAGGCGCAGCATCTGCCATACTTGAGAGAAGGAAGATGGGAGTGGAAGCGGTGAGGAAGAGGTCCCGTAGTGAAAGGCTGGGGATTAACTTGGCCCCCTCTGGGCCTTTAACGTGCGCGGACATCGCACAACCCCGGACTACCTCTCCGTTTATTTAGGTTTTGGGAAAAAGAAGCCGCAGTGTAGATTAGGGTGAACACCACGAAATCGGGGACTCCCACATCTAATTAGGTTAAGTTCACTTCAAGGACAAATTTAGGGTCATACGAAAACCTGCTATGAATAGTGAAGTGAAAATTTTGCTTCCATTGTAAATTGGTTTGTAAGAAAGGAAAGGCGCCGTATCTGTCAAGGTCACTTGAAGGTGAAAACCTACGTGACGCTGAATGCTGGAAAAGCTGGCGTAGCGAGGAAAAAATTGCCTCCACTGTCTGATAGACGTTGAAGTGCACGAGCGTTAGCTGGTGAGTCGTGTCACGCCACCGTCACCGCATTCACGCATTTGATGGCTCTACCGACTGAGGCATTCCCTATATAACCACCTTCGGCACGCCTGGATGGATGGATGGATGTTAAGAGCATCGCCTTTGAAATGGGTGATAGTGATCACTATGCTTAACCTTTATTTTTTTCTGCTATTTATCTAATAATACCCTTAAATAATAACGGCGTTATGGCTATCTTTAAATACCCTTGTTTAATTTCTATTTAGACTCCGTACGTCCCCTCCCTGCTATTTATCCACCGACCTTCGAAACGTCTCTTGCTAACCTCTACCGCTGATTCATTTACGCTTCCTTTGTTACCTCTAAACCACAAAGCCTCAGCTAGACTGACTGTGTCAGCATCGACATCTGGACGGATACTGCTACACTCCAATATAAGATGTTCAATCATTTCTGGGCATCTACCGCACACAGCACAATTTTCATCTCTTTCATTAAACTTCTTTCTGCAGATTCGGGCTCTAAGACATCCCGATTAAGCTTTAAAGAGAAGGCCGCTGCCTCTTGAGTTATCATAGAAGGTTTCCTTCTAAATCCGAGTTTTTCATTTTATTTATATATATCTAGGGACGTCTTCTCTTCCATTGAATTATTCCAGTTTCTAACCTCTGTGTTCTTTACCTGAGTGTCTGTTCTGCCTTCCCAATACATACTTATTAGTAACTTTTCTGGTCCTTTTCAGCCACTGTGAGTCAATGTCCTTTTGGTATAAATATTTAAATACTTTACCTGCCCACTTATTGTCGTCAGTTTTCTAAGGCGTTCTTCGTACAGTATTTTGCTCCAGGCCTCTCGTGCCTCGAAAAACGCCTAGCCCATGCATGTCTCCCAGTACTATTTCGTTTGTAGTATTTCCGTCGGCTTGAGGTGCCTACCTTGATACAGATCTCTGATTTATTTGTGACCCCGACTAGACTTCTGCCCATAAGCACAAAACCGCTTTGCCAAAGGTATCCCTGGTACCATTACTGCTTTCCAAATACCTTTTAGTGCTTCAAATTTGTTGTACCCCCACAATGCCCTGCGCTTCATTATCGGCATCCCTTTGTCCCTTCGTCTTGGCGGCCTGTCCATTTTTTTTCCAGGTGTACCTGCCCTTGTTTTATCCGTACCTCGAGGCACTTATATTCTGCCAGTCTTGGTATCCCCTTGTATTGTAAGCTTTCTATCACTGAAATCGTTGAATACCATCCGATCCGACTTATGTGCGCTGAAGGTATGCATCCTATACTGCGATTCCCTCGTATTCAGTTATATTAACCAGTGCTTGTAAATCGTCCTGGTTATTGGTCAATAAAACAATGTCGTCCGCGTACATTAATCGTGGAAGCGTTTATTCTACATCCGCTCCATCAAGCATATACGAGACATTGAAACCAAGGTTGCTTTCTGGCAGACTTCCACATCCTTCATACAAATCATGAAGAGCAGCAGGGATAGCGGACATCCTTGCCTTAGTCTCTAGCATACCTCGAGGGTATACGTACTTCTAAACACCTCCAATGCAATCAGAACTTTATTATATCTGTATATTTTCTTTAGTAATTTAATTCTTTACCGACACCTTTATATTCGAGTATGTTGCACTGAAGTTCCCTGTTTATGCGCTTATTTCCAGAAAGTCTAAATACAGCGGTCTGTTTTCTTCCCTGGCTATGTTTGTGCAGTGGGGTATTACGAAAATGCTATCACCTATGCGCCTACCATTTCTGAACCCGTTCTGCAGTTCGCCCAGTACATATTACTTTCTATCCATTACTGCATTGCCAGCCTATACGTAAACGAGTTATCGAAATCGGTATAATGATCTCCCTATCTGCTTTTCCTTTATATGTGAAATTCATCACACTCATTCGCCAGCTGTCCGGTATTTATGTATTTGTTATGACTGCTTCGAATATCTTTAACAACGTGTCCTTGCTTCTTGGACCACGTCAATTATTTAGCTTTACTGATATTTCGTCCACCCCTATGGCTGTACACAGAGGAATAGTTGTCTCTGGCTTCTTCCAGTTGGGATTTGCCAATTTTCAGCTCCTTTCCTTCATGCTGTCGGACACCGTTTCTTCATTCAGGAACATTACCCCATCATCATGCCTGAATGAGTCAACAATAACTGATGTAATATATACTATGGCGTCATCCCCCTCTAAACATTTCCCCCGTCGTCCTGAATTTGTTCCTGCTGACTATGATTTCTCTTACCCAGGCAGATTATATGGCTCCCGAGTTTCGTTCCCGCCTCTTTAGCAGAGTGATGATGATGATGATGATGATGATGATGATGATGAGGTGATGAGTTTGTGGTCATTCCCTTCGTATCGGGAGATCAACTGGGTCCCCCGGATCAGACCAAAAAGTTGTAAAAAAATCACTTTAAACACGGATACAGATTGTCGCACAAACACACACACTGGCACAAAACCACGCACTGGCAGACACACACTCACACACGCACTGTGGCAGTCACTGAGTGCGACGTTATGTCGATTGGCGGTCATCACCAGTAATCTGCCACCACTGTTGTAGCCGAGCCTTCGTGATGGAAACACTGCTACTTGCGATAGTGTTCGTTTTGTTGTCGATTTCGTCGCCCGCCTTGAAGCCCAATGCGCGCAAGAGGGTGGCGCCATCTGCATATAGAGGAGGCAACCCGTGACAGTTGAGCACCAAGTGTTCTATGAGCTCCTCATGTTTCCCGCAGCCTTTGCAGGTGGCGGCCTGTGCCTCGGCGGAAGCATCGAAGCTCCTGCGGTACAGGAGTGTGTGCAGAACTCCGGCACACGCCTCGAAAAGAAGAAAATGAAAGGAAAAAAAAAAAGGACTGCAGATAAGTTGAGAAATAAACGCCCACAAGTGATCCCTTATATTCATAGAGTTGCGCACTGCCTGAAAAACGTGGCAGGTAGGTATGATGTGCCAGTTCTGTTTTCTGCGCAAAAAAAAAAAAAAAAAAAAAAAAAGGGTGGGTTGTGTGCATTAATAGGGAGGCGAAAGAAAGCACAATGCGATAGGAAGCATGTCATTCCCACCATTGGATGTATGGTGGGAGTGATTTACGAGATTCCACTGACGTGCGGTAAAGTATACATAGGGCAGACTGGAAGATATATCAATGATAGAATAAGGGAACATGAGAAGTCCATAGAAAATGGGAAGGGGTCAAATTTACCCTTGCACTGTCAGAAGTGCAAGTGTGAGCCATTGTTTAGCAGGCCTAATATTTTAAGGAAGAGTCGGGATAAGATGGCGCGCGAAATTTTAGAGGCGTTCTGGATACAGAAGACAGATTCATTAGTGAAGCCTCGCTGAGTTTACGTAGAAAAGATTTTACTTTTATTGAGGAATCGTCTTGAGTAATGCAAAGAATCGAGTTTATTATCGGGCCTAAAGCTGTTATTCTTAGACATGTCTCACGTATTGTGTCCATGTTTGTTTATTCATCCTTTTTCCCTCAGGTACATGTACTTCTCATTCTCATGTACTTCGTTGCTTCGTAGTCATGTTGGCAGGTTACAGTTTTTTCAATACATATGGACTTCACAAGTGATGTGTTTTGGATGGACTTGTCCTACTGCACATGTGTGGTGGTGGTTATTAGTGTGTGACTATGTGACTATGTGGTGGACTTTGTGACTGTCCACCGTGGTGTTAGCTGCTGGGCAAAGCAGACCTGTGGATATGCACGTGAGTGTAGAATTGGTGATTGCCATGCTTGGACGATGTTTATGTTCTGCGGGGAAGAAAGTGCCACTATCTCCTTGACAAAGAAGAGGATGATGAGAAGATGTACTTGCGTGTATATGAAGAGGAGTGGTTAAGAGGAAGTGTGTTCAGATCCATATTACAGTTGGTAGTGTGCGCGTGTGTTGTGTCTCTTCGCTTGTGTTTGTGGCGCCACATTTCTGGGTATTATGCAGCACCAACTAGCCCCTCAAGCTGTTATTTTGAAGGGAACTGCCCCCGCTATTATCGTACAGGAGTTCTGGTGCAATTGTCTGCGTGTGCGTGCGGTACGTCGTCATCATCATCATCATCATCATCATCATCATCATCATCATCATCATCATCATCATCATCATCATCATCATCATCATCATTTATTAACCCTTAAAGGTGCCGCTCGGGACATTAGATAAGGGGGGGAAGTACAGGGTTGTTCAGCAGCCATACATGATCATAAATATAAAAGTAATATAGAAGTATAGAAAAAAATATATAGAAAACAACAAGATAAAAACACGAAATAGAAACAGCAGGTAAAACAAGGTGAAAAAAGACAAGAGTAAGAAATTCAGATAATCAAGTCATGGCAGAGTGGCAAAAATATAAAACAAAATCAAATTACAGCTATGGAAGGAGAACCGGCTGGTCAGTTTGCAGGGCTTGGTAGCTTGGTTTGCAGGGCTTGGAGCGTTGTTTTGATCTCCATAGTGGATTGCCAGCCACCGGTCTCTGCTGCTTGCACCCGAGTCCGCACCGCGCGTCCGCTCTTCCATTCAGTTTTCTAGTTGTTCTCTTAGGTGGAATTTTCACAGAGAATGTATTTGAAACGCAACCGCTTCACCTGGGAGCACCATCACGTTCTGGTCCCCTTAAAATGGAGGTACCGAAACACTCGCCGTGCCCAACGTTAGTCGGGCAATATGCGGAGCCATTCTTCGAATGCAATTTTACTGCTGGCCTCTCGTGCTTCGAACAACGACCAGCCGAGGTCACCCTGGAATTGCCTCAATGGCAACTCGCCCGTGACACCCCAAAGCCACTCGGCCAACTTCGTGTTGTCCGCGCTCCAGCCAAGCACGCGTGGAGGCTGGTATACATACCACAGCATTCGCGAATGTGAGGGCCGGAATGTGCACAGCCTTCCACAATTCGCGGACTATCACGTATCGGCTGCATCCCCACAGGGACCGTTTGTGCAAAATACAGCCCGCTCGCTGGGATGAACGTCGCACGTGTTCTTCGTGTGCTGCATATACATCTCCTTGGGCACTGATGTTAACGCTGATGTACTTGTAGGTGGTGGTCTGAGGTATGGGCTCTCCGCTTGGCAGACGCAGCATGAAGAGTGTGGTGCTGGGTCCCGCGAAGTACAGCACAGCTGATTTCTTTGCTTTGAAGGCTAGCCCCAGTTTTCCGAGATGTTCGGCGGAGATGGAGACAAGCTTCTGCAGCTGTGCTTCCTCCGCGGCTAGAAGTACAATATCCTCCGCAAACACCAGACCCGGTAGTGTCCAGGACTCTGGGAAGCCATTTCGCAAATATAGAAGGGCAAATCTGATGCCAGAACGGACCAAGTGGTGTTCGAGCTCTCCTGTGCATACATGATGTACAGGACCGGCGACATTGGGCACCCTTGTTTCAGTCCTACCCGCACGGGGACAGGGTTGGAACAGGCATCGGCGAAGTATCCCGCCATGGTGTTGTCGCTATAGAGTCGCTGTAGTTCGATCCATTTTGTTGGCTACCGGATAGTAGCTATTCGATGGAGTAGAAGCTCGTGAGGAACACTATCATACGCCCTACTTACATCCAGAAAACATGCCACAAGCCCTTGATTTTCTTTGCGCGCTATCTCAATTCACTGCGTCAGCACAAAGATGTCTACCAGGCGACGGCCCTGTCGGAATCCATTTTGCAGCTCCGAAAGCAATCCCTTCACCTCGGCCCATGTACTATCCACGTTTTCAGCACCTGGGCGAACACCCTGTAGAGTACACCAGAGATAGCCAGCGGCCTGTAATCCCTGATGGAGCCTCGATCCCCGCCTTTTTTCGGGAGGCGGCATACCTTGCTGCGGAGCCTGTCCTCGGGGATAGGGTCGCCGGCGATTATTCCTATGTATAATTCAGCAAGGTGTTCGCGGGCCTCCTTGCCAAGGCATTTATTCAATCCAGCGGGAATGCCGTCCAGTCGTCGAGTTGTATTAGCCCCCATGTATGCGATGGCTCGGTCAAGCGTCTTGAGTGTTACCGACCGCGAGTTGAGATATCTGAAGTCTCGCTGTCGCACGATGTTGGTACACATCTCAGCTCCAGCGTCGGATTCTTCCCGGTGATCAGCCTGTCCGTATACTGTGTGGAGGTGGCCTGTGAGATGTTGTACCACCTCAGTAATCACTGCACCTGTGGTAGTGTCCCGTATCACATGAGCTGGTGGGTTCCTGTCCTGGGAGGGTACATATGACAGAACTTGTGTGAAGCGTTGCGCCCGGCTCTCGTGATCTCCTGTAGCTGTTTTCGATTGCATGCTGCAATTTTCACCTGGACAAGTTGACCCCGAGATGTGGCACGAACCGTCTGATCGTTCGTGATGCGCAGCAGCTCTCCGACGCGTTTGGCGTCCGTGGTGGCCTTCCTTCGCGTGGTGCTGTTTTAAAATGAAATGGTCGCAGTTTCATATCAGTCCACTCGAAGATAGCGTGTTTCCGGGTTCTGGTTCCCTATCTTGGAAGTGCGGTGTACGGTGGTTGCCATAGACAGTCGAATGCGATTGTGGGCACTACCGACACTAAACCAGCCGTCTTCATCGATGTGCACCTACGTGATGCTGGCTGCCAGCTTAGGCGACACAAGCGCATAGTCTATTGTTGAACGGCTGTTTCGGGCACTTCATGTGAACTGTCCTCCGCTGTCGGCTCGGAGGTTGGACATTTCCAGGCCGTGCTTGTGGGCCCAATCGACAATGATCTGGCCATTGTAGTAATGGTAGCCATCCAAGGATTGAATATGCCTGTTAAAGTCACCCATGAATATCACCTCTTTACCGGAAGCCCACCTCTGAATATCCTCTGTGAGGCACTGCATAATTTGGAAATTCCCATCGTGTTGTCCGCACGTCACAGCAAGATAAAGCACTTCGACGATCACGGGTATGCCCTGGATGGTGCCAGTAACCTATGTGTGCTCACAGCACGCGCCTATCAACCTTTCCCACGTGGAGTCGCTTCTCCACAGCATCCCGACTCCTCCTGCTTTGCGGGACCCCTGTTCGCAATTGTTTCCAGACAGTGCCAGCGTTCGTGGACCGGGGCTCCTTCAAGTCCCTAAGATGTGTCTCAGTGCGGCGAACAGGGTGGAGTCCTCGTTGTTTAGTGTCGCGAATAGCTCTTCCCACTTTGTCTATTTTTGTGCTTCGCGGAGGTTCAGGAAGCCTATGTTAACTGCGGCGGGATGTCAGCGGTGACGTGCGTGATTTCGTCGGCGCCTTATTGGGGCAGACGGTGAGCCAGCATCAGGTGGTGCCTGACTAACTCCCCCACAGTGGCGTACATTATCGGTAGTGTGGCCTTGGGGCTCCATATTGGGATTGGTGTAGCGCCCCAGTGGGGGGAGGGTGGATGTTGGCTATCCCCTGCGCCTGTTGGTGTGTGTGTGTGTGTGTGCTGGGGGGGGGGGGATTGCACCGTTGGCGGTAGTTGAAGAGTGCTCTGCAACTATGTCGGAGTCGTACATTCTGCGGGTGGAGCCTATTGCTAGTGCTGGGTTTGCCGGGCTTGCGGTGTCCTGGCATGTTGCGACTGTTTCATTCTGTCCTTGTGTTCGTAGCGAAGGCGCTAAGCTAAAAAATTCTTCGTGGCCTCGCTCACCCTCGTTGCAACAAACCAGCGCCCTCGGTGGTGTAGTGAATTCCGTTCCTGTCCAACATTGCTGGGGTCCAGCCCTTGCTGAGGTCAATGAAGCGATGTCGGTTTCGCTTGCGCCATCTCTTCAGCTCGGCGTTAGTGGTCAGTACAGATGCGCGAACCTCCCCTCCTCGAATGGTAACTTCGGGCAATGATCGTCGGTCAACAGCTCGTCGATTACTGTTTCGGTGCAGATGTCTTCACCTTTGCTGGCTATGGAGTGCCTTCTCCCGGCTCCCTGTTTGCTCTGTTTGGGTAAAGTTTTCATCCCTGCATCGATTTATCGGGACGTCGCCTGGATTTCGCACTTTCACCAGCGGGGTGTCATCGATAGGTGCCATCTCGCTCGTTCTTGATACCTCACTAGCGGCTGAACTGTTCTTCGGCGTGTCGAATGCCACCGTACCCGACTGCCTCGCCGAGGCTTCTGATTCTAGATGGACATCGAAACTCACCACGCCATGGATTCAGTCCTGCATTGTATGTGACGTCAGCGGGTCCTGGTTATCATGCCGTTTGTCTCAGGAACTGAGGGATCTTCCCTCATAACTTATCCTCCTTGTCCTGTTGAAGATGACTCCTGACTGGTATGTGTACCACTGGCGTCAGGTACCACCCACATGTCTCTACAACCAGTGGTTCCAAAGATAAAGGAAACATCATCAAGGAAGCAGATCAAAGGAAGGAAATAGAGGAAAAGCATGTCAGTGGCAAGAAAAAAATGCAAGGAAAGGCCACAACCACACCGGCAAACCGAGAGCCTTTGGCCAATCCCCATTATGTAAACCGTGACGAAAGCGTGTTTTAGAGGCGACCAAATTTTTAAAGCCGTATCGTTTTCACTGACGGTACCAGTGAAATAATTAAAGTTCATTAGCTGCCGTCGTTCATGAATGGAGTTATCAACAGCAATCTTGGAAATTTTGGTGAACAATGCCTTCATCGAATGGCCACTGCTGTACAGACAACTGAGTTAATTATATTCCTGGGCTTCAAATTAGCCCCTGAACAATGTTCCTACAGTACGAATTTATGCGGCGCTTTAACATTGCCTTATTATAACCCTAACCATTTGTTAAGGCCAGAGCCTTCAATGCCTCATCGTTGTCGACAGAAGGTTGTCAGCAGAGGTGTCACGCTTTCGAGAGTGAGAGTTAAAAATAAATTAACAAACCTTATCTCTACCGACAATCAAACCTCCATACATTCGATCCCCAGCCCAGTGCGCCACGCCCCGGATCATGAAACGCTCTTCATAAATCTTCTTTTCTACAGTGATGATGATACTACCAGGGTTCTGCGAGTGACAGATACTGCGTCTTTCGTTTCCTGTAAACGAATTACAGAACGCCGGTGAACATTGATGCGTTCAATGAAATGCTGGTTGCGTTCGACAAAGGGCGCGCGATGTGTCGTCACGGCAGGTCAGGACGCCACCAGGCTATTCATGCATATACGAAGCTGACCCCGCCGGGCGTCTGATCCAGGCGTCCGTGCGGCGCCTTTCATTTGCCGCTTACTCAAACGCCGCACCACACAGCAAACAGAAGCAGACCCAGATGTCTAGGAGGCGTTAGCACAGCAAGCATCAGCGGCGTTTGAAATTGATTTACTGGATAGAAAAGGCGCAGTATCTGTCACAGTTCTCCGCGGGCACATGTACGACGCCGTAAAGGAAGGGAGGAAGGTGGGAGTGAAAGAAGGAAGGGAGACAGAGGTGCGGTATCGGAGGGCTACAATCCACCGCGCTAAAATGGCTTTTGCCTCGTCACACATTAGTGGTCCAAAGTGCCCTCTAGAATTTTTTTTTTGTGCAATATAAGCGGTGTTTGTACTGTTACTGAAGCTGAGATGAAAATGAGTACGCATTTTAAAGTGCTCCTAGAACACTTGAGAGAGCGCCGCTTTATTTATTTACTTTTTACCCAACGCGCACTGCACACAACTTGCATCGCTGCAAGGGAGGCAGTCGCCACTGATGTTTTTTTTTTTTCTTGCGCGAGAGAGAAAACTAGGAAGCCGCTGGCGTGGAGCACGTGAGAGCGGTGAGGCTATGCCTGAAGTAGTTATACAGTGTCCGGTACATTTCTCTGTTTGAGCTTAGAAACGTTCCATCAGTCGTGCGTTTTCCCCCACCGCCGCACCGAAGAGGAAACCAGCTGTGAGAATTTGGCGGCCGTTAAGGCCACAATAACGGGCATGGCACATTACGTACTCCAGCGAGTAGCTCACAGCTGTGCCCGGGCCGCACTGCTGACGGATTGCATCCCAGGCATCTTTTTTTTTCTCAGTGTCTCTGTAGTCAATCCGTTTGGGATCATAGACGCAGAGATGCGCTAGAATTCCTTTTAGCAGCCTTTCTGCTACAGTGTGTGAAACTCGGGCGCGGTCGCTGTCTCCAAGCTGTATGCAATGCAAGCTGCCATGTTCACTGCGCGTCAGGAATGCTCGGATGCGCGGTCGGCGTGAAAGAGGCAAGATTCTATTTGCGTGTCGGCAACGTTGGGCCGCGCCTGCTCGCGCTCGCTACGTCCGTCACGCCGTGTCGATGGAGTACATTCGGTTTTTCGCCGACGTAACGTCGCGGTGGACAGCGCACGCGTGCGTTAAGCGTGGCCCGCATGGAGCGTTTTTGCATGCGAAAACGCGTCGCACGCCCGGTATTCGAGACTGTCTTGTAGGAAAGACATGTGTTTATAAAAAGGCCATCTTATGGTGACAACTGCTTCAGTACCAGCTGCGCTACGTGGGGTGGCTGCATCTTTATATATATATATTTTTTACAAAAGTGTCCCGGAGGAACTTCCAGCTCTTCATGATTGCCTGCATTATAAGAGAAATAAATATTTATTTACACATGATAGAATTAATGGAGGCACCAAAAAAAAAGGAGCAGGAAAAGTGCGCAATACACTACAGTATTTTCAACTGCCAGTATATAAGCGGCGACAAGCTATGTTTTCCACGAATGGCCATCTTGTAGCACTGAGAGCAATGTGAACATATTGTCTTATATTGGACCTTACGGTTGCTCCCTGGCGAGCATGTTATGCCCGGCACTTGCTTAATTCACGCCTCGGAGCTCACTGGCCAATGAACGTGCATACGAACGCTGTCGCTACCCTACTGAAAAACATTTTATGAGGTAATAATCTCACATTGAACATTACCTTAGTCTTCTGCATATTGATTTTCAAGCCTACCTTTCTACTTTTCCTGTCTAGGTCATCAATAATTATTTGCAGTTCATCTCCCGAGTTGCTTAGCAAGGCAATGTCATCAGCAAATCGCAGATTACTGAGGTATTCTCCATCTACCCTTATCCCTAACTGCTCCCATTCCAAGTCTCTGAATACTTCCTCTAAACAAGCTGTGAATAGTACTGGGGAGATTGTGTCTCCTTGCCTAACACCTTTCTTTATGGGAATTTTGTTACTTTCTTTATGCAGAACTATGGTTGCTGTGCAGCCACAACAGCCTTGGGAAGGAACAGCAGTTTACATTAGGTAGCGAAATACTGGAAGTAGTAGGCGAATATGTCTACTTAGGACAGGTAGTAACCGCAGATCCGGACCACGAAAAGGAAATAACAAGAAGAATACGATTAGGATGGAGCGCATTTGGCAAGCACTCGCAGATTATGACTAGCAGCTTACCGGTATCGCTCAAGAGGAAAGTATACAACAGTTGCATCTTGCCTGTACTCACCTATGGGGCTGAAACGTGGAGGCTAACCAAGAGAGTTCTACTTAAGGACAACCCAGAGGGCTATGGAACGAAAAATGTTAGGGGTAACATTTAGAGATAGAAAGCGTGCAGAGTGGGTCAGAGAAATAACTCAAGTTACCGACATTCTAGTAGAAATTAAAAAGAAGAAATGGACATGGGCAGGACATGTAGTGCGAAGAGAGGATAACCGATGGTCGCTGAGGGTAACAAACTGAATTCCAAGGGAAGGAAAGCGTAGCAGGGGGCGGCAGAAAGTTAGGTGGGCGGATGAGATTAAGAAGTTCGCAGGGGTCAAGTGGATGCAGCTAGCACAGAACCGGGTTA
The DNA here is from genome assembly GCF_055883805.1 of Amblyomma maculatum. Taxonomy (NCBI): domain Eukaryota; kingdom Metazoa; phylum Arthropoda; class Arachnida; order Ixodida; family Ixodidae; genus Amblyomma; species Amblyomma maculatum. The sequence continues at coordinate 56,371,203 of NC_139350.1, forward strand.
AGTGGAGAAATATGGGAGAGGCCTTCGCCCTGCAGTGGGTATAATCAGGCTGATTGTCACGAAATCGGCGCACATTTTCACCAAGCCGGTACGGCGCGAGGCCCGCGCGGCGTCGCGTGGAAAGCATGTAGAGAAAAGCCCCCTTTCCCGCGCGGGAGAGCGCGTGGCTTTGTACGCGTTGCCGTCACCCTCTTTCCCATTGCCCGGGGAGGACGGTGGTTCATCGGACTGGAATACGCCAGAAAATTCCGGAATCTTCTATGGGACCTAGCCAATGACGACGCGCGGCTCGACGGGAGGAGAAGAGGGAGCTATAACCAGCGAAGCTATGTGTGTGTGCGCGCGCTAGCTTTGACGCGTGCTAACTAACAGACGCGGCGCGCCCTATTTAAAGCGACCGCGCCGCTTGTTGAGTCAGTCAGTCAGTCAGTTCGTCAGTGTTTTTCGACGTGCTCGCCTGTGTTTCGGCTGGACTCCCGGGGATCACCCGCTGCTGGCAAGCCCACGGACTTTCAAGGGAGCGGCGCTCGTCTCGTATGGCGGCCACATCGTGACTCTTAAGGCGTCGGACTGCAACAGTGCCCGGTGAACAATTTGGTGTTTGTTTATGTAACTCTCTCGTGTTTGATCTGTTGTAAAGTCTGTGTTATTGAATACCTGTGTAATTGCCTGCTTAGCGTTTGTATTCTGTGAACCTCTCGTCTGTTGTATTTCAAGTGATCTTGTGTATTCCTTTGTATTGTCTCTTGCTCTACATAAATTGTGTTTTGTTTGTTACTTCTGACTCCGATCCTTACTCTGGTTTGAACCGGCGACAGCTGGGCACCAAACGACCACCCCCTTCTGTCACTACAAGGTAGTTGAATTCCGGCTGAGCTTGCCACGCAAGTCGAGGGCATCTCCTTTGCGACCGGAAAAGCTACCCCCACTTACTCTAAGGGTGTCTGGGAGTGTGCGCACCGTTAAGGGCGCATCGTTAATAATACCCCCTAATTATTAACGGGTGACACTGATGATGATGATGAATCTCACATTTTCTCACAAAATCTCACTCAATTCACATAAGAAATCACATACAAGTCACATATAATTGCATAAGGCCTCATAGTTTCCTGTACATAATCATAAATTATGCACGATATTTTATCATAATGATAGGTACCGTATGAGAGTCTATGCGATTAGATGAGATTTTATGACGTTATTGCCCCGTAGAACTTTTGGTTTTTCAGGAGGGTACATCACAAGGCGTATCTCAAACGAAAGGATCCTTGTGGTTGTAGGGGAAGAACGCTACACATTTACCCGGAAGAACGCGACGCAGTTATGGCGAAGTCGACAAATGCACATCGCATGCACAGACAAAAGAGCAAATGACTGCAGAGGAATACATACCACTTTCTCCGTGGGCAGCGGCTACGGCCTCCCATGCTTGTTCCTTCTTTGAGGTTTTCTTGTAATCATTGCTGCGGATATTCCAGAGAATGCGTCGCTTTTCCACTTCGGCTATCAGCCTTTCATTAAACGTCCACCTGTCCATACTCAAATCAGACGGATGCGCAGAAGCGAAGTAGAGCAGCTGGCTTTCGCGCGCAACATGCTTGCGAGCGTGTCTCTCTGGCCGGGGCGTGGCAACGTCCAGAATCACGTGACGCCCACTTCGGCTCTCATTGGCCCCCGGTCTCTGCCCTCTCCCGACGTCAGCGCGGCGTCGGCGACGGCAATGACTGCATTGCGAGCCAGTACGTAAATGAGTTATCGCAATCGCTCTAAATGTTTTATTGTTCTTCCTATCTACTTTTCCTTAATATATTAAATTGACCCTACTCAGTCGCCAGATCTCCGGTATTTCTTTATTTGTTTTGACTGTTTCCAATACCTTTCACAACATGTCCTTGCATCTTGGAACAAACCCAATTAATACCTTGATTGGAATTTCGTCCATCCGGAAAGCTGTACACATAGGAATTTTTGTCTCTTCCTTCTCTCCCCATTAAGATTTGTCAGCTGTAAGCTCATTTCCTTCATGCTGTCTGATACTCATTTCTTCATTCGAGGAGATTACCCCTATCAGTTCAGTTCAGTCGTTCAGTCGTGTCCGACTCTTCGTGACCCTATGGACCATGTCACGCCACGCTTTCCGGTCTCTCACAATCTTCCTAACATCACATAACTTCATCTGCAGCGCCTCGAGGATGCCATCGCGTTCGCTGCCTACCCCTTCTCCGGCCACCCTCAACCTTTCCCAACATCAAATCTTTCTCCAGCGACTCCTCTCTTCTCATCAGATGACCAAAGTAGCTGAGCTTTAACTTTAGAATTGGACCCTCCAATGAGCACTCAGGGTTTATGGTCGACAATATCGACTGATTTGATCTTCTGGCAGTCTAAGGAACTATCAAGAGTCTCCGCCAGAACCACAATTCAAACGCGTCAATTCTTCGGCGGTCAGCCTTTTTCACAGTCGAACTCTCACATCCATACATCACAACTGGAAATACCATAGCACGAGTTATACGGATCTTGGTTGGCAGACTAATGTCTCTGCTCTTTACTAGGCGGTCAAGGCTAACCATGGCTCTCTTTCCCAAAAGCAGGCGTCTCGTAATTGAATGGCTGCAGTCTCCTACCGGGGTAATCTTGGAGCCCAAGAAGAGAAAATCTGTCACAGCTTCCACTTCTTGTCCCTTGATGCTCCAGGACTTGATAGGGCAAGACGCCATGATCTTTGTCTTTTTAATGTTCAGTTTAAGCCCAAACTTCTCACTCTCTTCTTATATGCGCATCAGAAGTCTCTTGAGTTCCACTTCACTTTCTGCCATTAAAGTGGTATCATCCGCATATCTAAGATTGTTGATACGTTTTCCAGCAGTCTTCACTACAGCTGAAGACTCGTCCAGACCGGCCTTCCTCATGATGCACTCTGCATATAGGTTAAATAGACAGGGCGACAGTATGCAGCCTTGTCTCACTCCTTTCTCAATCGGAAACCAATCGGTAAGACCATGCCCAGTTCTGAATGTGGCCTCTTGCCCTTCATACAGGTTCCTGAAGAGGCAGATGAGGTGAATTGGAACTCCCATCCCTTGGAGAGCTTGCCACAATCTGCTGTGATCTACGCAGTCAAACGCTTTCGCATAATCAATAAAGCAGAAGTAGATGGGTTTCTGGAACTCTCTTGCTTTTTCCATGATCCAGCGCAGGTTAGCAATCTGGTCTCTAGTTCCTCTGCCCTTGCGAAACCCAGCTTGCACGTCCGGAAGCTCCCGATCCACATAATGCCGCAGCCTACATTGGAGGATTTTCAACATCACCTTGCTAGCATGCGAAATAATTGCGATCGTGCGGTAGTTGGAACAATCTTTGGCACTGCCTTTCTTTGGAATGGGGATATAAACTGACCTCCAATCCTGTGGCCACTGCAGAGTTGTCCAAATCTTCTGACATAATGTATGCAGAATATTAACAGCGTCATGGTTGAGGTTTTGAAGCAACAGAGCTGGAATGCCACCAATTCCACTAGCTTTGTTCTTAGCAAGGCAGGCTAAGACCCATTCAACTTCACTCTTCAGGATGCCCGGCTCGAGATCCGTAATCACAACCGTCTTATGTTGGGTTTGCACATCCGGGTCCTTCTTGTACAGTTCTTCTGTGTATTCCTGCCACCTCTTCTTCATCTCTGAGGCTTCAGTGAGGTCCTTGCCTCGTTTGTCCTTTATCACGCCCAGCTTAGCACAGAAGCTTCCTTTGATATCTTTGATTGTCTTATACAGAGCTCTTGTGTTGCTCAATTGGCTGTTGTCCTCAACTGCTTGGCACTGTATGTTCAGGAAGGCATTCTTATCTCTCCTTGCTATTTTCTGAAAATCTGCATTGAGAACCTTGTGTCTTTCTCTTTCCCCCATAACGTTTGCCGTCCTCATTTCCTCAGTTATTTGCAAAGCCTCTTCAGATAACCAGTTTGGTTTCTTGCATTTCTTTTGCTTTGGAACTGCCTTAGTAGCAACTTCTTGTATTATATCACGAACATCAGTCCACATCTCTTCAGGCTCTCTGTCTTCTAGATCTAATTCTTGAAATCAATTCCTCACTTCCACAGCATATTCTGATGGAATTTGATCCAGATCATACCTGAAAGGCCTTCTAGTTTTCTGCGTTTTACTCAATCGAAGCTTAAATTTGGCAACAAGAAGCTGATGATCGGTGCCACAATCGGCCCCAGGCCTTGTTTTTACTGCTTGTATAGCGCTTCTCCATCTCTGCCGGCAAAGAATATAATCGATCTGATTCCTGTACAGACCTTCCGGTGAAGTCCATGTGTACAGGCGCCTCTTGTGCTGTTGAAAATGGGTATTCGCTATGGTCAGGTTGTTTTCTTGACAAAAATCTACTAGCCTCTGCCCAGCTTCATTTGGCTCACCAAGACCGAACTTGACTGTAATTCCGGATATTTCTTCACTCCCCACCTTAGCATTCCAGTCTCCTATGAGAAAAAGGACGTCTGATGATGGAGTGCGGTCTAAAAGGTATTGCAGGTCCGCATAAAATCTCTCAACGTCAGCTTCTTCAGTAGTAGTGGTTGGTGCATAGACTTGGATAACTGTTATGTTGAAAGGGTGACCTTGGATCCGAAGTGAAATCATTCGGTCGTTTTTGGGGTTGTACCCTAGCACTGCTTTGCCCATTCTTCTGTTTACTATGAAAGCGACCCCGTTCCTTCTCTTGGATTCGTGCCCACAATAAAAGACATATTGGTCGCCGGGATTAAATTCTCCCATTCCTGTACACTTGAGCTCGCTGATACCCAAGATATCAATGTTCAATCTGTCCATTTCTCGCTTGACGACATCCAGTTTACCTTGCGTCATAGATCTTACATTCCATGTTGCTATGTGATATATCTCCTTGCAACATCGGACTTTCCGGTCGCTTCCCGACACATCCACAACTGAGCGTCCTTTTGGCTTTAGCCCAGCCGCTTCATTCGTCCTGGAGCTACTAGGAATCGCCCTTTGTTCATCCCCAGTAACTTGTGGGACGCCTTCCAACCTGGGGGGCTCATCTTCCGGCGCCATATCATTAATGGTATTGTGCCTGACCATAGGGTTTTCTTGGCAGGAAATACTGGAGTTGGTTGCCATTACCTTCTCCAGTGAATCACATTTTGTCAGAACTCTCTGCCGTGACCTGTCTATCTTGGGTGGCTCTACACAGTAGAGCTCACGACTTCATCGAGTTTCTCAAGTCCCTCCGCCACGACAAGGCAGTGATCCATGAAGGGGACCCCTATCATCGTGCCTAAATAATTCTTCAATAACCGATGTAATATATCCTTTGGCGTCATCCCCCTCTAAGCATTTTCCCTCGTCGTCCTGAATATGTTGCGGCTCCAGACAGCTTATATGGCTTCAGAATTTAGTTGCCGTCAATATTCGTTGCCGATTAAAGCGCGTCTGTGGGGGATTGGAAGAACCTAGATTTCACCACTCCTTGTTTTCGCCGCGAGGTCGACCTAGAGGTAGCGCCACCGTCGCTCCGATAGTGGGGATTGGCAGCTGGCGGCGCTCGCAGAAATGCACGCGGCGTATGTCTGCTTGCGAGTTTACGGCGTTTTTTTTGGCGATGAAAACGTGCCTTATGCAATGCATTGGCGATTTACTGTTCAGAGTGTTCCAATATTGTAGAAAAAAGAATTCGTGGATTTCGCCAATGCAGGGAAAAAAATATATATATCCGCGGATTTTAGGAAAACAAGGCACGCTACCACCGGACTTTTAGATTCACTGACATCGCTTTGCACGTTTTTTTTTTTGCGTTGTATGGCGCTCATAGGCCTGATACTTGGGCCTGAAGATGATATATCTTATCGCTTTTTCAACAGCGTGCGCGTGTTGTATACGAGTGAGAAAGGCAAATTTAGTGTCAAGCCGGTTCGTCCTCTGATCTGCCGTACTTTAGAATGTATCGAGACAGCCTGGTTCATTATGTCGTACTCGACTCGAGGATTAAGCAGGTTAAATTTAGCCCTAACGGCATACTGCCCGGCGGGTTGCGGTAGACTGAGTGGACATCCACTCTGGATAGACAACCAGGCACAATTGCTCCCCAAAACAATGAGATTACGCCGACTTTGTACAGGGAACCTCGCCGCACAGGAAAGCTGACTGCTCACGTGTAGAGCGGTGAGTGGATTGAGTTTGCCGAGCTCACAACAAGGCGGATGCTTCTTGCGGCAGGTAATCTGGTGTTGCACTGTGAAATGCGTCTAAATGATTTCCTGAAACCGATGGAAGTATAAGGAATTTATGATGTGTGTGGTGTTTATAAATGGTAAATTACTAGTATAATTATTTTTTTTACTGCTACTGAATTTCACCGTGTGATGCAACTTTTACACACTCGACAAAATGTAGGCCTATCAGCGATTAATGATCAATAACGTTAAAGTGCAAGCTACAAATCTGTAGCTGCGAAGACATCTTAAAAACTGCGCTTGGTCGCTGTCATGCTCTGGCAAGGAATTTTGAAGGCCTTTATCATTCCTTTATCCTTTATTCCTTTATCATTGTAGTTATTGTTGAGCAGTGACTTGGGGCGGATCTGTCGTGTAGTTCGAAAACAGGTGCCGGAACTGTCCTGGAAGAAATGGAGTTCATCTTATCATGTGACTAAAATATGTATTTATTCCTTAACTAAACACCGATTGTTAAGCCCGTATGAAGATATTCTACTCCCCTTGTCAGAAACAACCAGTTTACCCGAAATACAGCACAGACAAAAAGGAGTTCTAAAGATTCTAATGTATTATGTAATGTTTAGTGTAACAGGCGCTAGCAATATTTGTTTCTCAAACGTTGGAGCATTTATCTAAAGCGAAATGTGCTCATTACCACTGTTACGGATGCGCAGAAGCCTTTGAAAAAAAAAAAAAAACGAAGAAAAGAAATGAATATATGGGTTTAACATACCAGGCGAAATCGGCTATATGACGGATGATGTAGGGGCGGGCCTCGGTGTCGTTGACCACGTGGGATTGTTTAACGTGCAGTCAAATCCCACAGTCGAGGAGCGCCTTTCGAAATAACCAGGATCGAACCCCCCGTCCTCGAAATCAGCAGTCGAGCGGCCTTTCACTGAGACACTGCGACAGATGTTTAAAAGCAAAAAAAAAAAAAAAAAAAAAAAAAATAAGAAGGTACTCAGACAATTCTATCGAGGATACAGAAGGCACAGTGTGGCTTGTTCAAACTGGATTTTGCCATGCAGCAGTCTGCGGTCGCTTGTTTCAGGAGTGGCGGTATTCTAAACAGAAAGGGGACTATGCGATTTTTGAGCGTTTGCAATAGGTTGCATTGACGGCAGCAACTTGTTTTGGCTTTGTCACGGCGCCGAACGACAGCAGCGCTTCATTGAGACACCGCTTGTCAAAGAATCTCAAGCGCCGAAGACCGCGACTGATGTCCCTGCCAGCGTATATATCTATATCTATATATATATATATATATATATATATATATATATATATATATATATATATATATTGTAACGGGTATTGAGCCAAACGTCCAGGCAACGCCCTGAGCCTAGAAGACTGCCGAAGTCTGAGAGTGGTCCGAGCAGCGGTCTGAGCGCGATTTCAGGCATCCAACTTCGTCGCCTACGCCAACTAGCAACCACTTCATCGTCTACGTCAACTAGCCACTGATTGTCTCCGCTTCGTCGTCGACTATAGTTTGTATCACTGCCCCCCTCCTCTGTAGCATCGACTCGATGTGACGCGGTGCTACTAGGAAGAAGTCAGCGAAAGGGTGCACTAAAGTGTCACAAGGACCCAGCGGCGTTGACGAAAAGTTCAGTCACGTACGATCATGGTAGGGCTTCAGCCGAACCACGTGTACGACTTCAGGACGCTGTGGCCTTCGGGATGGAGCTGAAGCTACGGGAACAACGGCGAAGGTGACTTCACTGATACGGCGAACAACCTCGTAAGGGCCGAAGTATCGGCGCAGTAATTTTTCAGATAGGCCGCGATGACGAACAGGTGTCCAAACCCAGACGAGGTCGCCCGGCTCGTAAGTGACGATTCTTCGGCTGAAGTTATACCGAGCAGCGTCATTCGCCTGTTGTCGGTGGATTCTGAGGCGTGCTAGTTGCCGCGCTTCCTCAGCACGCCGAACAAAGATGTCGGCGTAAAATTCGGCGTCAGAGCCGCAAGAAGGACTAACTGGCATCATGGCATCCAACGGCGTGCTCACTTGGCGACCGAAGGCAAGTTGGAACGGGGTCAGTCGCGTCGTCTCTTGAGTGGCGGTATTGTACGCGAAAGTTATATAGGGCAAAATAGCATCCCAGGTGCGATGTTCTGCGTCCACATACATAGAAATCATGTCGGTGAGGGTGCGATTGAGGCGCTCCACCAGCCCGTTGGTCTGAGGGTGATACGCCGTCGCACGTCGATGGCTAGTGTGAGTCAGAGTCATGACCAACCGGATTAGGCGAGCCGTAAAAGCTGTTCCACGGTCAGTGATTACCACGGCGGGGGCGCCATGACGTAGGACAATGTTATGAACGAAAAATTGAGCAATTTCGGCTGCAGTACCTTTAACAAGGGACGCGGTCTCTGCGTATCGTGTTAGGTAGTCTGTCGCGACGACTACCCAACGGTTGCCAGACGAGGACTTCGGAAAAGGACCGAGAAGATCCATGCCCAATTGATGGAAAGGGGTCTTCGGCGGAGCAATAGGCTGAAGAAATCCAGCGGGTTTCAATGGCGGAGACTTGCGACGTTGGCAGTCACGACATGAGCGTACATAAGCCCGCACCGATGGGAGTAACCTGGGCCAATAATACTTTTGACGAATCCGTGCAAGTGTACGGCTCACCCCCAGGTGGCCGGCGGTGGGTTCATCATGACAGGCACTCAATATATCTCGGCGCAACTCGGAGGGCACAACAAGGAGAAACGTCTCTTCACTGTTAGCGAAATTTCGCTTGTAGAGCACGTTACCACGCAGAGTGAACGTTTGAAGCCCACGATGAAAAACACGGGGAATACGGGTGTCGACGCCCTGCAGATAGTCGACGAGTGACGCTAACTCTGGGTCCATTCTCTGCAGCTGCGCCATTTGGGTTGTACTAATAGCCCCCAGAAAGGGAAAATCATCGGCCGTTTCTTCTGGACATATGGCGATGGGCGAGCGCGACAAACAGTCAGCATCCTGATGCTTCCGTCCTGATTTGTATACGACTGTTACGTCATACTCTTGTAATCTAAGGCTCCATCTAGCCAATCGTCCTGAGGGGTCTCTGAGGCTCGCGAGCCAGCATAATGAATGGTGGTCGCTTATAACGCGGAAAGGTCGGCCGTAGAGGTATGGTCGGAACTTGGTGAGGGCCCATATTACCGCCAGACATTCTTTCTCAATTGTTGAATAGTTGGTTTCGGAGCGGGTAAGTGTTCGGCTCGCGTAAGCGATGACCCGTTCTGCACCGTCTTGCCACGGAATTAGTACTGCACCAACCCCAACGTTGCTGGCATCAGTGTGAACGTCAGTTGCGGCGTTTTCGTCAAAATGGCCTAGTATCGGAGGATTCTGTAGGCGGCTGCGAAGCTCAAGGAAAGCGGCCTCTTGTTCACTTCCCCACAGGAACGGCGTGTCATCTCGAGTCAGTGTGGTTAGCGGTTCTGCTATGTGCGAAAAGTCTCGTACAAAGCGTCTGTAATGCGAGCACAAACCTAAGAACCGTCGAACCGCTTTCTTGTCAGTAGGGTGCGGAAAACCAGAAACGGCAGCTGTCTTTTCAGTGTCCGGGCGAACACCTTTTGCGCTGACCACGTGACCAAGGAAGCGAAGTTCCTCAAAGCCGAAGTGACATTTCTCCGGTTTGATTGTCAGATTGGCGTCTCGGAGAGCTTTTAACACAAGGCGTAACCTTTCTAGGTGTTGGTCGAAGGTGGTCGAAAATATGATGACATCGTCCAGGTAAACCAAACACGACTGCCACTTCCAACCGGACAGAACGGTGTCCATCATGCGTTGGAACGTGGCCGGTGCCGAACATAGGCCGAACGGTAGCACCTTAAACTCATACAAGCCATCGGGTGTCACGAAAGCCGTCTTCTCCCGGTCTCTCTCATCCAGTTCTATTTGCCAGTACCCACTTTTTAGGTCTAGCGACGAGAAGTATCGTGCATCTCGCAGTCGATCGAGTGCGTCGTCTATGCGGGGAAGTGGGTAAACGTCCTTTTTAGTGATGAGATTACGTTTTCTGTAATCGAAACAGAACCGCAGAGTATTGTCCTTCTTTCTGACGAGAACAACCGGCGAAGCCCACGGGCTTGTAGACGGCTGAATGACATCGTCGGAAAGCATTTCGGTGACCTGTCTCTGAATCGCTGCTCGTTCCGTTAGAGAAACGGGGTATGGGCGTTGGCATACGGTGCGCGTGGTCTCGTCTGTTATTATACGGTGCTTGGCGACCGGAGTTCGGCCCACTTTGGAAGACGTTGCGAAGCAGTCTGCAAAATCTGCCAAGACAGCCGAAAGAAGATCCTTCTGAGCCGGCGATAACTCGGTGTTTATTTCGACAGGTGGCAGAACGTGACGAGGTCCAGTGTCGTCTTGAAGGGCTCCTTCCACGGTGCACAAATGTGGACACTCCGCGACGTCTTGGAGGAAGGAGACTACCGTGCCTTTGACGAGGTGCTGAAATTCGTTCGAAAAGTTGGTGAGCAGAACGGTAGTGCAACCATCCCGTAGGTGGACGAGGCCTCGGGCAACAATGAGACCCCTCTCAAGCAGCAGCGGGATATGACCCTCCGCCATGCCCTAAAAGTCATGAAATAGGTCATTCTGCACGCGCATTACGACACTGCACCGTGGTGGCACCGTGACATCATCCTCCACAATACGCAGAGCATGGCTACAGGAATCGCGGGTGTCTAAGCGTGCCACTGCCCGTTTGGTCGAGAATGTGACTCGTGCCTCGTGTAGGTCGATGACAGCACCGTTTGCCTGCAGAAAGTCGAGCCCCAGAATCAAATCTCTCGAGCAGTGACAACGAATTCCCCAACGTAGACGAAACCGCGGATGCCAATTCGGGCTGTGCACTTTCCGACCGGGCTAATGAGGTGACCTCCAGCCGTGCGAATGCTAGGGCCCAACCATGGCGTCACAACTTTGCTCAATTCCTGGGCGAGGGCGTGGCTCATCACTGAATAGTCTGCACCGGTGTCAAGTAACGCGATCGTGTTAGTTCCGTCAAGTGTCACGCACAAATCAGAAGTAGCCCGTCGGATGCTGTCGCTACCCTGCCCCTGTGAGAAATCAGCGTATCGGTGTATCGGCGGCGGAGGATCTTCAATGTTTCCGACAGCAGCGGCCCTGCCTCCGGAGACCGCTGGAATTAGTTTTCCCGGTGTGGACTTTGAGAACGCCGCTCAGTATTGCTGGGGTCTCTGCGAGGGCTTGGGGAACGGTACCGCAGCGGAGATGACGATCCTGAGTCATAGCGCCTGTATCTTCCAGGCCTCTGACTGGCCGACAGATGAGCTTCTATTCCGAGCGGCCGTTCGCCGTTCCGTGGACAGGGCGCATCGAGTGCGAAGCCGCGAAGTCCCACTCGGCGATACGGGCATGCACGGTAAAGGTGGCCGGCCTCCCCGCAGTGGTAGCAGATTGGCCTGCGGTCCCGCGTACGCCACACGTCCGACTTGCGAGGGCGTGTAACAGGCACCACAGCTTGAGCCGATACGTCATACGGACTGATGTGACTAACCACCGGTGTCGGGTTAGTAAACATTATTGAGCTTTCGCTCGTCACTCCAGCCGTTGTACCGAGCCACTCGCTTGAAGGTAGCCAGCCAATCCTCAGCGTCTTCGAAGACGTACGTCGCCGTGAAAAGATGGTGGTGTTCGCGGCGGGTGGCAAAGGATCGGAGCTGAGAGCCTGGGATCAGTGGCAATATCGAGGTTGCTCGAGAGTTGCGGCTGCGTTATCCTCGCAGGGGTGGAAAGGCTCCCAACCTCAGGCGACTGTCCGCGGAGGCGGCGACTGAGTCGCTGGTGGACCGGAGTCAGATCCGTCGTGAAGCGTGTAAACGTGGGAAAACGCACCCAGCACCTCCACCAGACTGTAACGGGTATTGAGCCAAACGTCCAGGCAACGCCCTGAGCCTAGAAGACTGCCGAAGTCTGAGAGCGGTCCGAGCAGCGGTCTGAGTGCGATTTCAGGCAACCAACTTCGTCGTCTACGCCAACTAGCAACCACTTCATCGTCTACGTCAACTAGCCACTGATTGTCTCCGCTTCGTCGTCGACTATAGTTTGTATCAATATATATACCGGGTGTCCCAGCTAACTTGAACCAAGGGGTACAAAATAATATCTGTGAGGTAGGTCAGTGAAACCAATTGCATTCAACTGCCAGCCTCCTTGCGCACTACAGGCAATTTTTTGTTTTGCAATTACCTAATTAGTTAATTATGTTAATTTATCTAATTTATTAAATATCGACTTTAGACCAAACATGTAAATTGGAAAGTTGTAGAGCACCTTCAGAAACCCCCATTTCATTAATTGCGATAAAGAAAGTCTCACGTGTATCTTTTTTTCCGGGCTCAGAAGAAAGCCCGCGAAATACAAATAATACCACGTGACTAGAGCATTTGTGCGCCGCGATTGCGGTGCTCTCAGTCGTGGTTTGAGCGAACGAAATCAGCTGCGGCCGTGTCTTCTTGGCCCCGTTAAAGCGGCAGGCCGATATGCCTGCGATGGCTTCTTCGCCCGCGTCAGACGGCCGGCCCACGTGACGGTGCAGTAGCAGCGAGAGCGGCGAGCCGACACCACCGACATTCTAACAAGGCCTCCTTCTCTCCCATCAGCGAACGTCACGACAAATGATAGAGCGATAAGGTATTAGCCACTGAATCTGCGCATTCAGGCTTGGGTAAAGGGGCGAGATGACATCATGTGACTCGACTAAAATTAGAGCTGCACCTTCATTTGCCGGTTCTTTATCGTCATCCGCCTGTCGTGATGTAGGCTGCTGCGGTGCGCAGGCCTAGCCAAAATCGCGTGGTGACGGGCGAGCCCGAGCTCGCTCGAACCACCGCCAGCATTTCTGCCTGCCGCTGTAACGGGACCATCGGGTCACGGCCGCAGCTTATGTCGTTCGCTCAAACCACGACTGAGAGCACCACAATCGCGGCGCACAATGCGCTAGTCACGTGGTATTATTTGTATTTCGCGCGCTTTCTTCTGAGCCCGGAAAAAAAGATACACGTGAGATTTTCTTTATCGCAGTTAATGGAACGGGGGCTTCTGAAGGTGCTCTACAACTTTCCAATTCACATGTTTGGTCTAAAGTCGATATTTATTACATTAGAGAAATTAACATAATTAGCTAATTAAGTAAATGCAAAACCAAAAATTTCCTGTAGTGCGCAAACAGGCTGGCAGTTGTATGCAATTGGTTTCACTGACCTACCTCAAATATATTATTTTGTAACCCTTGGTTCAAGTTAGCTGGGACACCCGGTATATATATATATATATATTAATGGAGCGTGGGGTAATAGGTTCATATTTATTTTGAAGGAGGCAGATAGGTAAGCAAAAAAGCACTGGAAAAACGAAATAACCAAAAATAAAGAGCACTGCAGAATCTGCATTGGAGTAATGTGAAAGCACGGATGCTGCTGTTGGTTGCTTCTGGTTGCTTCTGTTTGCTTCTGGTTGATTTTAGTTGCTTAATTTACTTCTTGTTTACCCATTTTAGTCTTTGGTACTTTCAAAATGTGCGCCAATCCCTTACTATGCCCCTTTTCGGCTCTACTTCCGGTTGCGTGACGTCACATCCTTCACGTCACATTAATTCACTTTGTGGGTACCCATTTTAGTCCTTGGTACTTTCAAATTGCGTGCCAATTGAATGATAATGCAACCACGCGACCGTACTTCACTCGCACTAACGTATTTCGCTTTTATTTTGTTCTAGACATGATAGAGCTCTGGAATAAATTGCCTGCTCATGCTGTACAATGTGTCAGTAAAACGGCATTCCAGAAAAGTCTCGATCAGTGCTTTCCCCGCAGGGGGCACCTGTTAAAGCAGGTGTTTGTGTGTTTTGTGCGACACCACGGACCCCGAGCACCCACGCTTAGCCGTGCGTGGCATCGTCGTGTCTGGGGAAAAGGGGATCCTGGTGGTTGAGCCGATGCCGAGTGTTTGGACCTTTAAGGCCCCTCGGCGGAGGCAACACACCACTTTGGCCCACGCTTCCCATAGACGGCACCTCCGGGCTGACCCACCCGGGGGAAATTGGCAGTCGCCTTTTCCTGTTCTCCCCTCCATCTTTCACTTTCCTATTTTCTTTCTTAGAACTGTTCTGTCCTCTCTTACCTTCTTCATTTCTTCCTACTTCCAGGCGGCGAGGGTTAACCTTGTGTGGCTAGCTACCCTGAGTTACGCCATATTGGGTTATAGTTACGGTGTACAGCTGGCGTGGGCAGGAATTGACAATTTCTGTCCCGTCCCCTCGTTGGGCTCCATGGTGGGTGGCTGGCACTGCAGCCGAACAATGCACTTTTTTATGGCATCTAAACTCCTTAACCCCGATCGTCCTCCTTCTAAAAGGGGCGCACCGAGACCACCATGTTCTTCTCAAAGAACATAAACAACTTTCCTCGTTTCCACGTGGTCCACAGTGACCACGAGGAAATCACTGCACGACTTGTGTCCCCATTTGTTGTTTCTCGAACGTTGACTGAGGCCATTGTCCAGGGCGATAAGATAAAGAAACTTGGAAACGGTGACCTGCTACTAGAATTAATATACAATCATCAGTATCAGAAGCTAAGTGCAGTCGAATCATTTGGAGAAATACCGGTACAGATTAGCCCGCACCGATCACTAAACACTGCCCGAGGAGTCATCTCTGATGATGACCTTACGTACGTGAGTGAACAAGAACTTCTTGAAGGCCTGAAGGAACAAAATGTCACAGATGTTTACCGGATAAAGATCAGACGAGATAACAAAGAGATAGAAACAAAGCACATTGTACTCACCTTTGCTGCAAGCACTCTCCCAGAATCTGTCGAAGTAGGCTAGACAAAGATAAAACTGAGGCCCTACATCCCTAACCCACGCCGTTGCTTCAAATGTCAGAAATATGGCCATGGCTCTCAGAGTTGCCGTGGCCAACTCACATGTGCAAAGTGTGCCTCGCACAAACACCCTACAGTCAACTGCGAAGAACAGCTGCTTCTCTGCTCAAACTGTGAAGGTAACCACCCAGCTTATTCACGCTCATGCCCATACTGGAAAAAAGAAAAAGAAATAATTACACTGAAAGTCACCGAAAACATATCTTACGGAGAGGCACGAAAGCGGCTTTCTCTTCCTCAAAAGCCACACTACTCCGTTGTGACGCAGCAGGGCGCGGCATCACAGCGGTCGTCGGCACCTGCCCAGGAAGCACACAGTTCTTCCAGGGCAGCGCCACCTGCGCCCTCGGTGGAGTCAGCTAGCGCTACTCCACCACCACCCGCAAAGCTGGCTGCGCGGACCCCCAGGTCAGCCGGCCCAAAGGCCTCGACCCATGAGTCGAGGCCTAAAACTGACAATCCTGTGCTTTCTGCACAGTCGTCCACCGCATCTGAAGATGCGATGGACACAACTTCTTCCCCCCAGCTGCCTAGGCGGCAAAGCTCACTGGAGCGAAAAAGAAGGGGAAAAGTCCCAATAACAGGTCCCAAGGACCTACAAACCTAAGTTTAAGCTTGTCCCCTAAATAACTTTTAATTATGGCGCTCCTCATTTATTGGAACTGCCGAGGACTCTTTAAAAATTTAGATGATATATATGAAATTCTTGCGGACTATCAACCAAACATACTTTGTCTGCAAGAAACCCATTTAAAACCAGCAGACTCAAATTTCCTTAAGCAATATAATGTATTCAGGAACGACAGGCAAGGCAGCTCTCACTCCTCTGGTGGCGTTGCCATTGTAACACAAAAATCAATCCCCTCTCGAAACATCTCACTCAACACAGATTTAGAGGCAGTGGCAATCAGAAGCTTAGTTTATGGTAAAATAACAACGGTATGTTCCCTGTATATTGCTCCAACTTATAAGCTAAGTAGCGAAAGTTTTGAAAAATTGATTGATCAACTTCCGGAACCTTGGTTGCTGGTCGGAGACTTTAATGCTCACCACCCATTATGGGGATGTACAAGAACGGACTCCCGAGGTGTTCTAATCGAAAAATTCTTATTGTCCTCGGGATCATGCTTGCTAAACACGAAACAGCCAACTTACTACAATATAGCACATAACTCTTACACATCCATAGATCTAGCCATTGGCTCCTCGATGTTCCTGGCAGCTACAGAGTGGACTGTCATTAACAATCTATACGGAAGTGACCATTTTCCGATCTTAATAAAATATACTGGGAACGGAAATGAAAATGTGTCAAATCCCAGAAAATTCAAAGAAAATGCAGCCAACTGGAAGATGTTCAGGGAACACTCATCACTGCCTTGTTCATCCATTAGTGATCTAGATGTAGATGAAACTCAACGCTTGATCACACTGCACATTATAGAAGCTGCAGAAAAATGCATCCCACAAACGTCAAGTAAGCCACGAAACAAACGAAGACCCTGGTGGAATGCAAAATGTAAGACGAAGCTCAGAACAAGGCATGGTCGAACTTGCGAAGACACCCCACAGCTGAAAACTTAATTGCCTTTAAGCGAGCAAAGGCAAATGGCAGGCGTGTTCGACGCATCTCCAAGCGAGAAAGCTGGTCATCATTCCTTTCTTCTGTGAACTCTTATTCTGATGCTAACAAAGTTCACAACAGGATAAGAGCACTTAAAGGATATAGCACAATCCCAACGCCCCTTGTCAGCACCAGTGGTGACTCTCTTGAACATCAAGCAGACACACTAGGGCAACACTTCGAATATGTATTCAGCTCAGCGCACTATACAGATTCTTTTTTTGCGGCACAAGGTAACTGAGGAGAGGAAGCCTATATGTGATAAAAGACCGTGCACAGGAGGGTACAATAGCCCTTTCACCATGCAGGAGCTGAAGACTGCACTTGGCACATGTGGGAACACAGCACCAGGTCCTGACAGGATCACATATGGAATGCTCAGGCATCTGCATGTGAACACTCTTGAAACCCTACTCTCCCTGTATAATAAAGTATGGGCCACAGGACGCTTTCCTAAAGCATGGAAGGAAGCGATCATTATTCCAATATTAAAACCCGGAAAAGAACCCACACTTGCTGCTAGTTATCGGCCTATCGCACTAACCGGCTGTCTATGCTGGTTAGTGCTGGTCTATGCAGAAAATGGTTAATCGTCGCCTTCTTCATTTCCTTGAATACAATGGTCTTCTTCATCAAAACCAAGCTGGTTTTAGAGCTGGGCGATCAACAGCTGATCAGCTCATTGCCTTTGAGTCTTATGCAAGAGATGCTTTTGTACATAAACAACATTGTTTATCTGTCTTTTTCGATCTTGAAAAAGCATATGATACCACTTGGCGCTATGGTATCATCCGCGACCTCTTCTCTCTTGGCATCACAGGAAACATGTTGAACACAATTCGAAGTTACTTGTCTGAACGGACCTTCAAAGTTCGTGTTGGCAATGCATATTCAAAGCAGTACATTCAGGAAAATGGTGTCCCTCAAGGTGGTGTTCTCAGTTGCACACTTTTCGTAGTCAAAATGAACTCTTTAAAAAGCGTGCTGCCAAAAACTATTTCTTGTTCTGTATATGTTGATGACGTCCAGATAAGCTTCAAATCTTGCAACTTGGCCATCTGTGAACGAAATATTCAGCTAGGTGTTAACAAATTGTCCAGGTGGGCTGATGACAATGGGTTTAAATTTAACTCTCGAAAGAGTGTTTGTGTACTTTTCTCTAAGCAGCGTGGCATCAGGCCTGACCTCAAAATTACACTGAATGGTCAGAGCCTTGCCTTTAAAAAAGAACATAAATTTCTTGACGTAGTTGTTGACGAAAAACTTTCCTTCATTCCCCACATAAAACAGTTGCGACTTAAGTGTCTCAAAGCAATGAATTTGCTAAAAATTCTCTCTCACCGGTCATGGGGCACAGAGCGCGACTGCCTTCTGAATCTTCTGAATAGTGTAGTTCTATCACGCATTGACTATTGCTCGATGGTTTATGGGTCAGCATCATCCTCTGCGCTAAAATTGCTCGATCCCGTGCACCACCTCGGCCTTCGCCTCGCTACGGGCGCTTTTTGAACTAGCCCAATTGCTAGCCTCTATGTCGAGGCGAACCGATGGTCACTGCAACGAAGGAGACAATTTACTTCTCTAACTTATGCTATGAAGGTACTATGCCAACTGGACCATCCATGTCGTCGGCTCCTGCTTGACAAAACTGGCACAGCACTTTTCTCAAAAAAAACCATCTCTAACACCACCATATCCAATCAGAGTTGCCACGCATATTGAATATCTGAATGTTTCGGTTACCAGTCTTCATACAACTTCCATAAAAGACCTAATTGCTCCTTGGAAAATGCACGGTGTTAATTGTGACCGGTCGTTTCTTGAAGTGGGCAAATATGCATCCCCTATTGCCATACAGCAGCACTTCATGTCACTTCAGGAGAAGTACACTTGTGATGAATATTACACCGATGCTTCGAAGTCTGCTCAAGTCTCCTGTGCAGCACATGGTCCACAGTTTTCACAGTCAAAAACCCTGAACAGACATACTAGTATATTTACCGCTGAATGCCATGGTATCCTTTTAGCTGTGAGACACATTATAGAAAATAAAATACAGACATCAGTCATCTACACAGACTCCCTCAGTGTTTTAACGTCCCTATCTTTTTGGAAATGGCATAAGAACCCAGTCCTGAACTCTCTTTATAACACCCTTATGTTTGCCCATGAACTAGAAATTAAAATTACACTGTGTTGGGTGCCAGGCCACCGCTGTATACCGGGTAATGAGGCAGCTGATAGGCTAGCTGCGTCAGCTGCCCTTCGAAATGGCACAGACATTGATAAGATAACTTATCATGACCTCAAACCACACATAAAAAACATGATTCGACAACAATGGCAAGAGGAATGGGACGCAGCATCAGAAAATAAACTACACACAATAAAGCCAAGGATAGGCAGATACACCACAGAAAAACAAGACAGATTTAAAGAATTAGCCCTGTTCAGGCTGAGAATTGGTCACACGTACATAACCCATACATATCTTTTAACCAACTCTCCTGCACCGCACTGCTCGAGATGTGGTGATCGGCTCACTGTCATTCATGGTTTAATCATATGTGTACAACTGGAACAAGAAAGAAGACGTCATTTTCCCTCCTTGTTTACTCATCAAATACCTGCACACCCATCCATTTTTATTGGCGACAACCCAATGTTTCCTTTAAAACAGGTGCTTAAATTTTTATCACAAGTAGGCTTTTTACATGAAATTTCTTATCGACGTGGGTCTCAACCCGCTCCTCCTTGAGAGGACGGATGAGATCCTTTAAAACATCTACTTATACATTGCACATCCATTATATATCGCAAATGAATTTTAGGCCCTATACACCATTGTTTTTAGCAATTTTACAGAGCGAATACATTTTTAGGCCCTATGCACCACTGTTTTTTATTCCTTCATGAAAAATCACAACTATTCCATTATATAAACTTGAGTACACCGTTAACCTTGAGTCTGGCGCTCTTTGGCCTGAGTCGCCCTTGCGCCATTAAAATCCATCATCATCATCATCGATCAGTGCTTTAATGAATCCTAACATGTCGTCCCCCGAGCGTCGCGTCCTATTACTTTGTATGTGCCTTTTCGCTTTCCATGCCATTTTGTTCCAGCTAAGCAGCTTTCTGAGATGGTGTTTGTATAATTGTAACTCAAAGTGTTCGTTACTGCATTCTGTCATTTGAAATTTTAGATATGTTATTGATTTTGTATGTATTGTTGATTCCCTCCGCCATTACCTTCAGTAAGGGTTAACAGTATGAATAAATAATAAGTAAAACAAATTCCTTCCTATGCCCTTTTTCGGCTCTACCCACGCTTGTGTGACGTCACATTTACTACGACACCTCTTCCTCTCTTTCCGCTTTCACTCCCACCTTTCTCCCTTACCTTATGGCGTGGTTGAGTTGTACACAGAACAAGCGTGACAGATGCTGCACCTTTCCTGGCTCGACTTCAGGTTGCGTGACATCACATCTTTGATGTCACCTTAATTTACTGATTTAATTAACTATTTTAATATCTGATACATTAAAACGTGTCGCCAAGCCATTGGCTAACGAGACAATTTCCGCCTTTAATTTTACATTTTAGGCCTCAAATTATCAATATAATTAACTTATTGGCCTAATTATTTTTTCCGACACAACATTAAGTCACCCTTTACTGATTGACACCACTTATTAACCTCTACAACTTCTCAATTACTTACAACTGCTGCTGACAACTTTTACATTTTTTTGCCTGTAATTATTTATCGTATTAACTTATTGGGCTATTTATTTTTTCGGTATCAACATTATGTCACCCTCTATCGACTGACACCCCTCATTAAGCTCCACCACTTCTCAATTACTCGCAACTGCTACGGACAGGATTTTGCTGACGCATTCTGCGGACGCGATCTGCAGACAGAAATCAGTGAACATAGCACTTTCGCATTAAAAGTACTCTTGTACACACTGCACGCGCTCGTAAATCACTGCGGGCTGGCACGCAACGCGAACACGCATTACCACTGAGTAGGGTTCGCCGCTATGCCACTAGGTGACGACTCTGCTCGATCTCGAGGCGTACAGAATACGTGCCCCGGCCGAAACGCGTGGCGGCATCATTCGCCATGATATGTCCCTGCTCCGTGTCCCGACAAGATAATGAAGCTCCAGATCCTGAGCGGAGCTGACCAATGTGATACGCCGGTAGCAGACTCATTTTATTTGTTCGTATCTAAAGCCGTCGGCCAGGGTTTTGTCCCCTTAGTGAAGCGAGACACCGCCAGATTTACCTTAAATAATCGCAGCCACGCTTGTAACTGCTTGCGCATTGTTCCAGATTGCTGTATTAGCTTTGACACTTTATGACGAAGACTGCTTGCCAGTTTGGAATGTTTTCGCATTCCGTTGAAGGTTGTTACCCTCAGCCAGCTTTGTTCGAACGCGAGCAAAGCCTCGATTGCTCTTTCAGTGGTTGCACGCACCGCCTAGCCCATGGAATCCGCTCCGCAATTAAGAATAGAGAGAGAGATTCAGCATAATGGAGACGTATACCGATTTACTGGGCTCCGGCTGTGGACGCGCAGTGGCCGCATGTGCGGCCCGATGAGGCGCGTGCGCAGTCGGCGGCCGGTAATCCGGTACAAGTCTGAGCCAGTAGCTCTCTGTTATACTAAGTCCTAATATCCAAGCCTTCCCGAAAAGCGGCGTCAGCAGCAGTCATAAAAAAATGACCAAAAAAATTAGCATTGATTGTTTTTTTTAGATTTCCCGAAAAGTTGGGGATACAGGGCGCAAACTCAGATATGGGGGCCTTCTGGTGATTTCCAGCAGTTTTTGTGTTTATTTCATGCTTAATTTTGTGAAGGGAGTGTAAGGCCGCGGTGGCCTATTCTCTAATGTTTCGGCGCGCGCGCCGCAGAAAGCGGCGATG
>NC_139350.1:56397931-56457931 GCF_055883805.1 Amblyomma maculatum
ACTACTTCAAACTGTTTTCACCACGGTAGTTCAAAATGTCATAAGCCTGATGCATGCATTTACAGTCGCCGAGGAAAAATTTGTTTTCCTGATTTTTCAGACATACTCGATTTGTCGAAATTTCTTGTGTCATCGCGATATGCTCCTTAGAGCTAGGGTATATGAGCACCTGAAATTTCGGATACGTTTTGATTTATTGCTCGATTTTTCAGACTTTATTCACCCCACCGCTATGTGAGGATGCTTCACCGCAGGGATTGTGAGGGCTATGCGGTGAAGTATCCACAAAACGCGGCGTTTCCGCGAATTCGCAATGGCAGGTTCGCTTGCTCATACACCATCGAAGCTCGGGCGTTCGCTTGCTATGTGTCGACGGCAGTACATCCGTTGAATTCTTTGTGAATACGTTTTTTGTAGACAAAAATACCTGCATAATTTATTTGATTTAATCGCGTTTTGTTTCTATTTTTCATATCAAGTATTCGTCACAAATGTCAGGGTGGGTATATATTTTTTTCTGTAATTTTCTACCTGCGGTCTTATAAGCGATATTAGTTGAAACATAGAATGGTTTTAAGTACTGTTAATAAGCTTTGCTTAAGAAAAAAATTGTATTTCTATTTTTTTTTCTTAGAGTGTAAAATGCATTTCAAATTGAAGGCTGAAATTAGCCTTCTCCAGTTAGTATGAGAAAAAACAATTCTGCCTCAAAACGCATTTGATTTAGAATATTAAGGTTCTGCTCTACAGATTTAAGAAAGATTTGAGACATTTTGTACGTTCTAAATTTATTTACTAATAGTTTTAAGAGCTATTATTATGCAAATTCAAAATGTCTACTCCCATCCAACTAATTTTGTGCTTCCTGGATTTTTTTTGTTTAATATTCGCCCTGAGTATTTATGGTAAAGGAAATGTTTTTCGAATATGCAATCTATTTCCATCATTGCAATGTGTGTTGCCTATTTTATCTCTCGCATAATTAGCAGCAAAAAGGTTTGTCAGAAAGCTATGAAAAACAGTCATTTTTTTTTTCCCCTGGTAACGCAAGACTTAGAGATTCGCGTGTAGCTCGCGAGTATACTTGCAAAGAAAGATACTAAGCTGATTCATAAACCATTTTAAACGCTCGAACTCTCCACCACTTGATCTTACGTCCCAGAAATCGATTATGGAAAGAAAAGGCTGAATCATTGGTGAATCAGTCGTCATTCGGCAAGTGCCCTTGCATCAGCGAGACCATAGATATACCCGAAAAGTCATCGTCAATACAAAAACGATGTTCGAAAATGCGAGACTCATGGTGGAACATTGCCGAAAGCACGACCACCGGAAATGTTTCACTCAATGCAAAAGGTGCACATGGCGTGCTCGACACTGCCCCTAGTGACAACTGGGAGTGGAGGGGCCTTGGCAAATACTTCAGCTTCTAACTTCTGCCACGCGACTACTGCAACAATGCACTACCATGCCTAAAAGTAGCGCCTATGAAAGAAGTAAACTCTTTCGTTTACATCGTTTAGTGAGAGTTAAAGGAAATATCTTGATGTTACTGAAATTTCCGCGTAATGTGCTGATCGTGCTCAGAAAAGTTTCGACCTTAGTAAGGAATTGTGTGACCACTGGTTATAACCGGCGGCAATAACATTTGTGTGGGTGTGTTCAGATAGCAGTAATCGAGGTCCCATGGCCATTTTGATTTTCAATGAAATTTTTATATATGATGGGCAGATGTCTCGACGCAAAAAAATGAACTTTAGTTATACAAGATACGGCGTAGTTTTCTCCGAAAAAAATCTTTGATCACTACAGGTGGAAAGCACCGTTTTTGGCATTTCAATAGTTTGCAAGTTTGGAGGCCTGCTGCTAGCAAACTGAATACTTGTCATCTATTATTTTTTACACTCTAAACATATGCAACGTTTGATTTTGTGGAAATTAATTAAACATATTTTGTTTTTGCAGTTGATTTAGTAAAAGATCGCAAACAATGCTTCGGAAGCAACGCGCAACAAAAGAGCCCGCTTTTAAACCTAAATACGGACATGATGCGTTATGCTGTTAGCATTAAATCTTTTGCTGTTTATTAGTCAGATAATTTCCTTAATTTAAGGAATTTCAGGGCTCTAGAGCGCTAGGTGTGTTCTCCAAAACGCATCAAATTCGCCCAAGGTTAGAAAACAGCAAAAAAGGCGGAACTTTGATTACAATTTAAAAAGAAAGAACATCAGCATCGATTGTTATAAAAATCCCCCTCAGGATTTCTCAGTAGCTCAGAAATATTGCGGCCCAAAACGTGCTGCATTATTTTGTTTTAAAACATAGAAATAAGTTTGGTTTTGAAAATTGTCAATGTTCAGCCCTACATTCTGGCACGATTTAAAAAAGTGTTGCAGCTGAAACCGTTTCTCTATATTATCCAGGATTAGATCTCTATGTCTATAAACATTTGAAGGTCTAGACTTGTTATTTCTTCATATTATTTTGAAATCGGCCGAAATTCAAAATTTGCAGAAAACGGAAAACTTTGACTCGAATAAAAAAATAAAAACTACTGCATATTTGATATTTATCGAATTCACCTAAAAGCAATCGTAAGTATTTTATAAACAGCAGGTGCTAAAATATATTGCACTATGTAAACAAAAATATAAAAGTAAAAATAATACTGAACGCACGTTGTCATTATACAGAAGGGCTTAATGGCTTCCCCTTAAACAGAAGCGTCAAAAGTTCGGTTTATTATTTGCTGAATTTAGTTACATTTTAACTTATGCAATACCAAAAGCCTTCTCAATGCTTATAAAGTCGTTTTATGCTTATTGGCAGTGTGGATGATTGCCTAAGGTGGAATAAATTCGCTAATCCTGGCAAGTTGAATGAAAAAAAAGAGGCGGTTCAACGTTCTCTCTATCCTGTACTCTTTTTTTTTCTTTTTTGCGAGCTGCTGTGCTATTCAATCCAGTTCTTAATTATATTATTTGATTTATTCGTTGTGACAAAAACTAACAATTCTGTATTCTTAAAGAGCATTTTTCTAATGTGCACATATTTACAATAATAAGCAACGCGCTTTGCAGCAGGATAGTTTAAGCGATTTTATATTTCTTTAAAGCAACAGCACGAATGAGTCGAAATGACGAGAATTCTTGTCGAAAGAGCCACTTAGCCCAAAAAAGAGGCGAGCCAACACGAAGCGAGCCCGCCGTCCACATAAACTGCAGGCTACGTACGCTTTTCAGGTTATATATATATATATTGTCCATAGGGTCACGAAGAGTCAGACTCGACTGAACGACTGAACTGAACTGACATGACCAAACAAGGACGCTAGAGGCGCAGTCGTAATCCGGGAATCGGCGGACTCCTACAGGAGTTTAGGGCTCACGCATTAAATAATAAATGGTATATGTTTACGTTGAGGGACTCACAAGTCATTTCCTGGACATGTAGCATCAGAAAAAAAAAAAAAACAAAAAAACGCAAGGTTAGGCTAGGGAGTCGCACGGCTTCGGGGAAGGCGAGACGGAGACAGCGGCGGCTGGGAGGCTCGAGCGGGCAGTGAATCGCATTCCAATCGCGTCGGGTTTGCGATAATGGGACTGAAGCGGCAGAGGTGTCACATGCTTTGGTGCGCTAGCCGTGGCCAGACGGAAAGTAGTTTTGCAGAAAGGCTTTACCTGCCGAAAATAATTGACTAACACGCGCAGATAAGAGCATCTATGGAGGTACCACTTCGCCCAAAAGTTTTGGCTGATCCTCTCAACGTATGCTTGTTTGGGTTTCCCGCTTACGTTTTGGACTGAGAGCGACATACAACAGCTCAGCAGTCAGCAACACAACGCTGCCCCCTCCCTCATTTCGTGCCGCACACGGCGGATGGTAACATTACACATGTCACTTTTTATAGGCGGGAGCGCTTGTTAATTGCTAAAACAAGCTAGCTCTCATAAGATACGAATAATATCCTTCTGATTCTATGCGCAAATAATACAGCATGAACCTATCGATTTCGGCCTCCTCGACAATCTCTTGACGGAAACGCAAAACGAGTCCAGTTCTCCGAGGATGACTAAGGTCGCGTATTTTAACGAAGGCTTCTCAAAAAAAAAGAAAAAAAGAAAAACGAGAATACTCAAATAAAATCTTTTTTTTTTCTACAGAAAAAAGAACGCAGCCAACACCGCGAATAGCAGCCCACATGGGGATGTTATGCCGTGATGTCAGAGTCCAATGGTTGCCAAACCAGGACGCTGCTTTCGAAATAACGAAGGAAATTCATTTTAAAATTATCTACTGCACCAAATGAGATCAAATATCGGGAATTACAATTTCATGAGTGTGGAGTAAAATGTAATAATTAGTTGATGGTCAAATGATAGTTGTTATGATCCCTTTAGTTCGCGTTTAGAAAGCTTTGCATTTCGTAGCCGCATCGTTAGCCTTTGCTTCCTGCGCAAGATTTTTTTACAGCTTACTTAACCAAGTATTATATTGTGCATTCCTCCATCGTCTCTCACCGCACTGCGCGTCCGTTTCTGAATAATCGATCTGTTGCCCACACTGCAACTTTTTCGGGATCCCTTTCCACCGAGCAATTGTGGAGTGAAATGCACTTCCACACGAAGTCGACGCCCTCGTGTATCTGCCCACATTTGTTGACGCTGTGATGACTTACCTGTATGCAGACAATTTGTACGCAGCCAAGTGCACCTGTATTGGTGCATTTGTCTTTTAACCGCAGTCCTTACGTAATATGCCGTTAAGCTGTTTAACTACACTTTAATGAAATTAAAAATGATAGATTCTGTATGTGGATAGTGCAAATGCATATAGCGCCTGGTCCACTTGCCTAAATAATTATTGGCCTTTTAGTTCCTAATTGTTGCCCGGCACATATAGTGTCATGGATTGAAATGTTTGTGAGCGTTTCTTGAGGCTGTGTTTTCGTTAATTTTATTTACGATTTACCCGCACTGTTCGCACTTATAGTTGTTCTCATAGTAGCACCGCGTTGCTCATTTTAATTCAAAACTATCGCGCCTTTCTTCCACTGTTTGGAAAATATTGCTCCAAAGGAAACGCTTGCAACGAGAACAGTGTCGGCTAAACTCCTGCCTGCAGTGCTTTTGCCGCGCGTGACGTTGCCATGGAGCAGACTCCTTGAGCGTTTTTAGAGCGGCGACAGCATGGAAAACAATTTGTGCCGTCAGGCTCGTCCGCTTGGGAGAGAAAAAAAAGTGGCGAGAATAGGCATTTTAGGCTCTTACAAACATTTCGTTTTTCTTGCTACTTTGTATAGAAGCCATCACGTTTATAATTCGAAACGAATGCCCGCACTATGCAAAATGCGCACGCGCGAATTGCACGTCGCGTGAATTGCACAAACCTCTAAGATTTATCATTGCGAAGTCAGCTTAAGGTCGCTGTGCACTGAAAGAAACCCTGTAGGACCGCAGATAAGGAACGCAGAGTCTGCAGCGCGCTACAGTGGGGGAGTTCAGAGCAGATGAAAAGCACGCATTGCACGCAGAAGCCAGAAATACAGTTTTTAAACCACACCGTATTCATTGCTCCCCGAACGGTTTCTACGTTACGGTAGCCACCGAAATGAATTTGTAAAACTCAGAAAATTCGAAAACGTTCTCCTTGAAGAACGTTTTCAAGATTTTTTTTAATATTATGTATGAGAGCCAGGATGTATTTTAACATCAATAATAAAAATCTCCAAAGAAATTTTCACAGATATATAGGTATAATACATATGTGTGCGCAATATCTAGCCACGTTCGTTTTCATCTTTTACTGCTTGCGTGGACAAAACCAGCAGTTTGCTCTTCATCTGGTCCGAGTCGTTGCCTCCCGAGAAATGGTCGGAGTAAAGGAGACAGACGTTATCTAGCTGTCTCTAGTATATGCGGGCAACAACTCATGATTGCAGTACTTAAGCAACTTACCACAGCTTCTACAATGTAGCAGTTAAGACTGAAATAATGTTAAAAACTGTTTCTAACATTTTAAGTGACGCAACAACGAACTGCGGCGTGTTCCAAAATGCAGAACCAAACCAATAGTGTCCCAGCGTTTGGAAGAGTCTGCTCTTGCAGCGTTCTTCGGCCGCCATTGCAAGCTTACTCTTATGGTTTACTTAGCACCGCATAAGGCTAATATTGTCATGTTTTTGTTTTTCGCTCGGCATTGTTTACGGTAGATTGCGGTGACGTGCCAGATGCTCTACAATGTAGAGGCACGTTCGCGACCATCCAGGAAGCTCATCTGATATTAGCGTCACGTTGAAAGAGAACACGGCCCACAACCGTAGGAATTGCTCAGACTGTCGCGCCAAGCATGTGCACTGCTGTCGCAGACGTCTTGTTCTGTTGTTGCTGATGTCATAGGCGAAAGCGCCCGGCAAACAGCGGGCTCTTCAAGTACTGTCTGTCTGCTCCCTGCCTGTACTCGCCGCAGGGCGACAGCGCGGAACGCCTGAAAAACACAAGCGTCGCTTTTGGCGGCATTTCCACTGCACGGTCGACATTAGGCGCGTGAACACGAAATCTGGAATCATCCTGAACAAGGCAAGCTTATGATTCCAACGAGAATAATGTTCTCTGCTGTCTATCGATGTTTGTTATTGTACGCCTTGTTGCCTTGCTTGAACAATCATAAGAGAACCATTACATTTACTCACGTCATAAAACAATTATTAGATAACATGTAATTACTCGAAGTATAAAACACACTTACAAACGCGCACGCACCCACGCACGCACGCACGCGCACACACACACACACACACACACACACACACACACACACACACACACACACACACACACACACACACACACACACACACACACACACACACACACACACACACACACACACACACACACACACGCACGCACGCACGCACGCACGCACACACACACACACACACACACACACACACACACACACACACACACACACACACACACACACACACACACACACACACACACACACACACACACACACACACACACACACACACACACACACACACACACACACACACACACACACACACACACACACACACACACACACACACACACACACACACACACATGTATATTCATTACAGTTGACTCACGTGTGATAACTTCATCTGAGGTCAACTCCTGCAAACGTAGATGAAGCAAAAGTCCATACAAAATTCTTAGCATCAAACCAGAGACTCTATCGCACTCTGCATAGCTTACAACATGCCACTGCGTCTCGCAGCGCGCTGGCATTTAACGCACATAAGAAGTAAAAGGGATATATTTCAGGAAAGGCAAAGGCGATGTGATATCGCAAAATAGGCGATTTGCGACCAAAATGAGAAATTGAAAGAAGGAGCAGGAAGTTTACGGCGCTCACCTCTAATGAACATTGCTGAATAGATATTAGTGTTTGTCAAAAGGAAATATAAAATACGCGGTTTAACTCTTTGACCACCTTCTACAACTTTGCACACAAAGCGAAGCGAGCATTTCCTGAGAAAGTGCTGAACGCAGCGCTGATTTCTGTTTCCTATGAACTTGGCATCCTTCAGTTCGCCAATGAGACGGTTTCCTGTTCCATATAGTCAATGCACTAAAAACTATTTTGCGTAAAAGTGGACAACGTCATGCGTAGTTTGCATTTTTTATGCAAATAGACTTTCCCACCAGTAAAACATCATTTTGGAACATAAATTCATTCCACGAACCATGAGACCCCGCCGGGGTGGCGCAGTTGTTACGACGCTCGACTACTGTTCCCATGGACGCGGGATCGAATCCCCCCCTCGTGAAATTGAAGCACAATCCCGGTGCGTTTTACGTTAGTGAAATAGAACGTGAATTATAGGGCTTGAGACGGGACACATGCACAATTTCTGAGTGGCGCTGTGGACGAGGACTTCAGACGCACAGGTTCAACTTCGTAAAGATTACAACCAGCGGAAAGACGCAGACAAAGAGAGAAGCACACAACACAACGCTGGTGTTGTGCTGTGTGCTTCTGTTGTGTTGTGTGCTTCTCTCTTTGTCTGCGTCTTTCCGCTGGTTTTAATCGTTATCAATAAGTACCAAATGGCCCAGCTCTCCACTCTACTGAGGTTCAACTTCGTATGTGACATCGGTCACGGGGCGCAAGACACGGTACGGGCCTGTGTAACGGGAAAAACGTTTTTCTGCACAACCCCACTTGACGGCACAGGAGCCATAGCAAGACGAGAGATCCATGAGTGTAGTGCACATGACGGTGGTGAGTGTTGTACCGGCATTTTTGGGAGTGTTGGGATGCATAGAACCTGACACGAGCAATCTGGCGGGCATCATGAGCGCGGGCGACGGCATTACTGTCGTAAGTACTGGTGGCGTCTGCCGCGGGTTGTGAGGTGTCGAAGGGCGGTAACGAGTGTCGGCCAAATAAAAAATAAAATGGAGAGTGCTCTGCGGTAGAATGGACCGATAAATTGTAGGCAAATGTCACAAAGGGTAGATGAACATTGCAATCCCGGTGGTGGTCGGACATATACATGGCCAGCATGTTTGTGAGGGTACGGTCTAGACGTTCCGCGAGGCCGTTGGGTTGGGGGTGATAGGCGGTGGTGAATTCGTGGCGGACGGAGCACGAACTGAGTATTTCGTCAACCACTCGCGACAGGAAAGAGCAACCACGGTCAGTTAGCAGTTCACAAGGGGCACCATGATGGAGAATCACATTTTCTAGAAGGAAGTCAGCGATGTCTGTGGCGCAGCTGGTCGGGATGGGTTGGGTTATAGCGTACCGCGTGCGTAATCGGTGGCGACGGTGATCCATTTGTTCCCCGAAGCAGAAACTGGAAAGGGCCCAAGAAAGTCAACGCCAATGCGGAAAATGTCACAAAGGGTAGATGAACATCGCAATACCGGTGGTGGTCGGACATATACATGGCCAGCATGTTTGTGAGGGTACGGTCTAGACGTTCCGCGAGGCCGTTGGGTTGGGGGTGATAGGCGGTGGTGAATTCGTGGCGGACGGAGCACGAACTGAGTATTTCGTCAACCACTCGCGACAGGAAAGAGCAACCACGGTCAGTTAGCAGTTCACAAGGGGCATCATGATGGAGAATCACATTTTCTAGAAGGAAGTCAGCGACGTCTGTGGCGCAGCTGGTCGGGATGGGTTGGGTTATAGCGTACCGCGTGCGTAATCGGTGGCGACGGTGATCCATTTGTTCCCCGAAGCAGAAACTGGAAAGGGCCCAAGAAAGTCAACGCCAATGCGGAAAATTGGGTCAGTCGGTATGGGGATCGGTGGCAAGTGAGCTGAAGGCGAAATGTTTTCTTGAGAAGCTGACATAGTTCATATGCGGCAACGTGACTCTGGACGGAGCTGTAGAGCACCGGCCAGTAGAAACGTCGGCACAGGCTGTCGTATATGCGCAAGACATCTAGGAGTTCATGCGTGGGAGCATCATGGAACTGTTTATTTTTTTATTTATTTTAACACACTGCAGGTCCAGTGAAGGGTCCCGGCAGGAGGGGCAACAATTGCAAAACAAAAGGCAAACCTTAAAGCACAAAAACATGAACATAAAATTTAGGCAAGTCCAAAACAAGATGCAGAAAAACAGCGAGTCAATGACGGCCTTTTCTAAGGTATCAACGTCAAGAAGTGATAATAACGGTAGCTTATTTCCATTCGGTTATGATGCGCGGGAAAAAAGAAAATTTGAAGATGTTAGTTCTGGCAAAGTGAGGTGTTATTGATTCGGTGTGTGTATTTCTTGTTGCCCTAGACATTGCAGGTTTAAGATACAAATCAGGAGCCATTGATAATTTATTATTTTTAGTAGAAAGAGAAATTTTAGCCTTTGTAATCTGCGCCGAGATTCAAGGGACTGTATGTTATGTTAGAGCATTAGGGTAGATGATGAGTCAGTGGTGCGATACTTAGAAAATATGAACCGAACAGCCTCGCGTTGAATTATTTCAAGAGCTAGAATATTAGTTGTGTGCTGGATCCCGAACAGTACTTGCGTGCTCAAGTTTAGACCTAATCATGGTTTTATATGCCAACTGTTTGACGTCGGAAGGAGCTTGTTTTACCTTTTGTCTAATAAAACAAAAGTTACGAAAGGAAGACGAGGATACGGTGTCAATATGTTTATTCCAGCTAAGGTTATTCGTTAGCGTTACACCGAGGTATTTTCATCCTTGGACTTGTAAAAGGTTCCGAGTGGGAAGACTATATGGAAAAGAATGACTGTTCTTTTTGTTAGTGATCCGCAGAAATACTGTCTTGATAGCATTTAGTTTCATTCCTCATTTATTACACCATTCGCTGATACTATGTAGGTGAGAATTAAGTAAAATCTGGTCGCCTAGAACATTATTTTAATTTTACAGAACACAGTCATCGGCAAACAATCTATTTTGAACAGGGAGAGTAATTGTTTAAGTAATGTCATTGATATAGATAAGAAACAGTAGTGGCCCAAGGGGACACTGCCCTGCGGGACACCGGAGGTTACCGGAAGTTGGCTGGAACAGTGGCACATTGAAATCGGTCAGATAAATAAGCTTAAACCCAGCCAATAATACGTGTGTCACAAGCCACCTCACTTATCTTACAGCGGAAGTTGCGGGAACTTCTGCCTCAGATATAGAGCGAAATTCACGGGACCCCGCCGCTCCTCTGAGCAAGATTCAGCACGCCGGCAGGGACAGCGACCGCCTGTGCAAGCCGAGTGTATAAAATAACCGACCGCAGAACGCCCGCGTCAGTGCGCTCTGGGAAGATTCAGTCTTCCGGGCTTCTCCGCGGCCGCTCTGGGAAATCGTTATTTGTTTAACTGGGCCCGCGATCGACGCGTCGTCTCCTCACCTGCACGGCCGCCGCTACCGAGCAACCCAGCCTTCAATGCCTCAACTAGCAGGAAAGCAGCGAGAATTCCATTTCGCCACAGACTGTTGTTCAATCGAACATTATTTTCGCTTTTGTTAACCTTTGCCTGACTTAGTAATATTTTATGCTGTGTTTTCTATGTGACTTTTGCCCATACTTATTATATCTAGAATACTTGCTTTGTTATCTCTATTGTCTTCGTTTCATCGCAGCGTTTTGTTCATTGTCGCGTTTTCCTCTTGTCATTTAATTAGTCGTTTTCCTATCAATATCTTCTCGTCGCGTTTTATTTTTTTATTGTACTCTATTATTATGCAGTGTAATTTGGACTACTATTTATAAATATTCAATTGTTTGTAAAATAAAGTGACCTTTTTTTTTTAACTTATTCCTCAATCACACACCGACACACGTGCTTCACGGGTTGACCGGCCTAACTTTTAAATGTGTTCTCAAACCTCATATAGGGACGACGGGTAACCGTAAAGGGGATCCCGCACCTCTTTTGACCGTAAAGGCGGGGGTTTGTGACAAAGTGAAGGGAGGTCAATAGTTTCAAGTTTATAGATAAGTTTACTGTGCTGAACTAAATCAAATGCTTTCTTAAAGTCTAGAAATATGACGTCTACTTGGCCGGAATGATCAAGAACCTATGCGAAATTGTGAACGACGGATGTGAGCTTGGTGACCGTAGAAAAGCCTTTCCGAAATCTATACTGAAAAGGCGATAATACGTTGTTGTCGTCAAGAAAGGTTTTTATGTAATTAGCTATAATATGTTCAACAAGCTTGCATCATGATGAGGTCAACGATATGGGGCGATAATTATTAAACAATGCCGCATCAGCTTTTTTTATGTATGGGTACAACAAAGACCACCCTCCAATCGGATGGTAGACTTGAAGACAAAAGAGAAGCTCGAAAAATGATCATAAGAAAGTGAGAAATCCTTTCAGCTTAACGATGTGAGAATGGATTAGGTATATCGTCAGGGCCAGGACTTGCTTTTCTTTTAAGACTCAATAGCATTGCAAATAGACCAGGTTGTGACACAAGATTAGGTACCGGCTGGGAACAAGAATCAGGAGTTACAAAATTACCTGCAGGTTTGGAGAACACACTGTGAAAATGTAAATTGAACTTTTTAGCAATACCTGTCTTGCTGCTGAGAAGCGCACCCTCGTGCCTCATCGAAGGTAGGGATTTCTTTTGTTTGCTGAGAAAATTCCAGCAATTCTGCGGGGAATTATGTATAAACTTCTGAAAAATGGTTTGGAAGTAATGTCGCTTAGCAGCCGCTACAGATTTAGTTAAACAAACATGCTTCATTTCAATGCTTTTGTGGGGGACACGTGCTCTTCTTAGACGTTTAAGTCTTCTTATTTGATGCAAGATATGTCGCGGAATCCAGAGAGTAGATCTGCCAGTTTTTTTTTATTCTTGATGGAATCAATTGACTGATACAATATGTGGCCATGTGTTTAAATTTAAACCACAGAACAGACGGGCCACTTTCTTCAAAGCCGCTAAGACACAGATCTAAATAATCTAGTACGCTCTCATCAAAGCTGAATCCTGACTGTCGGTTTTTTAAACGGATGCCTAAATGTCGTGCGAGAAATCTTTACAAGTACTGTTTTGGGCGGTCCGGCACTTTATAAGCCGCAAAATTGCAAGTCAAGTACACCATCTCATAATCAGACAACCCTTGATGGATCGAAACAGTAAATGTTTCAAGAGAACAGCTCACAAAAATCAGGTAAAGAACAAAATTAGACGAACCGTGAATATGTGTAGCTTGTCCTACTATTTGTGTTAAATTGTTACACAACATATCAAACAAATGGCCAGAATGTGCGCAGTGTCGTGAGACAGAAGAAGCCAGATCCCAATTAGTACAGGGTAAGTTAAATTCCCCAACGAGAAATACGTTATTTCGTTTGAAGGATGACATGTGTTCGACAAATCGCGTAAGAACTGAGGAGGAAAATCTGTGGCATGGTAAACCGTGAATAGAAAGATGTAAAGGCTCCGAAACAGTAGCTTATCTCTTATCCTCGATTTGACGAGTTGAAGACGTCTGAATATTGGTTTTAACGAGAACCGCCACTCCCCCACCTTTTGATAATCAGTCACGGTGAAGTAGTTGACAAGATGCGGGCAAAATGTCTTTATTTTCTATTTCATCGCGTAGCCACGTTTCCATGATAACAACAACATGCTGATTGTAGTCAAGAAGTATAGATTCAAGCTTTTCGGTTTTATTGATAATGCTCAGCGGATTTATGTTCAGAAGTCTGAATTCCCTTTTTACCTGCTCGCTGTATCAGTCATTCTTTCGTGTACATTGTGATGGCAGTTTTCTCCTTGGGCTTGTAATGTCATCCCATGAAAATATTTGGCCCGCCACGAGCAACTTATCATTCACTAATTTAACTTTCATTTTCTTGTCTCTTTCTTATTTGGCACTCTCCCATGAAATTTTTCGTTTCCCGAGGGTTTCGTTTGAATAGTCGTTTTGAATGGATACATTTTTTCTTTGAGCTTGTATGCGTTTTTAAAGACTTCTTGTTTGAGAGCGCAGCTCTTTGGCGCCCGTTCCTGCGTTTCGCGTCGTCTTCGCCGTCGCCGTCGGCCTCGTAACCAGTTCTGCCCCCTCTCAGCACCCTAGCTCAGCCCCCATCTTCCTCCGTGGCGGCGACCGAGTGTGTTCTCCGATTGTTGCGCTACCCCCTTTTCTTCCTGTGTGGCGGCGACTGTATTATTCGGTTGCCGAGGCTCTCAATCAGCGGATAAAGGTGCGCGCATCCCAAGGAGGTTATAAAAAAAGAGTTGTTTTTTATAACCTCCTTGGTGCATCCCAAGCTGATACGCAGAGCCATGTTGTCTTGACTCGCTAGCGCGGCCTCAGCGACATCAGTCAGTTGCTGCTATCTCTTCGCCGCGCTACGTTCCTATGCGCCCACGCGCTGCCTCCTGCAACTTCCCGGTAACTTAACTGCTCTCTTCATTTCTCCGGCCGAAAATCTTCCTTCATGGCCATCAAGAACGGTTAGTGGAGTGTTTCTTAAAGGAATATGTTCGAAAAGTTAAAATAAGTTGTCTGTAATTGTACATACGTGTCTTGATCGAAAACGTTGCCTCAGTCTATCGAGAAGGGGAAACAGCTGATGAGCTGCGCTCAAATTTTGCATTAGAAAGTAACGCAATTGTCGGTAAATATTTTCGTTGTAGTCTTGAAAACATATTACTACAGACTTCTTGTCACTGTTTTTTCCTAAACGATGAATTCTGTCCACAGAAGTGCAATTGACAACAAGTGTTTCTAAGATTTAAGCCAGAACCTTCTGTTCTAGATCAGATTCTATCTAATCTGGATCCTCACATACTCCGAAAACGATCAAGTTGGAACGTCTACTGTAGTTTTTCATATAAATTAGTTTTGATTGTAAGGCTTGAGTAGCGCGTTCCGTGTGATCAATTCGCTCAGTTGAGTTTTCGGAATCCGCAGAGCGCGTACTCAAGTCAGATCTTGTTTTTTTCCAAATTCACTTGCTATGTTCTGAGGGCTACAATCTCGGCCGTTAACTTAGTATGTGCAGTAACTGCTTTAGTAGTGCTGAGGTGTCTTCATTGGAACTATCATTTCCAGGGTTTGATTCAACATCGCCACGTAAGAGCAGCGTGCAAACACAAAACACGTCTTCGGCAATGCTAACACAGCGCTGCAGGCACGGCAGGACGAAAATACCGCTGCAGTCACCTATAAATGTTGTAGAATAACCCCCAACCTGTGCAAAGTAGAAGAACGAAGCATAAGGCAACATGCCTAGGCACGGTCCGCCGTGCCCACTGAAGCTGAATCCTGACTGTCGGTCTTTTAAACGGAGGCCCGGAATGTTCACCTGGAACAGAGGCGGCGCTTGTAGAAGGTAGTCATTTCGCCGAATAATGAAATCTCTGGTTTCTGG
Organism: Amblyomma maculatum; assembly: GCF_055883805.1. Taxonomy (NCBI): domain Eukaryota; kingdom Metazoa; phylum Arthropoda; class Arachnida; order Ixodida; family Ixodidae; genus Amblyomma; species Amblyomma maculatum. The sequence continues at coordinate 56,412,811 of NC_139350.1, forward strand.
CATCACATGATCTTGAAGGCACGTGTCGACTGATGCAGCACCTTGCCGAAGGTGCAGTTCGGACTAACCGAGCACAAAACATTTGTGGAAAGCAGAAGAACGAAGCATAAGGCAACATGCCTAGGCACGGTCCGCTGTGTCCACTCAGTAGGGGAGGAATCGCCGGAAATAGGAAGGATAGTGGAGCGCAGGTGTTGGGGAACGACGAGCAAAAGGTCAGCGCCATCTGGTCGCGTATTGCGTCAGTAGTGTTCCCTTGGAGTACAAATAAGGCGACAGATGGATCAGTGTGGTCGGAGGTAAGACGGAGGATAAGGAAATCTAACGAAAGATCCAAGAGCTGTTCGTCGGTAATGTTAGAGAGGGCCGAGACAGACAAGACACATGCGTCATCGTCGGAGTCGGAAGGGCTAGTGGAGTAAATGGGATGACGGGACAAACAGCCTGCATCTTGGTGAGTCCGGCCGGACTTGTAGACGACGAAACAAGTATATGCTTGCAGTCGTAGTGCCCGGTGTCCCAAACGGCCAGTAGGATCTTTGAGGTAGGAAAGCCAACCAAGGAATGGTGGTCTGTTATAACAGTAAACAAATAAGGGCGAAATTTTGTAACAGCGCCAGGTAAAACAAGCGCCAGGTACTCTCGCTTTGTGGTAGACTAATTTTGTTCGGGCGTAGATAGGAGGCAGCTGGCATACGCAATCACCCTTGTGCTGCCATGTTGTCGCTGAGGGGCTACAGCTCCATTGCCATGACCACTTGCGTCGGTGCGGTGTTCAGCAAGAGCGGACGGGTTGGAATGGGCCAAGACGGGTGGAGTAGTGAGAGCAACAGTAAGCTCCGAGAAAGCTGCAACTTGTTCCGGCCCCCAAGAGAATGAAACGTCTTTCTTCAAGAGGTGGGTGAGAGGACGGGCAAGGGCTGTGAAGTTGGGGATGAATCGTCGGAAATAGGAACATGAACCCATAAAGCTTCGAACGTCGCTGGATGAACGTGATGTCGGAAAATCTCTCACGGCGCAAATCTTAGGGCCATGCTGAACGCCGGCAGCATTAACCAAGTGACCAAGGGCTTCGATTTCACAGTGATCGAAGCTGCACTCCTTGGAGTTTATTTGAAGTCCGGCGCGAAGAAAAGGGGCAAACATTGTAGAAAGGCGAAGGAGGTGGCTGTCGAATGCAGAGGAGAAAACAATTACATGGTCAAGATAACAAAAACATGTCGTCCACTTGAAGCCTCTCAGCAGAGTCCATCATACGTTTGAAGGTTGGTGGAGCATTGCAAAGGCCAAGAGACATGACTAAATTGGCAAAGGCCGTTAGGGGTGATGAACGCTGTTTTTTTCACGGCCTCTTTTGTCGATAGAGATCTGCCAGTAGCTAGGACGAAGGTCGATGGATGAAAAGTAGCTGGCTCAGTGCAAAATATCAAGTACCTGGAAGAGGCTAGACATCTTTTTGGCGATCTTATTCAAATGGGGGTAGTTATCTCTCTTCTTGACCAACACGACAGGGGATGCCCAGGGGCTACCGGAAGGCTCGAATATGTCGTTCGCCAACATCTTCTCGACCTCCATTTGAATGACGCGTCGCTCGGCAAGCGAAACGCGATAGGGCCGCCTGTGAATAGGACTGGCGTCACCGGTGTCAATGCGGTGGGTGACGACTGTAGTTTGACCGAATGGGCGGGTACCGAAGTCAAAAAGCTCACTATAGGTGAGTAAAAGCTTGCGTAACTCCGCGGCGGATTCAAGTTGGAGATCAGCTCCAATCATGCTATTAACAAGATAACAGGATCACGGCGGGATGTGGAAGGAGGGGTTGTGGGGAAGACAGTTGGATGATCTATAATCAGGGCTGAAATGGCGCAATCGGTCAGCGGGGACAGCGCAGTTAGTGAAACTCTTTCGGGCGGAACTTGAGTTGACTAGCAGAAGTTAAGGACAGGGAGAGTTGTGCGGTTCTGGGAGATATGCACAATTAGATGAGGAAGGGTGACATGCCGCTGCAGGATGACATCAGTAACGGGACACGCGAGATAGTCGCCGTCTGGGACGGGTGGGAATGGTGACAGGGATGTAAACGGCAGCTTCAGGAGGAACGTCGCAGAAATGTGCTGAGCGAAGGCGGAGTGAGCAGACGGGGTCTTCGGAGCAGAGCGGAAGGTCCAAGCGAAGTAAGCCGGTAGAGCAGTGAATGAGAGCAGAGTGTGCTGTTAGAAAGACAATCCCAAGGATAACGTCATGGGAGCATTCATGTAGGATGGTGAGCAACACTGGGGCATGACGACTAGCAACGGTAACTCGCGCCGCATGCCAACTACGGCAGCAGTGCTGCCACTGGCGACGGGAACTGGGGACGAGACGGCTGGCTTAAGGACTTTCTTGAGGTGATGGCAAAATGAGGAGCTCAGATCGGACAGCTGGGCGCCGGTATCTATAAGGGCAGAAACTAAAACTCCATCCACAAGGACATCAATGCGGTTATTTTGTAGTGCAGGGGTCAGCAGAAGTTTTTTCGGTCCGGGTCATAAATGCAGCGTCCCCTCCGGGAGCTGCATTGGCTAGTTTTCCAGTAAGTGGGCGGGAAAGGAGGAAGAGCTGCAGCGAGGCAGAGGAGAGCGCGAGCGTCGGCCTTGCGGAGATGGCGAACAGTTTGCAACATGAACAGTTGCAGCGAGGTCAGTACTGGTCTGGTCGGTGCGAGGGAAGGATAACGAGGGGTATAGCTTCCGCGGCTGTCGAAGTAGGTGAAATGACGAGATGGTGTGTATACTAACGGCTACAGCAGTGACGGGAGCTGTGGCCAACGCATGAACAAGTAAAGCATATGGGATGATTGTCAAGGGCACGCCATTCATTCGGATTGTGGTACCGATATCGTGGTGAGAAACCGGTGTTGGAGGAAGCAACATCAGTTACTGGAGGGGCAGGTTCAGAATTCACGGTGTCGGCCACGCGGCCAGATGTTATGCCCATACTCGCAACCTCCTGGTGAACAACAGCTTGAGTAAGTGACATAGCAGCCAGGGTGTTGTTCGTCTTCAGCGACAGGGAGACTGCGGGAGTCATTGCCTCAATTTCTTCGCGGACGATGCGGGTCAAAGTGCTGTCGTTGGTAGCAGGTCGAGGAGTCCGAAGATCGACACAGGAGGAGCTAGCAGCTGTGTTCGGCAGTCGGTCAAAACGGTTAGATATGCGCCTCTGTTTCGCTTGCTCGAAACGTCGACACCCCTGCAGCCCAGATTCCACGATGGAACAATCATTGCTCAACAGGAGGTTTAAGGCATCGTCGGCAATGCCTTTCAGTATGCGGCCGACTTTATCCGCCAAATACATGGCTTGGTCGACTTTGCTGCACAGAGACAGGACGTCCTGGATGTAAGATACGACTCTGTAGACGTCTGGGCACGAGAGGCGAGCTCTTTCTTGTCGGCGAGGTGGGAGCCAATAGGCTAACGAACAGGTCGTGGAGGTTCTGTTTGCAGACATCCCAATATGTCAGGTCATCTTTATGAGTTTCTAACCATACCCGCGTGGTCTGAGTAAAGTAGAAATGACTTTGGCGAGCATAATTGTGGAATCCCACCTGTTGTGATTGCTGACGTGTTCGTATAGGGCCAGCCTGTCGTCTACATCAACGTCATCGGTTCCGCAGAAGGTTCTGGGCTCACGGGGGTGGGTCATGACGGCAGCAGGTGCGACGACCATAGAGGGAGCAGCATCTGTCGTTGTGGTTTCGGTTTCGAGACCGAAACTTATTCTCCTCAAGCGGGCGCTGTATTAGCGGCGCTAGTGTATATTTAGGACGCCGCGCATTAAATAAAACGCTCGCTCTCTCAACTTCGGTCCGTAGCTGCGTCCGTGTCACTCTTCGAAAGTCACCGTCCCGGCGTGCCCCAACGTGCCCCAACGTTCATGGTGGCCACGCCGACACCACATTTTTGACGACGAGGATCCAACTACATCAGGCCTATATGCAAGTGAGATTTTATTCACTTCTCCACTATGCCTACTACTTCTGCTGACCTATACAAGCAGCATTTTTGCACTTTGCTGCTTTTCGACGCGACTGCAACGTCGTCTGCCTGACCCACCAACGCTACTGCGGCGTTTCTGCAGGCTGTCCTGAACCCCTGGCTCACTCTGCTGCTTTTTCAAAATCAACGTGGCGATTTCTCCAGCACCTTTCTTGTCATTTCCCGGCGTTCCAGCTATTCTTTGGCCTAAATGGCGACGTGTTTTCCAGGCTTGCGCCGAGCTTAAGCAAGCGCTGCTGCTCAACGCGCTGCGAGTATAGAAGGCATCCGTATTTACTAGAGCCTTTTTGAGAAACGGACGCCGGCTGGAACCGACGTGGGGACAGGTGACTCCGAGGCACAGGATGTATACAAAACGGGGCTTAAGTGCTAGATAAGCATTTTCACTAAGAAGAAAATTATTCTTCCAGCCGCGTACATTTCAAACGCAGAGTGCAGAGTCCTGCCGAGTCAACTACCGAATACATTCGAGATGTGCAATGGCTCGCCAAATCGTGCAAGTTCTCCTCGGCTACCGATATCATGGTGAAAGATCAAATCTTGTGCGGCGTGCAGTCGCATCAAATTCACCTCCGGTTCATCCAACTCGCTGAGAATTTCACTATCAAAAAGGCAATGGAAATTGCTCAGGAAAAGGAATCCACCGATAAAATAATGCAGCAGCTCGGCGTTCTACAAGTAGACGACGCCGTTTCACAGCGTTGGAAGCTAAAAAATGACGGACGCGACCCGTTTCGTCCTCGCCGAGACTTTAAAAATGGCAGTCATTCCCTCCTGTTTCCATCCAGGATAGCGGTCAAGACGGCGGCCAATAGACCTCTCCCTTTTGGCAAACAATGTAACGTCACGGAGGCACGTGACGATGGGGGCGCGCCGAAGGAAACCTGGCTTGGTGGGCAAAAGCGATCCTTACAGCCGGGTCTCCCTGCGGCAAGGAGCAGCGGGAAGCAGCCCGCGGCTGTGCAATTTTTCTTTCAAATTTTGCGATAGTCATATTCGCATCCGGCACAATATGCGGCACTCCTTAGCACACGCACCTATTAGCAATGTTTGCCTTATAAAAGATGACAGTCTCGGCAAGCATGCATGCAATCATTTTTGTTCAATGGACTGGCATGGCCCCTTGCGGACGATCTGAATTCCTACCAAACGCTTGAAACTCATAGGACGTAAGCATGCTGGAAAACGGGTCAATACAGGCATATTACATGCATCATTTTATATTTTTTTAAATCTTTACAAAATCGACTGTGAGCCCCACGAAGCGTAGGCAGTTATGAGCGAAAACAGCAGCGCACGCGCGGGCTTCGTGCTTGGCTGGATGACTTCCATTCCAAGTACATACATTTTTGGTTTTTGTTATGTTCGGCCAGACAAAGAAAAAAAATTATTTCCGCCTAGCCGTGTACTACTGTCCCCAAAACTGTGTTACAAGGAAGCTAGCAATAACAAGCGAATGAGTCCCGTGGTATGGAAAGTTTTGTACCACAAAATAATGTTCATGCAAGACGCACAAATATTCATAAGGGTGCTTAAATGATTTCAGTAAAAACGCTTTTCGCTTGGGACACGATAGCTTTTGAACGAGCTATATGATGATTCCGTCAAGGGATGCCGTTCTAGTTCTGCGATCATGCCGCTGGCATGACCTTTGGTGCCGTTTGGTGAGAGAGCTAGCTCCTTCAACTTGGCCTACCGAACTGGAATAAATTAAATGCCGAGCAAGAATCTCTAAAAGCGCTGCAATTGATCGCATGCCGCCCGGGCCTTTTAGAGCGCGATTGGCCAGCACTCAACACGATTCGTTCGGAAGGGCAATAAAGCAAACTAATAAGTGCTTGTTATTTTACCCAGAATTACTCGAACGCACTTGTAACCAGAGAAATATGCTTACGGTCCAGAACAATGTCGAGGCCTGCCGGCGCACGACGTTTGTCGCTTGGCTCTTTGCACAGCTGAAAAACACATTTGGACTCTGTATAGAACGGAAGAAACGTGTAGTTGGTCATCTGCAATCGAATATCGCATCACACCATACGAGATCTGGATGGCGTTGCGAAAAACACAGCAAGTTGTCACCCGACGAGACCGAATCCTACGCACCATGTCACCAGCAGCGGAATGTTTTGCCTACCGAGGGGCGGCCGCCCCTCTTCGCCCCTCCTCCGATACGTCATTCGTGACGTAGGCCGGGAGAGGTCTATTGACGAACCGGCGTTCCCCCCGACCGGACAGCGATGGCGGACGCCGAGAACGAGGAGGTCGGCGTCTGCGGCGGGAGAGGAGGCGACCAAGCGCCTCTGCGTCATCGGCTTGACCTGGCGCCTGTTTTTGCTGTGGCTCGCCGGATCACTCGGCGAATTTTCCGGGTTTTCCTGCTCGCCACAAATACTGCCAGACATGTGGAAAAAAAGGGGACATTTCTTCCAACTGTGCCGTTCAGCAGGAGGTGCGGCGGGAACCATCAAAGAACTGGAAACTCAAGAAAGTATCAGTACAAATACATTGACTGTCCTCAGTATCGAAGACGGTGACAATGCCTTGTCACTTATGCGCCTTTCCATTCAAGTTGTTGATGTGACCCTCTAGTGTGTATTTAGGACGGCTCTAGTATATATTTAAGACACCACGCTCTGAATAAAACGCTCGCTCACTCAAACTCGGCCCTTATATGGCTGCGTCCGTGTCACTCTTTGAAGACCGCCGTCTCAGCGTGCTTCAACGTGCTGTTGTTCATGGCGGCCATGCCGACGCCACAGAAGATCCACAAGCGATAGTAGTCCGTACAACTAACGCCGATGGCTGCTCAGATCTGTCCACTCTCGGCGCCGTCGTTTTTAGGCAGCCTGTCGCCCTTCATCGTCCTCTGGAGCTCGACCAGCGAATACCTCTAAGTAACAATATTATTTTCGAGGCAAATCAAACTGGCGTGTGAAGCTCCCTTCTCACTTTTTTGGGCATGCAGCGACTTAGCAGACTGAAGTGTTTGGAACGCGATGGTTTCAGCTGGCCGCAAAAATGGCGTCAAGTTGGCGTCAAGAAAAAGTTCGGAGTTAGTTACGTCTATTCAGCGGTTCTACTGCAGTTTTTGCTTTGACGACGATGACAGCGAAAGGTCGAAATATGACATCACGAGCTGCGAACACAGCTACGATGATTATTTAGGTAATGATGAGCCTGGAACTTCTAGTGTAGGCTCAAAGTAAGCATACCCTAAATTTCAGCTTGCTCTTGAATTGTTACGCATGCTTAGTGAGTGTTCTTACCGTTTTTTTTTTTTATTTGCTAGAGTTTCAAGAACCTATGGCATGGGTTCAACAGCGAGGAAAGCATCCGTACTTGTGGTGTAAGAGTGCACGAATATTCGAATATCTACAATAGCACATGGAATATCCAAGAAATCGATTATTCAAATTAATCAAATGGCACATTTTGGAAATTAATCAAACCATATTGAAAATACCATGAAGCTTCCAATAACCTACGAATCGTTGACACAGCATTCGATTGTATTTTTCTCTAAAGGCCGCTCTGAAAACAAGGCTCGTATCGATTCGGCGCACCATTTGGCTGCGATGAGTATGCGAGGATGGAGGGTTCCATGTCGCTTTAGTCAAATCACTCGGTAGCGCTAATAATGGCCTCTAAGCTCGCACTATGCCACACTCTTTGGGAAACGCTGCGAAGTGTATAAACAAAAGTTCAAAAAAGCAAAACTTGTAAGTTGAACTATGATAAGAAGAATAAACACAAAACAAACGTGGTCGCCGTAAGAGTCGAAGAGGTCGCCACCAGTCTTCACTGACGGCCATCTAGAAAGTCAAAGAACGCACAAACGCGTTAAGCTGATAATAAAAGCGTTCCAATCTGAAAGCCAATTAGCATTGTTGTTACGATCACCCTAGCTTTCACTATTGCGATGACAGCATCTCTGGCTCATATCAGTATTTTGAAAAAGGCTGGCCATCCGCCCATGCCTCTCGAAACACCTGCAATGCTCCAGGTGCAGCGTCGTGGGCACACTGGATCCACTGCTATGGTTCGCACAATCAGGGCGCAACTTCGCGATGCCGCGGTGAGTCAGCTGCGGAGGCTATGCCAGGGACCCGACCTGCCCGCACTGGCGACGTGAGCGCCACACGACCCCGTTGCTGGCCGCCTCCACCATGTCCCTGAGCAGGCGGGCGGTGGGGGTCGTGGTTCAGACGGAAACTGCGCCCCAGGCCCCACAGCAGCAGCAACAGCCCAGCTCAACATTGGGCCAGCCCGCAGCAGCGTAGCCAGCGGCCGTAGCCTGCCCAGGCCTAGTCCCATTCGAAAGCTTGCAGCATGAGGGCCCCGGACGCGCGCGAGCAGCAGACACCGCGGATGCAGGCGGCGTCTCGCGCCATAAGCACACCCTTCCCCGAGAGATCAGACGGCTCTCGCTAACCTATAGCCACCATACTCTCGGCTCTGCTTAGAAGCCCCTCTACAAGCACCGGCCGCAAACCGAGGCTAACCAGCGATGCAGTGTCCGACGGCGACCACGTCAGTGTTCAGTGTCCGCGCGCCCGTGTGTTTATTTCTGTTTTTTCATTTATTTATTTTTTTGGGGCGCGCGCGGCCAGGATATCACCGTCGTGCACGCGCCACAATGTCGGGTCCCCAGGAGACAGCGCGTGCGCGGCGTGCTGCTACGGTGGTGCAGCCTTGCCCCTCTCCGCAGAGCCTGCGCTGCGTCTTCGCAGCGACGAGGGGAGAGAGCGTTCGATGAACTCGCTGTGTCCGCGTACTCGAACTATGGAAAACACGTGCAGATTCTTTGCGAACAGTTGACGCCCATACACAGTGAAGTGCTTTACAGTGCCAAGGCAATTCCGGATGGGCGTCGAGCCCTTCCCAGAATTATAATTTTTGTTATACCTCTGCGCTTTCTCGCCGTCGTTGTCCTGCTCTATTTCATATTACTGTCCATCAGCTGTCTTTTTCTGTCGGCCAGCCGCAGGTCAGGCGCTTCAGTATCTATGGCGCTTCAGATGCCATGGCTGGCATAAATCTTGTCCATCCGTTTGTATTAATATTTTTTTTGTAATAATTGACCACTTGCCACTATATACGCCATCAAAATGTATTTCACCAAATAATATACCAGTCTTTTGGCAGTTTGTCGTCATTTAATTTTAAAACGGTTGGTAGTTGAATGGACATATCAGACTCCAACAATCGCCGTAGGAACTAAATGATGACCACAGCCTCCGAGCAACACAAGAAAGATAAATTTGCAACGAGATGTGTTAGATTTTCACGGCTATAAAAAAGAGGCAGTGTAGCGTATTTTGTATATTGGGATTATTTTGTTACAGGTTTTGATATTCATGCAGTTTTGATGGTTTATGCCCATTTTTCAACAACATTGGATGTTTTTTTTACCCATGCTGAGTACAAGGTTGAAACAGACTTTTGCTGAGCTTGCTGATTACAGGTATAGATTGGTGCATTTTAATATATGACATAGCTGCAGTTCGCTTAACAAAACGCGTTGCTGGGCTAGTTGGCTTGTCAAATCCCCCAAAATGTGGCAAAGTATATGCCGGGCAAACTGGCCGCCGTGTAAACGAACGTGCCAGGGAACACGAACGTTCACTTGGTAATGTGTCGCACTCCTGCGAAAATCTACCCGCCCATTGTCGCTCTTACAAAGATGACAACGGTAATAACTGTGAGCCAACACTTGAGGACATCAAAAATCTGCGCTAAAGTAAGGATAGATTAGCACGCGAATTGTCAGAAGCGTTTTTTATCAAGGAAAGGAGTGACACGTGCATCAGCACCACATCAAACTCCCTGTGAGACACTGAATATAGATTATTAAATAGAAAATACAATGTACCTGCTCTTCTTAATCTGGCAGGTAATTTCCTAGACGCATGCGCTCTCGTTCGCTGATTGGTGTACAAATGTGGGATGGATCTGTTTCGATAAAATTAGTTGGAGTCAGCGCCAGTCCTGTGTTTTCTTCCAGTGTCGGTGTCTTTGTGTAGCGCTGAATATCTTTTTACTAAAACATAGCTGCAGCTCAATAAAATTCCCATTTAATGCAATTTTTTCCAAGACCTGTCAGAGTCGTCTGTTTCTCCACGGTCGCAAAAAAGCTAACGCATACACAAAAAGAAATTTACAGATACGCGAGCATATTTTCAAAAGTAAAAAAAGGCACCGTGTCACAGTTTGTATATATTAAAATTTTTATTACTGTTACCAGTTTTTACATCCATGCTGTTTTAAACTTTTTGAACTTTCTTCCCAAAAGTTTGTACTGAAAGATTTTATTTTCATGTTGCATACGATACTCAAGGGAATTAGTATTTGCGTACATAAATGAACGTACAAGTGGCTACGTTTCGGCATGTTACCCCATGGTTGTTTAAATATTTCGTCTTTCAAAATATTTTTTCCAAGACCCCAAAATCATGAAAAAGTTTAGCATCATGGCTCTGGACTCACGGCTGTAATCCAAGAAGGGGGATCGATTTGCTTTTGCATCGATCTGTAATAACTATATCCTGTTTATTATGGAACTGCTACATATGATACTTTTGATGTTTATTCTGCTAAGTTTTCCCAAATATAAAAAAGGAATAAAAAAATGCCGCATTTGATTTTCAATGGATACACGTGCTGTGAGCTCTGACGCCGTTTACGACACTGTTTTGAAGCCGTTAACTACACTGCTTTAATATTTGTTTCATAATGATTTTAGACTTTGCAGAATATGCATAGTTCGGAAGGTTACAAAAATCATAAGGACGTATGAGCGTCTTTTATAGGCCAGCGAAGTCGACCACTAATTCTTAAAATAAGCTTTTTCAGTTATGAATGTGCCTACTTCAGCACCAAAACACTAGTGGTAGCGGTCATCAGAAGACAAGCCGATAATGTTAACTAGTAAACCGGTTAACTAATTCCCGACAATTAACTTTTTCACTAATACAGTTAGGCGTCTGGTTGTCAAATTAGATTTGTAGTCGGCAGTGACCATATCAGTTGTTAGAACTGCGAAAGCGCGATTTTCCTCGGCATGGTGCCTAAAAAAATGTTGGCTACTTTGCTGCAAAATGCGTCAGCTTTTGAAAAAATCAACTTTTTAAGCAACGCCCCCCGCGCCGTCAATCAATGACGCCAGTTGCCCATGACCCCCTCCCTCTCTCTCTCTCTCGCCTGGCAGCGGTGCTCTCTGTTCCAGCCCACGCTGCGTCAATAACTTATAAAGGGAATAAGGCCTCTAAGGCTGAAGGTACATTTTTACACATGCTTTATTGTCATTGTCATAATTGATTTCCTTATAAGAAAGGAAAGATAGAGAAAAACTAAGAAAGGCTCAGACAGAAATTGACCGTGTGAGGATGATTAATGAGAAACAAAAATCTTCTAATGATTTCTCGCGTATTGACCCAGCTGATTACGGAGTGGAAAAGGGCAAAAAATAACCACTACAATGTACTTCCATTAACGCTTCAAAAAACGGTTGTAACAAAGTGCAGGAGATTATTAATGTAGCTCTCCAGAGGTAACCTGCAAAACTCAATACCTCTGAAATAACAAAAGCTGGTGAGCGAATTTTGGGAGTATCCTCAGCCGAGCATTTTGGCTGCCCGCTCTGTCATCGTAGCAAGACCAACTGGCGACTGAACAGGCTAAACGTCTATAAGAAAACACAGTGACACATTTTCTAGATCCAGCGGAAAAACTGGGGGTTCGGAGCACTAGCGAGAAAAACACCACCTGAACTGATGTGGACGATCTGGAGATGAAGTATCAACTTGGTAATTATCGTCAAATATCGTTATCGAGGATACGGGACTGAGGAAAAACGCAAGCGGCCCGTGCACGGCTCTGTCGGTGCGAAACATAGGCAGTCAAAATGATCCGGAGCGCTTCCAAAATGGCGTCCCTCATTGTGGACGGCGATAGGGACGTCAAATTCCCTATTGGGGACATTATGTAATAAGCCACCATTCCCACGCAAATGAAAGGTCAGCGTCGTCTCCCTATATACGTTCTTGTACCCCCGCATCACACGCGGATACTCGTTGGCATTCAGAGGAGGCCAGTGAGGCTGCACGGTAACAAGAAAGTACGATTAATGGCTCAGTGTGTCTCGTCATGTTTTCTAGGGGGAATGGCGCCGACAAGAAAAGCAAGCTGGGCTCAGTCGTTTCAGTCCGTATCGTGGCAGGGCATTGTTTCTGAGGTTTGGCTCTGTGGATCTCATGTAACGTAGAGCATGTGCTAAGCTCTGCATGGATTGCAATTCCAATGCTTCATGGAACGAAGAGACCATTTCATGCAACCACTCATGCTGGAGCAGGGCATGGCTTCCTTCTCTTCCGCGTGATAAAACCCACGGCTAGAGACGACAGAAACCTATTCCGTAGGCACAGGAGAACAAACGAGCTTAAAACATCTAATGTAAGGCAAACAGACGAGGTGAAACAGGAGTACCGTAAATTGAAATATACAGCCTGTTTAACTTGTCTCAATTCTGATTAGAAAACATAATTTGTTTTCGGCTGGGTTGTCCGCCAAGCCCGAGTGTAAGGACACTGAAATGCGCGAAGTTTGTCTTCACTTTCTTTTCCCTTCCCCTATAAAAAAAAAAAAAAAAAAAAAAAAAGAAATCAGGAGACACTTAGCTCCCCCTATACGGGTATGAAGCGACGGTTTTCTTTGTCACTCCGGCCTCTTCTGGTGCTCGTTCTCGTGCATGCACTCTTTTAATCTCTTAATCACAGCTATACTTTAATTTGTGTCATATTATCTCGTAAATAGCCGTCAGCATACAGTCCAAGGTACCATATGAAATGTAAGGGGCATATGACATAGAAATAAAGCTCCGCTTTGACAAAGCCGCGCGAACGTACACGCGTGGCCTAAGGATTGACGTACGTGTCTGAGTCGGGATCAAAAGGTCCCGGTGGGTTCGACTCCATCTCACCATCTAACCTGAAAGCGTCTCCCTGGTTTGGCATCTCGATCTCGCGTCGTTTTGTGACGTCACACAACCCGCCGACCAATCAGAGTCCTCTTCTATATGTCTCCTCCCGTCTACCACCTTCCAGAGGCATGCCCGTGATTTTTCGCCCATAATGCGAACAGCACCCATAACGCGGACCTCGTATTTTCCAGCCAATGGTCACTTTAGCGCTGTCCCTTTAATGGTGCACACTCTCGAATCAGCCACAATGTGCATGGTCGTGGCTGTTAAAGCAAACGAGGCTGAATTTATACATCCACGGAACACTCGTCCTCACAGCCACCTTCCCTCTGGTTTTATATTTCTGCAGGGCTATATGTTTCGTCGTGCAGGGCAAAACGCATAGCGGAATTCTTCGTTGGCCGCTAGTGATAGCATCCAGGCTGCTGGCCCTTCTGATGAAGCCATGCTCCGCTCATGTGCTGAGCACATCATTTTGTGCGCGTTCAGAGATGTACGATTACCGTAAAATGGTGTTAGCTGCTAGCCCGAGATGTAGAAACACGAATATAGGGTAACTACGACGGTGTTAGCTGCTAGCACGAGATGTAGAAACACAAATATAGGGTAACTACGACCGTACAAAAATCTTCTATATAAGAATGTGCAAACAAGACAAGTCATAATAGGCGAAACGCTAAGCTACGTTATTGCACCCACTGGTAGGCAGTCCGCATGATGTAAAATTTCAACATTTAAACACGTCCGCCTCGCGGACTGTGTGCTCGCTTTTACGGCACCCGGGCTGGTATATTAGAACAATTGTTTCCCGCTTCCTCAAGAACGGATATTTCGGCTTGTCGGTAAGGCGTGACGGAAATGGAAGTAGCGCTAACGCCCAGGGACCGAGGCAAAGAAGCTCGCAGGGCAAATAAAGCGCTAGTATTGTCCGTTTCATTGCTTCCGTTATTGAGCCTTTTCACTATCTCCGTTTCCTTCAGTGCTTGTTCCTATTTCAGTGTTGTGATTCATAACGTGAACTGGTCACTTCTTGCTACTGTACCGGAGCATTTGAGTATGACAATAGATGAATAGTAACGGAACGCATTTGCAAAAGTATTTTTCGATACTGATCGCCGTTTGTTTGCTTTGACCGTTATTAGAGAACACCGCCGAAGCCACGGCAGCGATATCCCATTTAAGTGAGCTTACAAAGATAGATTGCGATGCAGCTGCAGTGAAATTCCGAGCCTCGGATAGAGCCTTTGTTTAAAGGAGTTCAGTTTCTTAACCTGCAACGGGGAGGCACAGAGACCCTAACGACACACGCCCTCTCTTCGAGTTTTGTTTTTGTTCTGTGGATAGCTTACTACATAATTGCCAACTAGCTTAACAATGTGTTCTTCTGGTCTGAAGGGAGGTCCAATTTCTTTTTTCAAGTTGAGCGCGTCGCGACTGCTATCCGGATGGCAGCGCGATCTGGCGACGCGGCGAATACTCCGCCGTGATCCGCTGAAGGGAAAAGAGACGCTCCGCGTGCCGCGAGAGAAATCGATTGAACAACTCGGGCAAGCCCCTGCTGCTAGTCATTCGCACGGCAGCCTTTGCGCGGGACGTCTGTCGCCGACGGGCCTGCGGACTCCTGACTTCGGGCTGGAAGCCTCCACACCAGCGGTGTCAGCTAGTGGCGTCATCGAACCAGCATCAAGTCTGACAGCTCACGTGAGCGCCGATGGTGCACTTTGCGTACTAGCGCGAACAAAGTGAAAGGATTTCGCGCGCAATTGGAACGCATTATCGCAGACCAGGTGAGCGGATTGTCACAGAGGCACAGTTCGCAAATGGACAGCGTTGTGGGACGACCTGTCCAAGAGAAAGGGAGGTGCTAGAGATCGTAATACTAGGCGGAAGAAAGAGGACCAAGTGTGCCAACTTGTTGCTTCTCACAACTATAGTTGAACTCACTTTCCCAGCATTTTATCGTTGCCTCACTAATTGTTAGGCGTACTTCGCGACACGTTGGTCCTGGTAGTCCCGGTCATGGGTGCGCCGTTTTGAGCACCTATCGTCAGAGATGTAATATTGAAAGTTATTGCGGCGGACAAGATTTCTGCAGATAGCAGAACTCGTTCTCAACTCATCGATACCTGGTTACTAGTAATAGAACATATTTTGTGAGCAGGCGTTATGAGGTTGAGATATTTTTGTAGCTGGCCCTTCTATTGGTGACCAATTATTAGTACCTGCTTTTAAATGTCTGAATTGCTTATGCACAATTGATGGTTGAAGTTTTCTAACAATTTTTTGCAGAGGCACCGTCGATGTATTAGCTTTCATTTACCGAGATCAGAGATTACGCGCTTTTTTTTTTTTTTTTTTTAGAAGGATCGGCATATAAACAGCATAGAGATATAGCAAAATGTGTGCTTAGTGAGAAACCTCGCTATTATTGTTTCACCCCCAGCCTTCTTGCATCCGCTTCCTCGGAAATAATATGACCTTGTTTTGGTATCCGTAACGATTAAGTGCTAGTCTTGTCCTAACATCACTCGTACGTGAATTTCGCTGAACAGCTCCCGCAGAAGATGCAGGCGCAAGCTGCTATTTCTTTTGCGAATGACCACAGTTTAAGCCGTGTGGACTAGTTCTTAAGTATTTATCTTGGCGAAAAACACTCCTTATTTTGTTACTAGGTTTTTTTGGCGGAAATGGAAGAGAGACTTCAGGAAACTGCGGGCGTTAGATAGTAGCCAAAGGAAGTGGTGTCTTTCGGTAAAGCCTTCGAACGGCCATCGGAGTGAGAGAGGAACTTTATTCTGACGCAGCGCTAAGCGCCGTACGTTTCAAAGCAACATGACGCAAGGATGTTGTCAATGGGAGCCTTGTTGCCATTAGAGTGATTGCATCGCAAAGGGCATACCCATTGTCGCTTCCTTTAATTTGCGAGTATCACCTACGCAAGAAAGCACAGCCTGCGTGCAGTCGTGGATGTTTGCGCGGCGATAGAGCTGGGAGGAGGCAATAAAGGGAGCGGAAAAGCATCATAGCAAGTGAGAGCGCTGCGTTAGGCCGTGTCGTCTCTTGACTGTCACCGCTCGTTCAGTGTGGGTCTCGATGGTTCTTCCGGGGGAAGACATCCTTGTGGACCGCTTGCTTAACGGCTCCTTGGTGGCCATGGACAACGCGTCTCTGCTGCGTACTCTGCTCGAGTCCCTGAACGATAGCGCCCCGCGCACCCGAGCGCCGGTCATTGACGTGCACAGCCAGCGACAGTGGGTGCTACCGTGGTGGACGCAACTCGCGTACGCCTGCCTCTTCGGATTCATGGTGGCTGCAGCCGTGGTGGGCAACGCCGCGGTGGTGTGGATCGTGCTGGCACACCGGACTATGCGCACCGTCACCAATTACTTCCTGCTCAATCTCTCGCTTGCGGACGCGTTCACTGCCACGTTCAACGCGGTCTTCAACCTTGTGTACATGCTGGAGAGCCACTGGGCCTTCGGCGAGCCGTACTGCGTGTTCAACAACTTCGTGGCCAACCTCACGGTGGCGTCGTCGGCCTTCACGATGGCAGCCATGAGCATCGACAGGTGAGCAGGCATGGACCACCGCATTTCATTCACACGGGTACTTTACCGCGGTTTTTGCTTCTGTCGTTTATTATGCTCTCATATTCCTTCATGAAAGAAACTGTCCGTTACCAACTCTGGCTCGCAAGCCTCATTCGGCCCCACCGCGTGCGGCTTGCGAGTTCGAAAGAAATCTTATAGCAGTAAATGAAAGTGTTGAAGTAAGTAAAAACATTATGAAGGGAAAATGAAAATGAGTTGAGAAACGGGGAAGTGACGAGCAGGTTGGTCGGTTCCCTTAGTACAGGGATATGTTGTCTTTTGCGGTTTGCTCTATTATAAGAGATTGAATACTTTTCTTCGTTCTTGACTGCGGTGTGCCAAGTGCCTAAGTAGGCATATATTATTTCGAACTTTGCGTGGTAGCGCACTGTGTTGATATATCAGACCGTACGCTTTGCGACTGGCTCCCACGCTTTATTAAAAAAAAAAAGAAAAAAAGAACATGCACAATATTGCTCCCCCTCTCTTAGGTCGCTAGAGAGAAGCCACGGATACCTTTGCAATTTTTTCATCTCTTTTAATGTTTCCCAGCCTTTCCCCAAACGCAGCTTATTTTCTGCCATAACAACCACCAGGCCATATCGGTTCATGAGGCATTATTTATTCGTAGCGCAAGCGGGACGCATAAATTTCCCTGTTTCTTCGATGCTCTACGCTTCGCTTCCTGTATCGCAGCTCACTTTAAGCGGCCGCGGCGTGGGAGAAGTGAGCGAATCTGCTTTGCGGATAGCGTTTCATTTCCGGAAAATAGATCGCTCCATTCGCGGCTCTTAACCCGCTTGGTTGTGATTCATTCGCGTTGCAGACGTGGCAAAAACCGACGTGCGCAACGCGTGCGAGTTTTACCGTGCTCTAAAGGTCAGGCATTATAAGCGATAATTTGAGTTTTCCGGCGTCAGGTTTCTGAGCGCAGGTGCTCCGTTGCAAGTTCCCCCGGAATATGCACTGATGATATGTACTTACATCCTGAAAATAAAGATGTAGCTGTTGCTTGCCGCCTTTAGTGCGCCGCACAGCAAGCCGCAGAGCGTGACGTTGCCAAAACTGCGCGATTGTGCAGTCTTTTTTGTTCTATTTTTACGTTGGCAATTTTAAACAGGTAACTCTTATTTAACGCTTATTAAAGTAAAATTGTAAATAGGGATGAAATATAACTAGTGTCTCAGCCAAGAAAAACGATGTGGTTTCCCAGATGTCGAAATTCCTTCGTCACAGGTCGTTCAGAGCTTGCATGGCACATTAGCTAAATACTACGCGAAAACTATTTTTAAAGTACGATAAGCGCTTAGAAATGAACATAAAATTATGGCCCGAATCTCTAGAAATAGCCAGTGTGGTGGAACTACCACGGTTGTCGCTTTACGCTGTGGAAAACGGTTATATAAGCAAAACGAGACATTTTGTATTGAGCATAGAATATTTGCGAGACATGCGAAAATATCATTAAACATTTTGCTGCCATGACCCTACACATGTATACAGCATACAAACTTCAGGCTAATGTGACTGGCCTTATCTAAGACGAACAAATGATTGCGAAGTGGGCCTTGGTGGACGTTAAGTCAGTTGAAGAAGCGTGACGATCTGCGCACCATTTTTTTTTTAAAGGTGCGCAGCTCTTCCGAACAAGCGCCCTGGATAAACTTGTTTGTACTTTTCGCAACCATTTATTGGTCTCATTTCGTGCGAAGTTTAAACATGTTCATGCTTTATGCGGAGAAATAATTTTAACATCAAGATACACGTAGGACAAAACACGACATTACGCCGTCCTATACGAGGTTGAAAGTATCGATAATGGTTTAATATCTTGCTCCAAAACGCTTCCATCGTTTTACCATTGTTTAGGGTGGTCTGAACGTTCAAGAAGGCAAACATCGATAGCCTAGTGGCACGAAGTAAACATAAACAAAGCCCTAGAGAGCATCAAGCAACGCTGATGCCACCGTATTGGTCTTCTCAAAGGCGCTCTCCACGGAGCAGTGAAAGAAAGCAAGGAACGTGAGGGGACGAAAGTGAACAAGCTCTCTTTAGCCCGGCGCTCTTCCCGGCGACCGAGGACGGCTACTTGTACGAAACATTGAGAGTGAAACGAGCTTTGTTTGGTTTGAGAATCACGTCCAAACCAAATCGGATGTCCATTTGACCCGGAGCAGGTGATAAAGAAACAACTGCGAATGTAAACCGAAAAAGCTTGAGGGATACCAGGAAATTGAAGAAGAATCATGTAGCCAGGCAGGCAAAACGCAAAGCGAGGTTATAAAAGTACCTATTCTACAGCGGGTCATAGAAAGAAAAAAAAAAACATGTCTTGGTTGTCTCTTGCCACCGCGCATTCTATGCCAGTCCAACATCGCGTTGCTGCCCATGGAACTAATACCGTCTCCACTGACTGCAAAACTGGGTAAAATCTTACTTTTGGGAAGTCGACTGATTCTTCCTCTCATACGGGTGCAAAATGAGACATTTTCAAGTTCTTGATACAAATAAATCCGCCGTGCTTCGCAAGCATGCTTTCTGCACTATATAGCATGATTCGGAGCTAATTGTTTGTTAGTATCGGTGAATTTTAAAAAATTGGGAAATGATTTGAAAAATTGTTTCAGGATCTTCCTCGCGTCCCTTGATATGCTTGTGGAGTTATCCGAAAACTGAGAAAGGGAACAGGAGATAGTGCCTCCTTGTGAATAGGGTCTTCTTACGATGGTCTGTTTCAGCAGTCAGAATCGAACCAGTTCCAGTCCCCTAAAGTACACTGCGCACTAGAAAAATTTCAAAACAGTAGAGAAGTATCACTGACATTAGTTCGAGGCAATTAAATAATTTCCATAGTGCTATCTATCCTTCAAGTTCTCTGAAATGATGTGGATCGGAGAAAGCATGAGGTTCGTCGTATAAAATTTCAAGAAAGCCACTTCTCATCTGCCTTGCGGGTTGGGTTTGTTTCAAACACCGCGTCGAATGGCACGGTGTAGGCAGCATGGTGTCGAGCAAAAAAAAAAAAAAAAAAAAAAAAACGAAACCGAACTTGAGACCGGATTGAACCCGTATTTTTTTTTCTCTTGCATCTGGGACCGAACTTAAATCATATTTTTATTTCGGTATCCTAGAACTAAACCAGAACCGAAGCGTATTGAAAGAATCGATTATTACTTTGGGGCAGCACATCACACATATTTCTTTCACATAAAGTCTGGGTCCTTACACCAAACTGATTTAGCGACCGAGAGCTGTGCAAGACAATGCGAAAATAGTACCTAATCTGTGGACTCAATGTTTTCGCCATTCTGCCCTAGATAAGTCTTGTGAAGCCGTACGACCAATATTGTAGCGAGTTTCCGTTGCTGCTGTGGCTGCTATTGTTGCCATGCTCGCGTAGCCACATTTGCCTATTAACGTGTTTACCGTACGGAAAGTTAGAACTCTCAATTACTGGCTCGGTTACTCGGTGCACTATAGCAAATTGAAAACTCCGAATTCAATAGACTATCACCTTCGCATTCATATGGAGCAATTTACTTTGGAATGTTCGGAATAGCTTTAAGTGGCAAAACGTCGAGTACGAACAGCCTTCCTATCCTTGGGATAGTGCGCTCTTTGCCAAAAGTAACCAAAAAGGAGCTCTGCTTTTTAGTCGTGTTCTTTAGTCATTAGGGTACCTTAAGGATTAGGATAAAACCGCTTTTTCTTTTGACGCCCTGCTGTGTTCACGTTGAATGAACAGGAAGGCAACTTGAATCCAAAGTATTTTGAATCTACAAAAAAACTTCCACCCAAAATTTCGGTTGTGCTTCGACCAGAGTAATTTGTTGCGAGATTTCAGTTGATTTTCTTATGTAGTTTTACAAAGCAAATTCATAGTAAACGTGCGTTATTAAATGCATTACTTGAGACATGGAAAACGACTCCTTTTGGAAAATATTTCAAATGGCATTTAATGTACTACATTACATATACTACGATGTTAGTAGTAACATCCAATATGAATCATAGATCTGCGAAAAATACGTAGTTGTGACAGTTACGTGCCGATCCTCCACAGACACAAGATCAGCTGTTACCCATGACTTTGTTGTTATTGTCGACAAAGAAATGAATAATGTGGCAGATTGGGCGTTTTGATACATGTTTGAACACACGGCAGCACAAAAAATGCAAGGACAGCGCTGAGAATCAACACCTTCCGAGAAAACTGAAGCGCACGCCTCTCTCTGCGGCGGCCCAAGACACATAGCGAACACCGAATGTAGTTACTGTAGCTTTCATTCCTTGCACGGAACCGCACGCACGCACTCGCTCTCAACCCCCCCCCCCACACACACACACACACACAAATTTTATGTTAGTACATAGCATCCCACGCACCGCCGGGGTGGCGCAATGGCTAGGGCGCTGGACTATAGTGCCCAAGGATGCGCGATCGAATCCCGGCCTCGGCGGTCGCTTTTCGATAAAGGCGAAAAGAAAGGCGCCCGTGTGCTGTGCGATGTAAGTGCACGTTAAAGAACCCCAGGTGGTCGAAATTTACGGAGTCCTCTACTACGGCGACTCTCATAGCCCGAGTCGCTTTGGGACGTTAAAACCACATAAATGAAATGAAACCATAACATTCCACGACTAGACCATATAGATCATAATAAACTATGCTGGTCACCGCTTAAAGTGTGCATGACGTCGAAAGCAGCACATGGCCGTTCGTCGAATGCTCTGATTTTTTAAAATAGATAGCTCTGCTATTACGTGTACAAACCTCGATAACACCTCGTTCTGTCAACCTCACCTTCAAGCTCACCCAAGGTCAAACTGGGCCTTAATGTTCTTTGGAACTGGAGCATGACCATATGCGTTATTAGCCGTTTTTGACCAAATGACTAATTGACAGCTTTAAGGATCATTTGTCGCAATTATATAGTTAATTATTTCAGTGGCTAAACGTTGAACTTTATGGTGCATCAAGTCTTATGTCGTTGGATAGCTTGTGTACAATATGATTGTGCTGAGCTAATTGCGGGTATTAATTATTCACCATTATTAAGTGGTTGTGATAAAAATTCAACTTGACGTTATATCAAGTCATATATCATTGGATACCTTAGTCCAGTTAGTTGGGTTAGTTGTAAGTCTTAATAAATACCGTTAATTAGTCAGAGGTGTTTAAAAATCGAACTTCATGCTACCGCAAGGAGTCATAAACTACTGTATAATTTGTATTGAGATTGATTGCACCACACTAAACGCGGGTTTTAATTGCCTTTAATTAATTAAGGGTTATTAAGAAGGAACTTACGCTACAAAGTCGTCATATATTGTTGAAAACGTTTCGGTGAGTACAATCCGGAAATATGTGCCGTCACATAGCTATCGCTCGATTTCGAGTGTAACCAGGGTTGAGCAACATTCATGTATTAAACCAGCTATAAAATTTTATTATAGCTTAAACTTGAAAAAAAAAAAAGATAGTGTTGAGAATGCCTGGCTCCTACATGGATGGCGGCCCCTGTTCCGTTAAATGTCAGCTCTGCCTTAACGTTCTCTCCCCGCCAGCTCTTCCATGTTAAAACAAATCTTCAAGATTACGTGTTGAGTAGCTCAAGCGATCACCAACACGGTCTCAAAAAAAGGTTTGTCTTATTTCACCCAGTTCAGAACTTAAGAGGTGTCATTAGTGCCCCGTTATATAGTTTAGAAACGAATCCCGTTGTCATGGTTTCTTAGGGGAAAAAACGGCACTTTCCTTAAAGTTACGTGGTTTGGTACGGTACAGGGCGATGGTTAGCGACAGATGGTCGCATCCGGGTTTTAGTACAAATAAGCGTTCTAATGCTATAGTGTGAAAATGATATTTTCTTGAACATTTAGGTTCGAAAGCTTTCGCTGTGTTGGACAGAAGGTACAGTGTAACAGTTGGACAAATCTCCGCAGTTTGTTTTATAATCCGAATATGTGTTGTAGCAGTCGAGAAAAATAACGAGTAAAGGCGGAAATTGAAGGCTTTCGGCGCAAACTATACACCATGCCAGTCCTGTGTTCATGCCATTCGTCAGGGGATGTTGTGGATGGGTCATGACATTTTATTTTCTCTCCTTACACATATCAGGCCGGTACTTGTTTGATCACTTGGCCTGCGACAGAGTGTTCTGTGTATTTCGTTTTGCGGTGCGTGTTTCGCAACGAATCTGAACCGAATTAATCGCAGTGTTGATCCAGCTATCCATTAATCAGGAGTGCATACAAATTGACAGTTTCACGTCTCTTAGTGAGCAGATTTTTGTCTGTCTGCCTGCGCAAGGAGAGAATTCAAGCGAATGAAACACATGCAAATGTATAGTGTCGAACGGGATTCCAACCCATGCCTTTTGTGTGCCTGTATGGCATTGGAAGCGCCTTGAGCTGAGGCTGTTTGCGGCCACATGAGCCGACGGCGCTGCTACTGGTCCTACAGTGCTGGAATCGAAGGGAGGAGGAATAGGAAAGTGCGCGGAGCCTGTCGACTGGCTTCAACGCCGTCGCCCCTCATCACTGCCACGTGTGGGTACAAGGGACATGAAAGAAAATTGAAAGAAAAGACACAAAGGTGATCTAGTGCGCGCGCGCATGTGCAAGCGCCGCTTCTAGTATCCGCATTCGTTCTCAGCGTGTGGTTGGCTCGCCGCGTGCAGAAAATGTCTATACTAAATACAACTGTGTCAACGTGGCATCCTCTCTGGTCACCTTCACTCACGGAGCAAGAAACATTTAGGAGGTGAAACTCCCGTCAGCGCGAGCGAGCGCGGGCGACCAGATAAGGTCACAATTGTAGCGCCGACGGCACGGAGCATGACGCGGCCGTATGCAGTGGCGCCGGCATGCGGCGCGTCATAGAAGCCGCAGCGACCTGAAACTTCAAGCCTACAAAGCATTTATCTTGCCGAAACTCGAGTATGCTTCAGTGGTTTGGGATCCCTTCTACGTAAAAGACAAACAAAAGCTGGAAATGGTCCAAAGGCGTGCAGTTCGCTTCATATTTAATAAATATAGAGCTACTGATTCTATATCAAAGGTTCTGTCAGATAATAACATCCCAACACTGGAAACTAGGCGGAAAATTGCGCGACTTAAATTTTTATTTGCAATTTACAAAAAGTATCTGAACATCAATTCACAAAATTATATTCAGCCATTTTTATCGCGCTCATTAAGACACAGACATGCCCATAATTTGCTCCCTTATACCGCGCGCACCAATTTGTTTAAATACTCCTTTTTTTCCACGAACAATAATAGAGTGGAACAATCTGCCTGCAGCCGTTTTTTCTTTGGAAAGTTCGAGTGTGGTGTAGCAAACGCATTACAGCTATGATGTTTTTTACTTTTCTGATGTTTCTACCCTTGTTTTCATGTGCTATTGTTGTGTAATGTTATATTTTGCACTCTTGTACGACATTCATTTACTGGTCTGGATTTGCTGCTGTGTGATCCCTTTTATTTTTTCTTCTGTTAAATCAAGCGCCCGTTTCAAGTATGTTTTTTTTTTTTGAAAAGCTGACCGGCTTTGTTTCTGTATATTCCCACCTGCTTGGTCTTCCGAGACTGCAGTGTATTTAAATAAAATAAATAAATAAAAAAAGAAACCTGGACTGGTTGCCTTGGCAACAAAAACGATGGCAATTTATTTCCATGCCGACAGGTGCCGCTAGCATGATAGTGGCTCCGCGGGCTTGTGACCTTTTCTGGTCGCCGCAAACAGCGTAGTTTCCACTCCTAAAGGTTTCTTGCTCCGTGCCTCCACCTAAGAAACTTCACGAGGAGTGCGTTACACCATTGGGAAGTAAATGGAATTACCAAAAAAATGCAACTGTCCAGAGCAATGGCTGACATGCGCCAGTAGCTTGGCGGCGGCTGCATTGCGCTGACTTCTACGCTCTCGCGTCATCGGGGCTCTCCTATAGCACGAACTTCGTCCACTCCGGAGGTTGAAGGTCCGCTTATCTACGTATCATTGCCGGCTCCGCTCAAACTTCCGCGAGCCTTTCGTCGCCCGCCTCACTTGGGACTCTCTTCTCACTGATAGTACAATTAAGACAAGTTTCCTCCGCATCACTAACGTAGCATAGCGCAGCTGTCTATTTAGATGCAGTCGTAAACGTTTTGTTTTACTCTGCTTGAATTTTCTAGCTTCTTTATTATTATTACTTTTTTTGGTGTAGGTGTCCAGCTTTCGGTTCATAGCCACCTTGCCCTTCTTGATAACCTATATGTCTACAACTATTCTCTCCACTTATTTTGGAACAATATGGCCTAAGTTAGTCTCACTGTCATATTTAAGCACTTATGCGGCAAACAATCACATTTATCGAATGGACCATGGGCACTGCAGCAAGAGCAAGCTGGCATCGTTAATGCGGTAATGTGGCGCTAGTTTTTTGTCGACAGTGAGGTTTGTCCTCCTCTCCTGAGGTGGAGTGTTGCGTGGTACGATGCTGCAATACAATATTGCAGCACAATGTTCGGTACGATGTTCCGTATGTACAGTCGCGATCATTTTGGAGGCGGTAGTACGACCGGCGACCGAAACAGGAGCAGCGCCACGTTACGGCATCACCTCCCGTGGCGAGGGAAACATAACAGTAGCTTCACTCTCTTCGTTGTGCCTTGAACAGTTGTCGCTCCCTTTAATCAAGTCGCAACTTTTTTTTTTTTTTCGTATACCACGGCCCTGTTATACGATATAAGCAACAACTAACCGAAAGAATACACAAAAAGATAAAGCGAAGCGCGTATAATATTGTTGGCACTATAGATAGCAGTGCTTTATTAAAAGGCCAAAGGTTAGGAGAAGCTATCACAATTCTGCTCTTGTGCGGTAAAAATGTGCCACGTAAAGATGATGTCTTAAAGACTCTTCATAACCTTCAAATTGATGCCAATCATAACATCAGCCTTTGCACGGAGGCGCCATTGTTGGCCGAGGTATGAGTTAGCGGAGCGCGCGCATGATTGTCGCGAGAAAGAGGCAAACAAAAAAAGAGAATGGCGAGTTATTAAATGGGGTGACGGTTGTAGCATGGAAGAGCGTACGAGAGGAAGAGAGCAGTACTATCCTTATCTTCGCAGTTCGAAATCGGCCGCTGTGCAGCTTGAAAGAGCCGCGGGTCGACGCTCGCGCGATCACCCTTAAATTGATCGCGACTGTACGCAATGAGATGACGTCACTGACCGGCGCGCATGCATGCATTCCTGCAGTCCGGTTAGTCTATGCTTAGGACGGTTTATAAGGGCAAATATTGAACAACGGGCCCATCTTGTGTGGATTATTTTAATCTGGCGTACCAATGTACAGCTTCGCGTTTTGCGGTTCATGAGGCATCCGTGCTATTAGATCGCGTCATGATTCACAAAGAGGGTCTCTTTTGCCACAGATTTGTAGTTGACTTATTACTATTTCTTCCTCTAAAGAACCTAGTTTAGGGTTTGTATATTTGTCTCGTTTTCTCGTTGTGTTATAAAATGACGTACGTGGCATATCTGTGTTTCTGGGTTCGGTGTCTTTAAAATTAGCCGATCTCTCCCTCTTTCCACTCGGTAGCGTGCTTTGGAAGGTTGAGAAGGACAGCTGCGCAATGCTTGAACAGAGGACGAATGCTTGCATTACCACGCAGTGTCTGAAGTGGCAACAATGCAGTGGCATGGCAGCGCCAGCACTATTTACAGGGTAGCTTGGAGCGGCAGTGAGGACAAACTATAGTTGGCCTTTATCCATACACCACAGCGTTCAATATCTTTAATGAAATCAATTTCTAGAACCTTCGAAAACGGAGGTTATATAAGGTAAAAGGGTTATATAGCGCTTCCACCGCCACTAGTCGTTTTCGAAAGCAAACTGCGGTGATGCGAATGCAGTTTGCGCACTCGGACCCCTAATTGCATGGAGCGTTTACAACGAGCAGTAGTATTTGTGCACACCAGGTGGCACCAATAGGACTGCCGCTATTTCAAGCCTCTGAGCCAGGAACCGCTGCTGCGCTGCTTGCATCACAGTTAGCTACTACAGTTAGCCACTAATGGCATGTTGCCCGGGTGATCTTGTCGTTCTTTCGCTGTCAACTATGGGAGTGCAACGCATTGCTGGCGAATGAAACGTGAGGTAGAGGCCACGGTCACTTAAAACTGCTGACCAAGACTTAAGGACCACTAAAACTTATTTTATCCTTCTCTCGTGCCGTAAACAGGAGCAGGTGCTAGATATTGTTTTATTGCCTCACCAGGCACATGGTGGTGTGTGGCATATGCAAAAGAAAAAAAGGCAAAACAATTAAATGACTAACGCCTTCATCGATGCGTACGGGAATCGTGCCTTTGTCTTGTTTGAGAAACAGTCTCGTCACTGTTTTAAAGAATTTCCTGGTAAAAGCGCCATCGTGAACACGACAGAACAGTGCCGACATGGTCATTGAAGAAATAAATTGAAAGAACAAGTTTAATCGATAGTGTCAAACGTTTAGCGAGGATGGAACCAAGACGTTGCTGTGCAATGCAAGTGGTGAAGTAGTGCCGACGTGTAACTCTGAAGAAAAAAATTAATTTACACTGTCTGGCGAGTATTCAAAGAGCGAAATACGGATAGCTTGTAAAGTTATCGACTGCACAGCTTGACCTCTCCGCCATTGCACTTGGCTAAAAAGTCGCCGACAGGCTGGACCCTCCCTCTTCATTTGCCGTCATGATGAACGTGATTATCGTCCGTATGATTATCAGCTAAGCCCAGTCCTGGGAAAACACCATTTGCATTCTCCTTTGCCCCGTTGTGGCCAAAATATCGCAACAAGCTATATCTCATCTGACGAATTAGGCTGCCCTGTGCGTACTCGGAATATATTCTAGTGCACTAATGATGAATTGGTTACGGGTTCTTCGCGTCAGGTACACCGCTCTTCTCTATTTTTCCCGCTTCATTTCAGTAATTACCAATTTAAAATTACGTGGACTCTGTTTCTTAACCTGCCTGAGCTCTTCATGCGCCTTTAAATCACCCCTGTCATTTGGTTCCGCAGCTCGCTGCTTTGTCCTGAATTAAATTTCCAGTTCTTTCCCAGTTACTGCCTCATAACCAGCAAGATAAAATGTCGAGTTCACATAATATATTTTTTCCTCTTCAATAATAGTGGAAGGCTGCTATTCATTACCCGAGGGTACCCGTTGAATGCAGTCTCCAATATTATTGTTCTTGCTGCAATTTTTTTTTGTTTTGCACTAGACCCGCGGTTGCCGCTTTCCCAAATATAAAATCGCTTCCTCTCCTCTTCCACCAGTTTGCTTCCCATCGTCAGTCGCTTTTCTCTTCCAAGACGGTTGAACATCACTTTATTTTAGTTGATGCTAATTCTCATCATTTTACTTAGTATATTTAGCTGTTCATAATGATTGCTAGGCAGACGTAAGCATATAAGATGTTACTGAAGTGTTCTTCTATACTTTAATTGAACTTTTCTAATTCAACTCTCAGCATGTACCTTGTAAGTACCCTGTGAACCACAGCAGCAAAGCGTTTGTATAACATACCTTGCCTGCCATTTTTCCTGGAGTCGCAATCGCGCGTGCCGTCAAGCACGCTCACACCACAAATTACTACTATCATGAGCTATTCGCAGTAAGCCTGTGAAAGGCGCACCTCGATAGGCAACCCTGACAAGCGTCTGACGACATCGTGAGGAATCACAATCCCGGAACACACACCCGTCACAGTATTCTGTGGATCCCGGCCCACGAAGGCATTGAGGGCAATGATGAGGCTGACATGATAGCTCGAGGTTCTACAATCCGAGTCCCGTCGCCGTCCACCTCCGAACATTCGCCTCCACTAACATAAGGCAAAATTATCAAATACCACCGACTTAGCAGCGTGAGGTGCGCAGCGCAGCACAAAGACCTCACTCGTCAGGAAGCCACTATAAGGCAAAACATGCAAGCCCGCACACTATCAAACCTACCCCACATATAGCATGTCCGGCCTGCGGAAAGATATCTGACATTGTCCGCATGGCTTCCAACTGCCCCGAATAGCGCAAAACGTACAGTTCGCAGGAACTTAGCCATGAAAAGTGGGAGGCGAACCTGCTCGCACAGGTTCCCCTTCAGCGCCAGTCGATCAGTGGAGCCGGGAGGGCTGTATTCGACCATGGTTTCCCGCACTTGGGTAAACCACCTGCATAATTACATTATATAATTTTTTTTTCTCTCTCTCTCTGCTAGATATTTCTATACTTGTGGATGGCGACAGTCTCATATGTATACTACCAGATTGTTGGAGTATGGTACGACCATCTTTATATTTACCTCGTGCAGACCTCGATGTGCTTATTTATTTACATACTCTCAAGTCCATAAGACATTGAAGTAGTATAGTTGAACAAAACAAGTTATTAACGCAAATGTCGGTTAGTTTTCTTGAAGATGATGCTATCGGTCATGAAGGGCACGTAGGCAGGAAGGTGGTTTCGATCGGTAATCGTTTATGAAAAAAGTGAATTCGGGTACATATTAGCACGTATGAATGAAACAACGACTTTAGGCATGTGATTCTTATGTACAAAAATATTTTATGAAAGAATTAACAACTGGTTTTTCTGACAGGGACTGCTGTAGAAAATTTATGGAAACTACGCGGAAACTTGCGGGGAGAAAGCGAGATGTACACTAAGAAAAAATTTTCATGGAATGAATGCTTGAGCAACGAGAATAACTGGGAAGGAAACAAGTGCCAGGATTTTGAATGGATTCTTTAACCTGTGTTAGTGATTTGTTATGAGGATCCTAGATCACGCTTACTTATCTAAGGTTAGTCATTAGTTCAGGCCGAATCAGAGATCTATAACGAATAATTTTAAGATGAGGTGCAGGAGATTAATTGCAGCGCTGATAGCTGAGTGTGCGGTTAGCATTTTTGACAGAAATAAACATGCTTGTTCCATGGAAGGTCGCGTGTTACATTGATTACAAGATATTTACGTGTGGCTACCAATAATAGTTTGAGTTATTACGACCGCAAGTTTAGTTCAGGATTTAACCGATCGGAGCAATGATGCTTTAGTAATTTACATTTGAATATGTTAGGTCTCAATGACAATGATGAAATTGTGTCAAGGCTGTATTGGAGAGCAAAATCATATTTATTGTCAAATAATTTTGTAATACACAACTCAATTATGGTTTGGTTTGTGGGGTTTAACGTCCCAAAGCAACTAAGACTATGAGAGACGCCGTTGTGGTGGACTCCTGAAACTTCGACCACCTGGGGTTGTTTAACGTGCACTGACATCGCACAGCACACGGGCGCCTGGCTTTTCGCCTCCATCGAAAAGCGGCCGCCGATCCCGCGTCCTTGGGAACAGTAGTCGAGCGCCGTAATCACTGCGCCACCCCGACGGGGTGAAACTCAAGTATAGACGAATACCCGTAATGAAGAGGTAATTATAAAAGGGAAAATTGTTAGCATATATATAGAACAAGAGTTTCCCTAAGACAAAGCAGCGTGGCACTCTGAAGGTTACGGGAACTGTCGGGGAATCAAAGCACACGCCGTATGCGTGGAGATGAGGAAGATTCAGTCCAACCAAGCCCGTTAAGGTCGATGTTAAGACTGCGTCATACTAGCAGGCACTGCTTAATTCAACGCCCAGGTCACTGTTGATTGTGTCATTGAATTTCCATAAATAATAAAACTTTTGTGCCAAGAAATGATTGCATTCTGCACATTTCTCTTTCCCATAATCAATGGTGTAAAGATGGCTTAATTTTTGCCAAGTACTTTTTCTCGAAATATGGTTGTTCTTTTTGGTACAGATAATTAAAAAGTGGTTCTGATTCTATTGTCGACGACATTTGCTAATTGTTTGTAAGAAATGATAGCAGGCTAAACGATCTATATGTTTTACATTCCTTAGTATCCCGTTTACTGTGCGTTATGGTGTAAGCGTTTTTTTTTTTCCTATGTCTGCAGCACCCTTGAAGAGTCGAGGCACAGCACAGGGTCGTAAATTTTAATAGCTCACTGTCTACGTCTGCTCCTTCTTTTTATATCCGAAGACATTCGGTTCGTGATTGTTTTTCCAGCTCTATTTTAGAACAAAAGGAAATGTCTCTGGTCTCTGTGTAAGTAGCCAAAATTAGCTAACTGTAAAACGATGTCATTGCTTGTCTACTTATGAGGATTCACAGGCTTCCATTTGAACAGTGAGAAAATGGAACTGCATAAAGTTTGTTATGAAATAAATGGTTATAACCTTCTCGCCCCTTTTTCGCATAATGTATATTAGCGCTTTTAAATTGTACTGAACGGAAACCCGCGCAATTCACTACATTCACGACGCCTTTATTTGCTAAGAAAATATATCGTAATCACAGCATAGAAAAAACACAAAATAATATGCAGATCCTGTTTCCCTCTCGAGCTAGGCACGCTTTTCGGTTTGTTAAACACCTTTAAGTCACATCTCACCTTGTTGTTTAATCTTTTGATTCATGTCTTTTCCTGACTATGCGACCTCCGGAGGAGACGAAACTGAAGAATAAACGAACATTGTAAAAATTTGAAAAGGGAGAGAAAAAGGGGAGAGAAGGCAGTAATGTTAAGCAGAAAATGCGCTCCGTTTGACTACCCAGAACTAGGGAAGATGAATGAGGGATTTAAACGAAAAAAATATTTAAAATACGCAATAAGATATAGTAGGACCAATCACAAGGTTCAGTCTGATTTATGGGAGATGACGTCGATCACTTGTGCTATAATTCTTTTTTTTTTTTTTTTTTTTTTGAGCGGGAAGTGAATTCAGAAGGGTAGCCACAACGGTTCGCTTTTATAGTTCGTATACCGGCGGCACGCAGAAAAACAAACAAGCCACCAACAGATTTGATTTGAAATCCGTGCTATGATTGTAATTTTTTTTTAGCTTCGAATACATTTCAATCCGCTTGTGCTAGTAAACCCGATTCGACCGGCAACCGCATGCTTAAGTCACATCTAAGTCTAAGGCCTATGAGGGAGCCAAGCTCCATCCCGAATTGAGCCCGAAAAAACAAACAAGCAAAAAGACTCGGCAGAAGCCCCTAAGACGTCTTACCTAGAACGCTAAATCATTACGCCATTTTAGGCTTTATAGAATGCTGCGTCATGCCACATAGCATTATGATTGCGAGTTTTTATTCATGATTATGATTATGAGTCCTGACCATAGGTGATGCTTGTACAGACTCCACACCTTATAAAGTACGTTACAGGGGGGGGGGGGGGGGGGTGCTGGTCATGCAACGTTTCTGTACGACTACGAGTCATGATTATTAATATGAGTCCTGTGTTATAAGTTCATAAGGAGTTACCTTTCATATTTTGGGAGAATAGATATTGTCACGATATTGGCGACTAGGGCTAGGCTATCAGAGCCGGTGCAGGTGGAATTATAAGGTCCAAGCTTTAGGTACGTCCGTCTAGTCCGGAGCCGATTCACTTCGTCCTTTTTCTCCGAGCGCCACTTCAACGTCTTTCGCTGCGAGCGCCCCCTGGCAATATCTTCTTGCATGCGTTACGACGTCGCATGACGTCATCTGAGTTTCGTTGCATGGAGGATCAACAGGAACTCTGACTTTTCTGCTAATGCGATATATAATGCTTTCGTATCAAAATTATCTGTCAATGCCTTGACAGGCAGGTCTGCGTTTACCCGCCGATTGTGTTTTACAAACTTGACGAATGTGCATTGATAACGGGAGAACGTAACTCCTGCGCTGACAGGAGCGCCTCTCACGACGAGGAGCGGACCTGCTTGGAGGAAAAGGTCGCCGCCAGGCCAACTAAAGCGGCTGTCGTCCCATCGCGGCGGCGAGTGCTAGGCGTTCTCAGTTTGCGAACACTGCTCTGTCTCCAGACATAAATTGTTGCGTTGCCGACTGCAGTGGCATGCACATGTGATATCTCACCAAGAAGCGGCGAAATATTGTCCTTCGTTGCTGCCCCAATTCAATATACCCAGAAGAAGCCTCAGAATCGATTTTTACTTAAAAGGGAAATTTAGTGGTGTTACTCTCGGTGTTGTCAAGAAAGCGGGGTTTATGTCAGATTCTGCTGCCACACTACATCGTCGTGCTTTTACGTATCGATAGCCATCGACGCCAAAGCAAGACCCTATTTGCCGCTCGGCGGAAGCGATTCCAACATCTAGAGCGTGCTTAACTCGCCCAGTGGGCTTCGTCGCCAAAGGGGAAAATGTCACGCTTCCCTGTGGACGGAGTAGCGAAAAAAAAAAAATAAAAATAAAGGAGGAGTGTTTTGCACGCCGCGGCGAGTGCGCTGGTGGACAGCAGCAGTACATTAGAAACTAAACTATTCACCATACAGCTATGTAACAGCATAACGGATATAAAGATTCTTCAGGGCAACTGATTAAGGATAGGAAGTTCAGGGAGTCACGTTTGAAAGGATTCGACAGTGACACTGAACGACTCAAAAGAAGAAAAGAAAAAGAAAGAGAAGAGGTAAAAAGAGGTGTCCACAGCCACTCGTGCGTACAAAGATATAAAGGATACTCGAGAATCCGGGTTGCGACAACTTAGGGTTTAGAGGAGAGAGACGAAAAAGACAACACGCGCGTAAACACGCGAACAAACAAGTTCCGGGGTGGCTGGCTAACAAGAGGAAAATTAGGGAGGGGGGAGGGGGGGGCGAGTGCGTATATCTTAGCGGCCGCATTGCCTTCATCCCTCCGAGCATGTACCGCGCTAAGCGCGGAAGGCCTGAGGGCAACGCGGGTGCTCAGAAATAGGCACCCCCTCTCCTCCCCCATTCCGTTCCCCTTGTTAGTCACCCACGCCGGTTCTTGTTTGTTCGTGCGTTTGCGTCTTCCTCTGCGCTAACCCTAAGCTGTCGCGCACGCCTGCTCTTCTGTATGCTTGTGTGGCGAGCATACCAAAAAATGTTCCCTTCATTTCCCTCTTTCCCATTGTTTCGTTTTTCTTTTTCTTTCCTTTTTTAGATGCTTTTTGTCACTATGGAATGCTTTAGGACAAAAACGACAAACAATTCTTAAGGGCCTGCAGTACTGTGGTGGTGCAGTGGCACGACTGCTGGGCACGAGGGTGCGGGATCGAATCCCTGACGCAGCGGCCACTTTTCGATGGAGACGAAAAGCAAGGTGTCCGTGTGCTGTGCGATATCAGCGAACGTTATGGAACCCCAGGGAGTAAAAATTTCTGGGGCCCTCCACTATGACGTCTCTCATTACCTGAATTGCTATGAGAAGCCCCATGAACCAAACTAAACCATGTTCATAAAGTTTCTGAGTATTACTTCCGCCGCACTAAACTGTGGTGATGGACTGATCCAAAGTTGGCATCTTTTACTTACCTGTGCAACATCTGAGATACTTTAACACATGACCCACGAAGATGAAGTGAATTTGGAAGGAAACAAAACCCACAAACATGAAATAAATTTGGCAGGAAAGCAGAACACCAACAGAGGTTCAAAAGAGTGAGAGAAGAAATGCTCAAGGAGGGGAGAAGGGAGGGTTCTGTTAGTGGTGTCGTGGCCCCGACTTGGTACACCGCACAGTAGAGAACTCAAGAGAAAGAAAGGGAGAGCGGGTATGCAGGTTGGTGATGGTAGTAAAAGACGACATATACGAGCATCAGCATTGCATCGCCCCTATTGTGCTTGCTTACGCGTTCGTAGAGAGCCAGCCGGTCGTCCACATCAACGGCATCGTTCCCACAGAAGTTTCCCGGGCCATGGAGGTGGGCCACAACGACAGCTTGTGCGGCGGGCTTCAGTACACTTTACGGCGGTACCGAATTGGCGGCTGCTGCCAGCGCCATCTAGAATTTGAAGGCCTGCGCGCTCCCCCGAGACGTCAGCCACCTTGACCAGCGTTTCTAGATGGGGCTGCATTGACCCAGCCGGAGTTCCCCTTCGACCCTCCCGCGCAAGCAGGAGGAGCGCGGTGCGCTAGTGGTATGGGGCACAGTAAAATTTTTGCGCTTCGTAGTTACTTGCATTATGGCAAAATAAGCTGCGTTAAATATGTGATTTTTTTTTCCTGATATCTATGGAGATCACAAATATAAGGCGATAGGTTACACGCAGTGCATGTAAGCTTCAGGTCAGGAAAAGCCGTAGATTAAAAAAAAAGAGTGAACACAAGACTTTTTTTGAGGAGTTACAGAATATTTATATATTTGCAGGCGCCAGAAATTTGGTCATGTGCATGCTGGTTCATGTAATTCCACTGTAAGGTTTTCAATTTCCTCTTTTGATCAATATCTGGTGGCCCAGCACTGCAGTCAACATGCACAAATAAACAATTTTCGGCTTGCTTTAGCGTCCAAAAGTCAGAAATTTCAATTTCTTGTAGCCATGAAAGGAGATGTTCAAATGAGGGTAGCTTTTTTTTTTTTGCGCTCCTCCTCTTTGTGTGCAGAAATTGAAAGCCGGGTGGCTTCTTGTAACTGCGCCTGTTCACGGCGCTTTTTTTCCTCCGGTTCTGGAGGCACTGGCTTGCTGTCCGACAGGTAAGCAGGACTGTTAGGAAAAATCGGGGGAATTGCGCCTGGAGTCAATCTTGTAAGGCACATGGGCACTTCTATTGTATTGCCTGTATCCTCTGTGTAGGCGGACGCTCAGGTACTCGCGTTTGGAATGCAGCTCGCATACTTGCAAAGCACCGGAAGAAAAATGTCCGTGAGAAACCAAAATATTTCCTGCCGTTTATTTTACTTCCTGTTGCTATAATTTTAAGTTGGAAATGTTTATGCTATGTATGTGGCAGCATATGCACCTATATCATGAACGTGTCATTCATTACTGTAATACAATAATACCAATGGCCAGAATCATTAATTCGACAGACACTAAACTTACTAAATTCTGTCTAAATGTTAGATCAATGTGAAAGAACACAGCCTGTAAATGTACACATGGTGCCATGAAGTTTGACGGTATGTATCGGCATTTTAGAATATATGCGCAGTCGCGAGAGGGAAGTAATTGAAAAACAAATTGCAGACGAATACGTTACTTCCGAATGCGAAATTTGAGCGCAGCTCATCAGCTATTTCACCTTTTGATAGATTGAGGCAAAGAGTTCGAACAAGCCGTATGTGTACAATGACAGACAACTTTTTATTTTTCACACCTGTTCCTTCTTCAAGAAACACTCCATTAACAGTTCTTAATCTAAACGCACATGTGGCCTGCGCTACAAGAGGAAAGGCGACGGTGGCCCTA
The DNA here is from genome assembly GCF_055883805.1 of Amblyomma maculatum. Classification (NCBI taxonomy): domain Eukaryota; kingdom Metazoa; phylum Arthropoda; class Arachnida; order Ixodida; family Ixodidae; genus Amblyomma; species Amblyomma maculatum. Next base: position 56,448,685 of record NC_139350.1, read on the forward strand.
GGCGGAGTAACTGTGCACGCAGCGGCAGACGAATTACTTCCACCGGTTGTCTCGCTCATAGCTTAGAAAGAACTGGCAGATAACTATTTATTTAGGCATGTTATTCGCAGGGGCGAACGGCGGTGGTTATGCATTTCGGCTCGGACCGCGTTGCGGGCTACCGAGCGTTGCATCAACACAACTAGCCTTCCACTGAACGCATCAAAGTTCGTCAGCGTTCTAGGTAGAATCCATTTTCGGGCGCATGCGATGCTGGCAGACGCTTTCCTGCTCCACTCGATGACTCGGTCAGCGCGCGGCGGCGCGCGCATGGGCACGCAGAACGCCTGGTTACGAGGGACAACGCCGACAGTGATGCTGTGAAACGCAGGAACGGAAGCCAAAGGGCTGCGCTCTAAAAATCCATTCTATATCTGAAACACATTGCCTCGCGTATAATGGGCAAAACTATTACTCATACCAGCAGTTAGCGTAAATTTTGCGACAACATGAATTATAATACCGCCCCGTATCAGAATTTGAGTACCACGATTACGCATTATTACCCTTCAAAGATTTCTGCAACGCGCAGCTGCAACGTACCTCGGGGTCACGCAGAGTGCAGGTGTCAACGTCGTCACGACGAATGGCACGCTCCAACTTAATCTAACGATCGTCATTTGCGAATAAAAACACATGCACTTTCGGCCCGTTGTCATAATTGCCTTTGCAGTTAGGAATACAACAGCGACCCATCGTTTCCAAAGCAGATTTAGGCCGCGCACAAATTAACATTCTAAAATTAGACGGAATTTTTGCCCTCGAGTCATGAAAGCAGCACCGCATGCCGATGCATCCGACAACACGAGGGTACGCACTGTGAACACGTGCAAAGAGTCAGTGCCTGTGGAATGCGGAGGTCGCGGCGCGTTTGACGGGGCGAGGCTCTAAGTAGGGTGACGTCATAGCGGGGAAGAAGGAAAGCGCGCAGGCCCTGAACATTCTAGATGGCGCTACTGCTGCTTAGATCCAGCTTGTGACATGGGATCAAATGCTGTCAATTTCACACACAGAAAGAAACACTGCAGAGGAAATTCACCAAAGAGAGAGAGGGTAGATGTTCTTGCACCCTTGGAAGATGATGCACATCTAACCAAGGGAATAGCTGCATGAGAGCGACCGAAATAGATATTATATGACTTGATCTATATATATATATATATATATATATATATATAATTTTTCATTTAGCCGTTGACCTTAGTGCTGTAATCAATTTAGGATGAAAGACAATTAAATCAAAGTAGAAGGAAAAGCAACGCGTCGATGGTGGGAACCATATATGTAACAGTTTAAAAAAGACAGCCATACATATCAAAAACAACCAAAAAGATTAGTTTCAAATGAATAAGAAACTGAATGGAGGGAACGGAATCGATTTATCAAACAGGGAATCCTTCCAGAGGCAAATTTCTGAACACAGGAGCAAAGCGCCCCGTTGCTAAAACCCACAAAAGTAGCGCCAAACGAGACTAAATTTGAAATAATCATGGATATAGGTAATTTTTAAAAGCAATTTTTAGGAAGCGTTTCAGGAGGGAGGCGAAATGGCGGCAGGATAGGAAGAAATGATCCAATGTTTTTGCTTCATTGTAGAACGAAGACATGACTGAGCAAGAACTGTCATATCTATGTATACATAGAAGTTACAGGGATAAATCCTACCTTTGAAACTTATCAGAGACATCAATCGTTGTCTTGAAAGGCATTGATCTGGATGCCATTTATACTGCAAACGCCGAAAGTCGTCTAATGAGAGATAGGAGATAGGGCTAATTGGAGTAGTTCAGCAAAAGAAATTGTTTAAATTGTGCACCCATCCGTAACATAAATGGGAACATAGGCCTGCTCAAAAACGCAATGCAAGAAAGTCCGCAGACTGTTTCAATGAAATCTCACAATGGCCAGGAACCTACACAAGCCTAATTACATGCTCATGAGATCGCGCGAGATGACAAATTCTCGGCGGAAAGTAGACTTAGTAGGAGATGTCGAGGCAGCTGGAAGAGCGCCCGTCAAAGTAAGGATGCTGCAGTGCTGAGAGCGCGCACTTCTTATGGCGAATACAATAGCTGGATTTCCGCAATAAATATGCGGGTGTATTCAAGCATGCGAAGAGAGAAAGCCCAATCAAGTTGAGTAGAGAAAACGCATACCCTTGCTTTCTCCGCACCGCGCAGCATCAGTAGCAATTGCATTATGTGGTAGAAAATGCTTCAAGTGATCATGTAAGATGGAAAACAAGGTATAGACACCGGTGAAGAAATAGGCATAGTTATCACAAACCAGATTAAACAGAGATTGGTGAGATTTGGATTGATAAAGGCAACAGACATCCTACTAACAAACGAGATAAAAGCAACTGAACATATACGACTTGCGTCGTTTGATCGCGAGACCAATAAATGACGAAAACTATTTAGGTAAAGCACTGAAAATTGTTTGCGTACTTGAAAGGCTGAACCATATAGGTTTAGAAGGAATCTGTACGGTAAGCTATTGAAATCACAAACGCAAAGCAAGGACACGGGCTTTAGCGTAAAACAGGTTTATCGTCACAAAAGAAGTTAAGCCAAGGCAAAGCCAGAAGGCTTGTCGTTCGAGCAGCAGAGGACGAAGCTCCAGCCAGAAAACAGGGCACAGCCGAACTCAAGTAAAGTTTGTAGATTATAAAAAGATCAGATCTTCGCATTCCCTACCCTCTGAGACTTATAAGACGCAGCACACCCCCGGAGCGCTCCGCTTTAGTCTTGATAAGCTCTATATTATGTCCACTCACAAAAAATCAAAATACTTAAGAGTAGCGACCTGGTATGATAGAAAAATGAACATCGACTGACTGGCTGAAAAAGAATTAAAGACTAGAATGAAACATTTAGCGACATTTAGAGTAAACGGAAGTGATTCTAGCCAGGATTCAAGTTTGGTTAGGTATACCTGCAAGGTACGGTATAAATAATGAATACATGTGGACGAGAAGGAAGTAATATCGTTTGCATACACATAGAGCTGAACATCGTCGTGCAGATGAAGTGAAGAAAAGAAAATATTAATTAAAAGAGGGCATAGGATCGAACCTTGAGCAACATGGCTAAATTGCGTATACCTGCGAGATGACAGTCTGTCCTGGTAACAAATGAATGGTCCTAATTAAATAAATTACTGAATCCAAGAAACATGTAGCTCGGATTGTGGCATTTTAGTAAAGCATAAATAAAGAGCGAGTGTTCAAAACAGTTATTAACTTTAGAAATACCCAACATTTGTAGAGCAGAAACTTCACCTGACTGACCTGTCAGACGCATTCTACTTTCCAGATAAACGTGCGCAGGCCGTATAATGCATTCTGGACGGCAGACAATCTGCCTTTGAGAAAGAAGGTTGCGATATGCGAAATGAACTGGCATAAGTGTGCATAAAATATGCGCTCTGTTATTTTGACCGAGACTGAAGTTAGATCGGCCCGATAATTTCAATTACATAGCCAATTGACATTGGTTGTTTAATAACTGCACAAATTTACCAAGCTTTTAGGAGCAATGAATTCAGGAATACTGCAGCGAACATTTAATTACCTTAAGTACCTCCCGTGAGGAAGCAATACCTTTGGGGCCTGGGACTTGAAGGGATGGTTTCTGAGATTACAGTTGCCAACTCTGGCATAGTCACGTCGGAAAAATCAGTCACTCCAACTGGGAAAGCGAGAGGCCTCGGGTATGGCGACGACAAACGAGCTGCTGGACAGCGACCAAGAGTATCCAATAAATCAGCCGCCTTGCTATAGTGCTCAGCACCACAAATTACGGCTACAGTGTCTGCCGCGGAGATTTAGTACAGGGCAGGAAACAAGGAAGAACACGACGGTGGTTGCTACCCGGCAAAAGAGAATGCATGTCAGCTTTATTCTTTAGCTAGGCTGATGCCACAGCGCGTTTAAAAATGGCAGCTTAAAACTTAAGGTGTGCCTAGCTAAAGAGAGACGGATTATTATGATCATTACGAAAACCTTTCCATGCAGCTTTCAGGCACCGATAAGAACCCTGAGCGTCGTCATCGTCAGGGATACTGAGACACTTTATCGTCAATTGGCTCACGGCTAGCACGTGCCGCAAGATAATAATATGATGCGATGACCTATTCTACTGCAATTTGTTGGGGACGTAGCCGTTTGTATCCACTTTTAGTTCTTTTTTAATTAGCTCCCTGAATACTTTAAATTGTGCTGTTTTTCATAAATTATTTCTACTCTGCTTTCATTCTGAAGGGAAGTTCTCTGCAAACACATGTATACATACCTATCAGTGCATATTTCTATAAGCAATGGGCGGAGTCTGAAGGTCACGTAGCGTCAACAAGGGTGCACAAATGAAAATTACTCGCGGCCACAACTATGGGATGAAATGCAGTCAGTTTTTAATGCACTTCAGAGTGGCACAGTCAGTTTTCACAGGTTGCGAAATGATGTAGTTTCAGAGGGGGTTTGGTTTTTCGATATCCGAATTAGAGGCCCCAAATCGACCAACCAAGCTGACGATGAAAGCGTTGTCAGTGTGAGCGGAAAAATGCCTGGACCGCCTGTTGAGGACATTTCCAAACATTTGCATTTCAGGCTTTACAGTGATTCCATGAAATGAGATGTCACTACTAAGTGACGGTAGCCCAGTTTAAAACACACATTTCTGTACAACAAGTTGGGTTTTCAGGATGCCATAGGCAAAGGAACAGCTGGATTTGATAGGTAATCGATGCAAAAGAGTGACTTCGTTAGTCAGATCGATGCTCTTGTCGTGTTGAAATAGTAGGATTCGTTTTATACGCCGCTCTAAACACGCTTCATGCGGACTTAGTTATCAACTTCTCAAGGTAAACCATGGAAGTGGGAACCTGACATCATGGGGCTTATTCTCCGCTCGTGGAGGCTTTCTCCTTCGCTGAACTCAAGATACCCGGAGCGAACAAGTTTATGAGAAAATTATCGAAAAGGTTATGTCTCTGCAGACACGCAAGAATTTGTTCTTTGTATATGTGTTTCAAGTGAATTACGACTCGAAGCACTTTTCTACGCTTGTAAATAATTGGATAGGGAAGAAGAGAATGGATTTCATAGAGCGCGCAAAGCAGTCTGCCGAGACTATTTCAACTGAAAATCTTTGAGTAGTCAAATGCGTCGTCCGAGGGACAAGAAGCAGCACTTCCGAGCAGAAATTGTACCAGCTGCTGCAAAAGTTGGCAAACAAGACTTTTCGTTTAGAGCTTCCTGGCCTCCGTGTTTCGCCGGTGTGAAGCAATGATCGACCGAAACCTTTGCGCGCGATGTATACTGACTGTATTAGGCTGTTCTAAAAAGGCCATCTCGAAGTGGCGCCCGATTTTGTAACGAAAAATCTAGAGGACACTTTTGACCACTAAAGTGCGCTGAGGCAAGAGCCATTACAGCGTGGTGGCTCCCTCTCTCCTTTCACTCCCACGTTTCTTCCTACCTTTACGGCGTGGTATATGTGTCCGCGGAGAATTGTGACAGATACTGCGCCTTTTCGATCCTGTAAATCACTTTCAAACACCGCTTGTGCCTGCTGTACTAACGCCTCCCGGACATCTGGGTCTGCTTCTGTTTGCTGTGTGATGCGGCGTTCGAGGAAGCGGCAAATAAAAGGCGCCGCACGGACGCCTGGATCGGACGACCGGCGTGGTCAGCTTCGTCTATGCATGAATCACCTGGTGACGTCATGCCCAGTCGTGACGGTACAAGGCGCACCCCTTGTCGAACACAACCAGCATTCCATTGAAGGCATCAACGTTACTGCTGTTCTATAATTCGTTTACAGGAAATTAAAGGCGCAGTATCTGTCACTCGCGGAATCCCGCTGTCCTCATGGTAGACAAGGTGAATTATGATGAACGTTTCACGATCCGGAGCGTGGCGCAGTTCCGAGGGGTGGAGGTTCGAATCCCGATGGAGACAAGGTTTAGTTATTTGTTTTTAACTATCTCCCTCTAAACTGTGACACCCTCTGCCGACAGCTCCTGCTGACAACGATGAGGCATTATCGCCGGTATCTGTACACAGTGCAGAAGTCAGTGCGTTAATAAATTTGCTGCGGGTACAAATTATGGCTTAATATGACAGTACGTGTAAATATTGCTTGCTCCTGTGTAAAATGGCTGACATTATCTTCTTATCAAAGTCACCCGCAATGTTTAGGGGGCAGGATTGTTGAATTCGAAAAACATTAATTCCACATCTTATCGCTCATTGTTGTATAATTCTTACAGTAATAAAGTACTTCTTACATTTCCGCACTAATAACGCTTCTTTCGCGCCCTTGTTAGCACACTTTGAATAAGAGCATGTTTCAGCAGTCAACAAATTTGTTCCGAGTGCTGACATGATTTGCCTCAAATGCTTATATAGTGCTTCCATTATCAATGCCTTTTCATGGCTTGTTCATACCTGTAGGTTTGAACGCTATAGTTTTAAGGCTCCCATTCAACTCAAAAGGCGGTAGCGCATAGGTGAAGTCCCGATCGGTCGAAAAATGTTTGTCACACACAGAAGGGCGGAAATGAGAAGTGAATAGAACTTTTTGTGAATTGTGATTACGGGCCGCAACAAGATTAAGACATAATTAAGACACTTAACTATATAATGCAAATTAACTACGTCAGATATAAAATATGGGTTGACACGGGAATCGGATCCCTACCTTTTGGAGTCCAGGGCACGCAGCCTGCCGCTATCCCGAGGTAACACCTAATTTGTTTTCTTTATTGCATGGAAAAAACTTCCAAAACAAAGAATACAAACAACTCATGCCTTCCCGGGACGCATAATGAGAGCCCGCAATACTCCAGTAAATCTCCACCATCCTAAATGTCAAAATTTTGGGAGGCGCGCACTTGCATCGCGATTCGGTAGCCAACTGGCCTGCTGCTCCAGGGCAGCATATATTCCCGGCGCCAAAGCGCACTGCTCTCGTAGCACAGACTTCGATGATCGTGGTTACTCCCCATGACGGTCAGGTCCATCATACGACTCTTCCACAAACTCAATAGTTTGTGTTCATTACACACTGTTATGCACAGGAAGACTATCTACAAAGCGCTTAACGAACTGCGGAGTGATTAAAGCGGGGCTGAATATGTATGCAGGGTGGTCTTTCGTATGGTGCGGTAGCTTATGACTGCATGGTAATGAGCATGTGTGAGAGTTAGAGAGGCACTGTAGCAGGAGTAATTAAGCTACTACTAACTAAAATACATGTTAGAGTTGAGTGTATGCGAACGAGGATCCACAAGAGACGAGAGCTACTAGCGACGTCTCGTCGTTCCCTTAAATGCGACGTGTGCCCCAATTCTCTCTCATCGGGCTGTGTAATGCGAGCCTGCCGTATCGAAAGTGTTTCCCCACTTTTTTTTTTCTCTTGCGAGCCGTATGTTATTGGTTGTAAAAATCAACTGCCGAACGCACAGAGCCAAGTTATCATTCGACTGCACAGCGCAGTTCTTTTTTTGTTACTCACGCATCAGAAATGCGGTCATGAAATCTTGTCGGATTAAATTTCACCCTTTCTCGTCTTCGTTCTGTGTGCAACTAGGAAAGGTGCTGCAAGAAATGGGAAATGCGAAACCAAACTGCGGCACTAACCAGAATGGTCAAAACCTTTTTCCTTTGCTTTTGCTCGAATTCATTGGAACTCAGCGTTTTTACTGCTTGAGTGTAACTCTGTGCTTCCAGAGCTTTCTTTATTGGAGAAATATTACAGCCTTCGGGATTTAACCTAACCTTGTAGCTCACAGACGTGTTTCGAAAGTTTTGCAGGAACATTTTCGGTCTCTTCGAGGTGGCCTTTCAACATGTCTCACGTCCCATCCTGACAAGCACTAAATGGATGAACGGGTCATGTCAATAAAGTTTACACATCCTTTTTTTTTTGTCTTCAGGACGTTCTCTTGCTAGTTTTTTAAATACGGGCTCATGCTTTCATCTTCCAAGTTTTCGTCATGACGACACCCAACTTGTTAAGCCTTTCTGCTCATTTTTCGGTAAACCAGTGAAACGCATGTATATGTATTTAATTTTCAATCTCCATTTTTATATAGCATTGCGAGAGTCAAAGAGCTGTCTCTCCTGCCGTGGGCCTGAGACGTTTAAAGATACACTGTGTGCTTGTTTCTTTCCTTGCTTGATTGGAACAGAGTGTTATTGCCGAAATGCATTCTTGGACTCCTCTTTCACAGCTTTCATTTCCTGATTTACAATCACTCTTGTTGCTTTGTGACTGCTAAGTTTCCTTGATGCCAACGCCGCTTTTTAAAATTTGATCTGAAATAAGACTTCGATGCCTGGTGCCAACATTGAACCATGTCATGCCTGAAGGATTCGAAAATGCTCTTTTGCGCAAATGTTTTTGGTGCTACTAAATTAGGCCGCGCGTTAGAATGGCTCTGGTCTCCAGCCTGTCTTCTGGCAGGTATTTTATTATCTTTATTATATACATATACTGTTGACAGGTATTTTATTATCTTTATTATATACATATACTGTTGTGTCTTTCTTTAGAGACATAGCAGGGGTGGGTTACAGTGCATTCGGACATAACAGCGTCAAGTAACATGGGTAGGCTTGACACGGGTCGGCTTGAATGTTTGCCGACCCGTCTATGATTTTGTGTAGTATAGTGAGGTGATCACATATGCGTCGATATGACAGTGGCTCTAGTGATAAAGCTCGTGCATGGGATGACGGTAAAAAAACCTACGATCGTAACAGTCGTAAAAAAATCTGACAGCTTTCTTTTCGACGGATTCCGGTTTAAATAAATCACTTACAAAATGAGGTAAGCACACCACAGTCACATACTCAAAGATAGGTCTGAATAGTAAGTTTTAGGCTGTTTACTTGCATTATTTATCTCTTGCAGTTCCAGCTTTTCGAATATCGCTTTTAATTTCGAGGCAACTGTGGATTATTCTAAGAAACTGTTATAAACTTTTTGATGTGAATGGTCTGATCTTCCGGTGCTTAGTAAGAGTAAGGTATCGCTCTTAAAGCATATCCTGCGCTCATACCGAGTACCTCAGACTACCATCGACAACCACGTGTTAGGTGTGCTTTTGACAATAAATATCAGAAAACTCACGTATATATATATATATATATATATATATATATATATATATATATATATATATATATATATATATATAT
>NC_139350.1:56460431-56525431 GCF_055883805.1 Amblyomma maculatum
GGTCCCAGAAGGCTACCCTGGGGCACTCCATTTCTAATTGGAACCATATCAGAAGGGAACTGATTTATAAGCATATACTGATAGCGATCGCTGAAATGTGATTCAATGAGGCAGAGGGCGCGCCCGCGTATACCATAATGATAGAGTTTCTTGAACATAGTTTCGTGGTTAAGCGTATCAACAGCTTTGCTAAAATCAACAAAGATACCCAAGGTCAGAAGCTGAGTATCGAAGTTATTTAATATGTATGCTTTTTGATCCAGCAATGCATGCTCAGGTGATCTTTGTTCTGTAAATACATATTGGCAGTTGGCAATTACGGAGTGCTTCAATAAAAAGTTGTTGTAACGTCGGTACATTATTCGTTCTAACCCCTTGGAAAAAACTGGAAGTGTAGGTATTGGTCTGTAATTTCCGAGATTATTTTTATCTCCTTTTTTATACGTAACCACGACTTTAGCTGTCTGCATGGCAGCCGGAAAATTTCCTGTGCTCAGCGCAGCGTTGTATATATGAGTGAGACAAAGGACTATCAAGTGTAGTACGTATTTTACAGGTTTACTTTGAATATTGCAGGAGTCTAGACTATACGTGCTCTTTAAGCTTTTAATCGTCGAATAAACCTCAGCTTCACCTGCTGCTTCCAAAAACATTGATTCCCCTAGTCTGTCGCCCATATACCGAAAATTTCCTGGGTTGTGAACACTGTTTCCAACCTCAGAGAAATACTTATTACAGGCGTTAGCGAGAGACGAGCCGGCTAATTCCTTACCATTAATTAGTAGGCTCATAAGATCCTGAGGTTGGTTATTTCGATTTAGAAGGATGTTTAGCCGTTTCCACTTTTCTTTAGGGTTATTGGAGAGATGTATATTAAACAGGCCATGATATTAAGCGGTACGATATGATCTCATTTCATAGTTTAAGCGGTTCTGCAGGAATTTTTAACTGGCTAAGACTTCGGGAGCTTTACTTTTTATGAAAGTTGCAAACAACTTATGCTTCTCTCTTACCAATCGTACTAGGCGAGGAGTCATCCATGGTTTTCGTGCCTTTTTTGAGGGAATTATCTTAACAATCGGAAAACAATCATTATAGATTGGAAGAAAGAGCTGAAGGAATTGCTCATATGCATCATCGGGTGCTGTTTTCTGGAAAACAGGATTCCAATTCACAAGTGAAATTCGATTGTTGAATTCATCCAGGCGGCTTTGGGAAAGGAGCTGCCGACAGACACTCACAGCAGGCTTAGGTATGGGTTCTTTAGGAAGGTGGTCACTTATGTCAGTTGCAATGCGACCGGCAAGAAACGAGTTTTCATGGTTGATAATGAGAAGATCTAAAGAAGAAGATGGATAGGAAGTGACACGTGTAGGCCCGTGAATCACATTTCGGAAACCAGCTGTTTGTATGGCGGTTAACATTTTTTCTTGCACTGAGTTTTTCGTGCTCATATCTAGGTCAAAATCCCCCCCCAATACAAGTAAAGAAATTTTCAGAAAGAAAAGATATCTCACGCTCGAAGCTACGAAGAAACTGGGCTATATTACCATGTGGAGGTCGATAAACTACACAGAAAGCGTGGCTTCCAGACGTAACTGGCAGCATTTCTATGTTCTCGTCAGTGATGCAGTGATGGACAAGATATCAGAAGAATACTTTTCTTTTATCAGTGCTGCTACGCCTCCACCCCCTTTCTTAACACGATTAAGAAAAAATTATCTGTACCAAGGAAAGCGGATGACGTCAGGATCTGAGCGATACCACGTTTCCGTTAATAAAATAACATCGAAAGGGCTGGCGAGGCTGTCTAAAAAGTATGTTAGCTGGTCAGCTTTGTTAACAGCCGATTGCATATTTAGATGTAAGATTTGGCAGTATTTGTCTTTGTTTCATAAGAAATACGCGTTGAGTTGCGATGGTGTGAAGAGTGGTGTTTCTGCCATTGAGAGCCTGAGCGGCGGTATTTCAACATATGCCGCTGCGCGGTACGTCTGACGTATTTTGGATAAATCTACTCGCGAGTGAATTTGCAATATGGGGGAGACGTCAATCTGGCGGTCGAGAATAGTGCCGTTCCTTGTCCGCACATGTTTCCACGAGACTTCCTTCTTTTTCGCAATAGCAGCGCCTAGAAACCTTTTGTTGTCCGGTGTCAAGTGTTCGTTCACAAAGATCGGTGTCGTTGATAAGCAATCTGTGCCAATATCCTTGTTTGCGAGACGCACCCTTTTCGCCTTCTGTTGTACTGCGTTACGTTTAACACGGGACTTAAACTGAACAACAATGTTGAAGCTCTCTGTGTTGCGGGTAGGCACACGTTGGCAACGCTCTACGTCGGACTCCGTGATAGGCTCATGAATAGCATTTCTAAGGTTTGCAACAGGGCTCACAACATTTTCCCCATCCTGCTGCAGGACACCTTTAATTTCAATATTACACCTTCGGGAGTACTGTTCTCCTTGATTAACCTTCCTTTCAAGCTCTTGTGTGTTCTTTTCAACAGCATCGCGCCTCAGGCGCAGTTCCTCAGTTACTTGCTCCAGCTTAGAATTTCTTGCCTTTTCATTTTCTAGTTGCTTCTTTAAGTCATCAATTTCAGCATGTGCTTGGTCAATGCTCTTAATAATTTCCGTTTGCTCGTTCCGAAGTAACCGGATTTCATTGCGCATGCTTCGTTCAAAAGCCTCGTGCGACGTTTTCAGTTCCTGCTTAAGATCCTCCTGCAGTTTTGATAAGGCGTTTTTTGACATTTTCAAAAACAAACAAAAAAAGCACACACAAAAGCAGAGCACAAACTTGGCAGCAGCGGCGACGACGACCTGGGACAGAGGTTTTGCAAAGTGCGTAAATACTAAGCACAAGCACTAACCTGCAGAACCAGGCAAAGCAGAGCGTTAGGCGGTGTTTCCCTTGCGTCGTCGTTACTGCCAAGTAAGGAGTGTAGTCAGCGATAGCAGTTATATAGCCAGGCTGTGGTACGTCACTGCAGCCGGTGATTGCAGACTACCTGTGTCGTTGATAGCCGTGTCTCCTGGTGCTGGTTGTCTTGTAAGGCCGGGCGTCCAAGCAGCGAGGGTGCTCAGTCGGCTTGGGACTTTTCCAAGGCAACGGGCGATAGCAATCTGCAGAACCAAGCAAAGCGGCTGCTGCAGCCAATGATTGCAGACTGCCTGTGCCGTTGATAGGCGTGTCTCCTGGTGCTGGTTTGTAAGGTCGTGCGTTCAAGCAGCGAGGGTGCTCAGTCGGCTTGGGACGTTTCCAATGCAACGGGCAATAGCAATCTGCAGAACCAGGCAAAGCGGAGTGTTAGGCGTTGTTTCCCTTGCGTCGTCGCTACTGCCAAGTTCAAGATCATCGTTCAAGGATGATAAAAAACTAACATTTTTTTTTGCATAAACGTTAGCTTCGTGCAAGCATTTCAGACAGTGGTGTTTTAAGACGAATCACAACTTAATGTTTGACAAATTGTTTCTAAAGTCAACAAGTAAAAATGTAGCTATTTTTTACGAGCTAGTTATTCAAATATAGCGAACGAAAAACACTGCAAACAATGCACGTAACTCTCAAGAGCTATCAGTTGGTTTCACTAGACCAGGCCGCGTCGTCTTTTCTAGAAGCTTAATGCAACCCCGGTTGTCCGGTAGTCTTGCCGAGTTTCGTGACTTAAGCTGTGTACACTTTATCAGCTCCAAAACATAGACGACAAGTTGTTTTTCTCATAATGGCAACCTTTTTGACACTGAGCGCAGCGAAAGCTAGCAGTGTCTTTAATTTACCAATATCTTGTGACATGCAGCCCAAGGCAGTCGAGTACCACTGGATAAACTTTCATAACACTGCCACTCACCTCTCACAGGGACCAGGTTGAGAAGCTTCATGGCTGACAATGACGGACTTTTCCAGCACTGCAACGGAATTTACGATTCCCTGTGCAACGGGCTTCACAACATCGTTATTATAAACGATAAATTGAGCTTGTCAGACGTTGGCACAGCTGTACTCGAGAAGGGGATAAATGGGTAGTCGTTATAATTTTTGAGCCTCAATGAAGCAATAGTTTGCGCATGAATGAGGACGCAGAAAAAAAGCCCAGAGGGTTTGGAAGTCCGCCGCTTTATACAAACTGCTAGCAGAATGTGATGTTTACTTTTCCGGTTACATTAGGGAACGTGCCGTTTCCAAGCCGAGAGGTGTTTACTTCGGTTTTCATAGCAAGTTTTTTGCTGTTACAGCATGTTTACGTTTATCGCGCTGTTGGTCAACAATGTTAAACGCTGCCTTCCTCAAACATAGGAGGAACAAAGAGCATATTTCAGTGTTTTTACTGACCTCTTCCCGTTGATTTCGAAGTTACTTTCAGTCGAAAAGAGATATTCCTTCACAAAAACCCTACTCTAGAGCATTCCACAAATATAATCGCGGATTGATTCATTAGAGGTGTTCAATATACTTCAAATGGTGCAGTTGACATTATTAGTGCATCATTGCGTGCATATAGAATTCAGGTAGAAGGGGTACGAGAATTCAATGTACACTGATTGCATGGAGTAAATACACTTATGATCTACCTGAAAATCCCCAGCCAAGTGCAAATACTCTTTAGTATTTGTGTAGAAACCTAATAACAAACAATAATTATTCAATGACCCTTCTTAACATGCAGCATATGCATTAAATTCAGTTGATTTTCAATTGCATGCCCGCTCTCACAATGCCCCGGCTCTTCTGCAGACTAATAGCAGTAACTGCGTTGCCAGAACTGATGGTACGTTATATATTTCACGATCCACGAGCGAATGCAGGTAGCGGTGCACGCTGTGTCACCTCGTGTCTCGATGCACTCTCCTCGATTGAGAAGATCACGGGCCTAAACCCAAACACTGTCGTGACTGTCACTGCACTGAAATCAGTTAAACGCGACGGAACACAGAGCCAAAGTAACCGGCGCCACAAGGCTGGCGATAGCGCCGGTGGCAACACAGTCGACACAGCTCACAAAGTATTCAAAGTAAACGCAGCCCTTGCAAAGGTCGCGCATGTTGGAAATTCGGAAGGGATAGAGAGAGAGAAATTTTTCCTCTTTTCAGAACCTCCTTGTTCTTTATCCGGTCAACAAATGCAGGGAGGGTCCTCGAATCAACCGAAAAGCTCTCCTGCCCCCCCCCCCCCCCCCTTCCGCCCTACGCGGCACTCGAAAACTTATCAATATACGCAGATCCCCCTCGGGAACCATTTATATTTTTGTACTTAAAGCTTTTTCTATTCTTATAAAAGCTAAAACTTTTCAACAAAAACTTAAGTGCACCAGAAGATTGGAACGTGCGGGCTGAGTTCCGTGTTTCTTTCTGATATTTTTGTGCGCTTAAGTTTTGTTTGCTTGCACAATCAACTGGAAACAGCTGTCCTCCCCAATCAGGGTTGGGCAAGATACTTCAAAAAAGTATTTTCGATACCGATACTCGATGCCTTGAAAAATTGTATTTCCGATACCGGTACAAGATACCGAACCGAAATCGATTTCCGATGCTACTGTATCTTCGATACTTTGATACATTTCTGAAATCCCAATATGATAAAGGCGGTAATATAAGTGAAGCTGGAAAATTTTACCATGCTATCTAGAACTTTCAGTGGTACCAACATCGCAGTGGTTTCTTTGAAAGGGCTTAGACGAATCCGACAGCACGGATTTATTGAAGCTCCGCTGTCTGGACAGCTGGCCTTGTCAGAACTTCACATTGAATTGAAGCCATGGTTACAAAGCTTCCACAAGCAGCATAGCGAACAATTTCTTTAAGCTAGTGTTCTTCATACGAACCACCCTGTGAGCTCTTGGCTACATTCAGTTACATCTGAAACTTCGTTTGCTGCTTTCCATTTCATATACTAAACGTTACTTACCCGATGGCCCTCTCCGTTTTCTTTGTATAATGCTCAGTGCTGCGTGCGCTTCGGGAACTCAGCAGGTATTTCAATAGTAGTGCAATAGCAGACATTTGAAGCTCGCATTCTGTGTTAAAAACTAGAGGATAACAAAAATAAAATGTCTGAACATTTTTATTAGTTCCTAAATAGCCCCGCGATGTGGGTGTTCTGTAAGCGAGGCAAATAAGAAAAGCCTTTATATAAAAATCGACGAGCACGCCGCACTGTTATATTTGATGAAGGGGCCCTTTACCAGAAGATAAGAGTGAAGCATAGCGGTGTTGACGCAAGAATCTTGAAGGTAGTTATTAAAGTCAAGATTCACTAGCGTCTCATGAGAAGTCTGATTTAGATAAAAGAAAGAATTGTTCCTTTTAAGAGAGAGTGGCTAATATGCCGTCAATCAATTCGCATATTTCGAAAACTGTTTGACAGTTTATTGATTTATGAAACAAGGGTTATCTTCACAAGTTTTATTCACGTTTCACCGAAATGTTTTTTGCAAAAAAAATTCCTTGACCATGTATTTGCGATTCAAATTTATGTGCTGGAAACGTGCAGTTACATACCATTTACGTCGTGTATTTCTTAATATTTTAGACGTAATAGTTTTTGCAGAAAAAGCCTAGTGGAAGCCACTTCACGAAGCAGTTACAAAGAAAGGTGTTTGTTTCGAATCAAATGCTGTAAACTACAAGAACGGCGGTTAGCCGACTGCATCGTGGCCGACTGAGGCCTTAGACGCTCGTGTTCTAGCCTCCAAGCAAATCCGGCATGCGAAGCTCAAAGGTCTGGAGAGCTAGGGTCGTGCATAAATTACTGCGTTCGTCAGCACACTGAGCATGCTGCTTCACAAGAATCACATGCCTCAGAGACGGACAAGGAGGCGGATTGCAAAGGGTGGGAGAGAAGCTAGGGATGAAGTGCGCGTGGTCCCTACTCCCTATTTATTTCGTTTGGTGTTTCTTTGACGTTTTTTCTTTGTTGTCGCGTGTCTGTTAACGGCTTAGCGGGTTCGTGGTACACACTAGGTGCTCAACAATTTAACAACCTGATGTGCGCCTACTTCCCATTGGCTTCTTCAGTTTTAAAGAAAGAGAATCTGGATAGACAGAGGCTAAGAAGACGGAGCGTGTGAAGCAAACTTCGAGTAGGAGGGAAATCAGGATTCACTGCAAGGAAAGATGCCTCCCGGCTTGTACTAGCGCCTGAGCGAGCGCCGTCGACCAAATGTCTGACACACAGTGGCGTCAATATTTTGCGGAGTAACGAGTGTCGTTAAAATACACGATGCACTAAAAATGTATTTTCGATACCGATACTTCGATACTTTCATTTTCAGCGCTCGATAACAGATACCGATACACAAAATGTATTTAAAGATAGTATCGAAGATACATGTATCTTCGATACTGCCCATGGCTGTCCCCGATGGAGTTCTATTGCAATCTTGGCTACTCGACTTGAGTCAAAGATAAATTTTAAAAGGAGCATTTAACTGTTCTTCGGGAGATAGAAACCTTCCCTTCAGTATTGTTCACTGGTAACAATACTTTCATAGCAGTAACTTACGATATAACACAGTGGTCCCAAAATATTGATTTCAATGAAGCTGGACCAGTAGATGCAGATGCAGTCCAGTGGTGAACGACACATGCGACAGATGCTTTAAGACGAAAGAAGGCATTACTGTATCCATTACGCGAACCTCCACCTGGCGTTGTTGTAATTGCAGTGGTTCTTGTTTTAAACGAAGGATGGAACCTATCGTGATGGGGTCGGCGTACGGTATCCCCAAGGACCTCCACGTGACGCCAGATTTCCCTCTTTTGTATGGAACTTGTGGCGAAACCATTCTCGCGCAGCGTTTCAGTTGATGTCATACCATTCTGCTTCCTCTTCAGCATGAATCCTGTAGTCAAGTTGGAGACTTTATTTTGAATAGGGATTAGATCTCCAGTCACACCGCTTAGTTACCTTAACACGCCACGTAAACTGAGAGCCGTCAGAGGAAGAGGATGAGTGGAGAGGGCGCCTTCAGAGAAACAGAAAGAGCACCGTGGGCATCGCGCTACCGGCCACGGGATGGCGCGCGTGGGAGGGTGACACCTGGGCTGGGGAGCGGCCCTCGAGGGCAGCAGCGCATCGCGCCAGCCAGCTTGCTTTTACCTCCATGCACGTAGGCACGGTCATAAATGTCTCGCTGAATTGCTTTAGTGCGAAAGGACTACTCCACGATGTCCTATGCTAAGTCATGCTTCGCTGTCCCTCCACCTTGATGTAACCTTGCCGTCCGAGCATAGCAACAACATAGCAACAGTCATAAGAAAATATCTAGTGGAGTAGACTTGAAGTCAGGTATTCCCTCTGAAAACGGAGTATTAGCTGTACCTCGTAACTCTCACCACAGCTTATCCCACGGCATGTTTAACTGCCACTCTTTTGAGCTGGGCGTTTCACGTCTTTTTCAACAACTTTCGTACGTGTGGAATGAGTGCAGAAGGTCGCTCTGGCATTGTCCGCTTAAGATGCGTTAAAGATGAGGGACGTTCTGACTACCCCCATATGTGGGTGGCCAAACCCCAATTTAGGTCGGAAAGTCCTTAAATAAGAATGGGCAGTCAAGATTTGGACGCTTTCGCACGATGCTACGTTGGCTGGAGGAATCAAACTGTCTGCGACTTATTGTTGAGAAAGAGAAGTGAAAATTCTTGAACCGTTGTTCCTTGCCCTATATTTCTGTGGCCATTCAAGTATAGATACATTCACAGTGTATTGTATGCATGAAGTGATTTTCGCGGGGTCTAGGGAAACATATATGTGCTTAATGTAAGAGAGAATACCACATTGACTGTTGTTACGGCTTAACAAAACGTCAGCGAAGGTTATGCAACCTCAGGAACATCCACCAGCATCTCGGAAGCAATAATCGAACTGAGTGCCAGAATCGAGAGTGTAAAGCGTGAAAATGCAGACTACAATGACTGGAACAATACAATTGAAACCTAATGGCTTCATTCATAGTACAAATGAGATATAAACCTCTGTGGCTCTCCCTAGACGCAAATGTGATAAACTGTTGCCGTAGGCTGATGGACAATACAAAACAGCAGACAAAATACAAAAGAACAACATTTTATTGTGAGGAAAGCATGATATATTGTAAGACAATGCTATGCATACGTTGATAGGAATTGCTTGAGCATCCAATGCGTATATAGCAAAAAATTAGTTGTAAAGTTTCATGCTGCGCATAGTATTTGGAACTCACATAAAAAACATTGGGTTGCGTTCTTAAAAATAATTATGAAACAACTGAGAATACTGCACAACACTTTTATGAGCATATCAGTAATAAAGCTGTAAGATTTCGGCGCAGAGAAAACTTTTATTTCGAGTGTGTTCCTGCGCTCACAGCCAGCAATTGCGGCTACTATATAAAACCGACGGGGAGGGGGGGGGGGGGCGTTTCTAATCAATGGTGACTGAAATGAGCAGTATTGTTTTAAGTAAGGGCCCCGCCGTGGTGGTGCAGTGGTTAAGGCACTCGATTATTGTGCCCTAGGATGCGGGATCGAATCCCGGCCGCGGGGGCCGCTTTTCGATGGAGGGGAAAAGTCAGGTGCCCATGTGCAGTGCGATTTCAGTGCACGTTAAAGAACACCAGGTGGTCGAAATTTATGGAGCCCTCCGCTCCGGCGTCTCTCATATAGCAGGAGTCACTTTGAGACGTTGAACACAAGAAACCAAACCAAATAAAACCATAATACTTATATATTTTTAGGAATGATCATAATAATAGAAACGTCTAAGCTTCCGATGTGTGGCAAAAGTCTGCTTCCGAAGTGGGTCCTGTGCTCCCAATAAGTAATTAGGACTTTCTCAAAGAAGCGTTTCTGAAAATAATGGTAAAAAAGTGCCAGCCTTTCGGGGATACTCCGGTGTTATATTGATTGTCGTAGCTGAAGGCCATTTTCATTCCGCACAACTAATGCAGCAGCGACCACAAGTTGTAGGCTCACACGCTAACCCGTCACACCAACTTACATTTCGTTCACTCATCCCCTATACGTATACCAGGAATGCAACCACCTTCCTGCTTCCATCATGCTGACGTGTGTGAAATTGTCGTCACTCATTATAAATTGTAACTCTGTTGTACTAATTCTGCTCGTGCTGTGCTTTAGTATCTTGGCTTACTCCTCCCTGTAATGCCTAGACCCTGAGAGTAAAATACATAAGTAAATGTAATATGCAACCACATTATGTAAAAAACAATTATTCCCACAAAGTTCAAGAGCTGCTTCAACGACTGCATCGGCTTGAATTTAAAGAAAGAATAAACAGAAATAGAATCTCTGCTCAGGTTAAAGGTGCGAGATGCGAAGGTTGCGTCAATTCTAGTATGTTTGTTTGATGCCTGTGAAAAAATTAAGCTGGTAGTTTGAATGCGTTCACAGCTGTCGTGATGCTGTGTTGCTAAGGATGCTTTTCTGTAATTAAGTTGTATGCGCACATTTCACTCGAACTTTCTTCTAACAATTTTTTTTTTAGTTAGTGTAAGGGACCGCTTTTGTACATTTCTGGCTGCTAGTGCCGCGTACACAAGTGTGATGTTCTTAAGAGCGCAAAAGTGGCAAAGTGTAAATCAGGAAGAACAAAGAATGACATTACGCGCTTACTTCCAGTTGACGGTTTATTCAACGGCCTCAAATAACTAGATGCCATCATCTTATATCCAAAAAGTAAAAACAAGAATAACCACGAAAGCGCGATTACGCAGAACACGTGAACACTGAATATACCATAACATTACCACGAAACAAGTATGTGTGGAAGTAAAAAGCGGTGCTTTTTATTCTAAGTAGAGATGCATAGCGCTGTAATGCAAAAGTATTGACAGTGGGTCTATCTGAATTTAAAATGACAAAGTTCGCTTTCTAGTCGCATGTGAACTTGAAAAGAGTCTAACGGGAAGGCTCTGCAGCTTCTACGTTTGTTTCCGAGAATAACGAGCTGCTGCTCTAACTAAACAGCTACAGAATACCACTGCCCCGCTTGTGCATGCAATCGCGGAAAGTTGCGTCACACCAACCCGTTCAACACCTGCGTTCACGAATTCTATCACAGACCCATACTGTAAAATAAATTAGGAATCAGTTGATGCATATCTTCCATTGAAAGCATAGCGGTGCAGCGACATGCGTTATGACACGTAAGTGATAAAATTGTTCACGTTCTGTTGCAGTGTTTCTTTTAAGAAAGCACGCTTACACCCAGGATTTGCAACTAACTCGATGCTTGGCGTATGCAAGTGACAGCAGGTATACGAGCGTTTGGGGGTCAATATAGGAGCTGTCAGCGCAAAGTAAGTACTAATGCAGTCATTAACTGCGAAGAGAGCTGTCGTTCTTGACACTGTGCATGTCATTTTTGGAGACATGCATATTGCAAGGGACGCGCAGAACGCAAGCACACACCAGCTGGCACTCGGACGTGGTCTCATTTTCGATATTTATATCCCCGCCCAGGGTGTCCGATATGTAAAGACGAAAATGTTGAAGCCGACATTCACCATTTGCTGTGGGTGTGCCCAGCTTTGAAACCAACACGTATCCGGCACTCGACGATAGCTGGCCTTTCAGCCAACAATCCTGCCTCGTATCTCGCTTGGACTCAGGGACCACATCATCGCTCACTCTTGGGCTTCATAAAATCAGTCAACCTTTTTCCTTTCATTTAATCATTAGCTCATAATTCATCGCATACCTTACTGATGCCCTGAGGCAATAAATATCGTTAAAAAAGCGATTAAAGAGCAGTGCCTGTAAACTGCTGTAAACAAGCCTGATGACTGCCTAACATTAATTTAACTCGAGCGACAAACGAATAAATAGAAGGAAATATGCGCCAGTCTGAATTATCACAGCGAGGGCGAGTCAAATGAAAGTGAGCGAACCCACCCCGCGCCATAATGGTTCGGTTCATTATCTGCGAGGCATGCGCTTAACACACAGGCATATCTCATTTACGAAAGTGACGAGGAAGTGTGAGGATAAATGATCTTCAATGCTCTCATACACTGAATTGAACACGGTTGCGTGATATAACAGACGCTCCAAAAGTTCAGCATCGTGGTGTCGTGAGTGTTTGACAGCTGAAAGTGTTTCCCAAGAAGAAATTAGTCGCCGTATGGTAGCCGTGTACGGTGAACACTGCATTTCATTGGCCACTGTGAAGTGTTGTAGCAAACGGTTCAAAGAAGGACGTGAAAGTTGCAAAGATGATCTAAGACCGGGCCAAAGCCACCGTGCAATCACCCCCAACATAACTGCAAAGGTTGATGAGCTGATTAGAAAAGAACGAAGGATAAGCATAGATGAATTGGCATAGCGTATGAACATCAGTCATGGTTCAGCTCACACCATAGTTCATGATCATCTCGGTTATCCGCTCTTGTGTGCGAAATGGATGCTCAAGATTTGAACGACCGCCAGAAGACGGAGAGGTTTGGCGCTGCCTTGACTCATTTGATCCGGTATTGCAACAAGAGTGACGACTTCTTAGCTGCAATTGAGACCGGGGACGAATCATGGTACCACCACTACGAGCCTGAAACACGACGGCAAAGCTTACAGTGCAAACATTCGAATTTACTGCCTCCAAAGAAACCAAGGTCGTTATTTCCGCCGGGAAGGAGCTGTTAACTTCTTTTTTTCGATCGTCAAGGGCCATTATTGATTGAATTCGCTAAACCTGGAGAGACTATCAATCGTTTCCAATATTGTGAAACGCTAGATCGGCTGCGTGTCGCAATCAAGACCAAACGACGAGGACAATTGACGAATGGGGTTATCTTGCTACTCACAATGCCCGTCCCCACGTCGCTGATGTTAACACAAAACTACAAAGTTCAAGTGGGAAACACTGCAGCAATCGCCATGCAGCCCAGACCTGTCGCCTTGCGACTTCCACAATTTTGGGCAATTGAAAAAACAGCTCAAGGGAATCAGGTTCGTTTCGGAGATGACGTGAAAGAACGTCAGTTACAGGCTTTTTGAAGCAGCAACTCAAGGAGTTTTATGAGACGGGAATCACGCCACGCGTTAGTCAGTGGGACAAACGTCTAAATGCTCATGGAGACTACTTTTAAATAAAGTACCCCGTTGTCATATATTCTCATTGGCTCACTTTCATTTGACTAGCTCTCGTAGTTTATTTTTAGGTTTTCACATTAGGGAAGAAAAATGTGCTGAAAGATTTCGCATTGCAAAGCGCGACACACGTGAAAACACTATAGAGAACGGGAAAACATGGTGGACGTTGTGTCCGGTCACATGCCTCGAAATATTCGAAGCCGCAAGGACTGCTAACAGTGTAGGCTGAAGAGGATTGTACGTGTTGTTCCTGATATGGCACACAAGACTGTCATGCACCAAGGACAAGGTTTTAATGTTTTCTTTTTTGGATGACTAAATATTGTTAAGGTATCAGAGCTGGTGTAGGAGCAATGCTTGGTATCAGAAACTAAAAACACGGGGAATATCGACAGTGAATTCACCACAAAGAGAAATGAGGGATGGAAAGGTGTCAGTTTGGTGTAAAATGGTGTAATAAACATTTTACTTAGTTTTTTTAAGCTTTGTGCACGAGAGATAGTTTATAGGGCGCTAATATTCGCACTCTTCACATATCATTTTATCTCATTTTTTTGAGACTGAAGCTGCGTGTCAAATGTGTGTGTGTGTGTGTTCGATATGAAGCGGACATGGTACCACTTCGATATATATATATATATATATATATATATATATATATATATATATATATATATATATATATATATATATATATATATATATATATATATATATATATATATATATATATATATATTTTATGACGGTGAGATCTTCATTCCTCGATGATCGGGCTGACAGGATTTCTAGTTTATATTATTCTTTCACGACGCCTGCCATTTCGCTCTCATTTTTTTTTTGCACCAATATTATGGTAGCTTTATGTGGTATATTCACTTTCTGTATTTTAACCTTGCAGATGGCTGCGGCACATGCATCCCCGATTTCCCTACTGCTGATGATTACGGGGATAAATATCGAGCAGAATTTAATTAGGCGTCTTTGAGTTTCAGCTACTACAACGTTACGTATTATGTCTCCTGCAAGAGTTTAGGTTCAAGAGTGTAGTGCTGTGATGACGCTGAGGGCTTCCGTTTCCTGAACTGTATTTATTGTTCTTTACTATTTTGTTGTATACCCAAAATTACTGCGCAACATTCGGCAGAATAGAAACGATGTACACTGAAGAAACCTATCTTTGCCGTTTATTTTTTATTTTTTATTCAATGATTACCCCGCTAGCCCGAGGGCGCCACAGCAGGGGGGTTACAGAATGGAAAAAACACATCTTCATTTATGGAGCCGTTAGTCTTCCATTAAAGTGCTACGAACAAAGTGCTCTTTTTGAGTCAGCTTTATAAAATGCTCTGTTCTTCATTCAGTGCTAAGAGCTCTTGTGGAACCGGCCTTCTGTGAAACTGAATGAGGCCACATTCAGAGGGAAAACAGCTCTTGTGGAACCGGCCTTCTGTGAAACTGAATGAGGCCACATTCAGAGGGAAAACTGTACCATGGTGGCAGTAAGTCACGACTCCAGACAATAACGGGAAGTGTATCCACTGCGTTTCTTCCTTGGTGTTTCTTTTTAATGCAGAGAACGAGTGCTATGATTGCTTTCAATTTTGTTTTAGTTTACTAGAAAGGTTCTTTGCAACTATGTGGTAGCAAATAAATTTCGGCAGCGGACAGATGTTTAGAATGTATCAGTATGTGAGCATTGTTCTTGTCCTTGCATGTGGAGATACATTGTTACTGCATACAGGTTGTTTATAGATGACGTTCTATATGTACTGGTAGAGGGATGCAAATCTAAATTTTGTACCGAGTCTAGTAGTTTCAGGTATAAAAGGTCTTGCAGCCCCATACATTATGCAGCCATAATCTGAGCAAGAAAGTACGTCGGAGCAATAAATTTGTAAAAGGCAGATTCTGCCGGATCCCCAGCACTCCCGTTAATGCACTTTCAGGATGCCCAGAGATTGGCAGGCTTTCTTTTTTAGGTTGTTTATGCGAGGGAAAATATAGGCTTTGTGTCGAAAGTAATGCATAAACATTTGTGTTCATGTTTTACTGGTAGCGTGATGTCACTCAGAAAGAGGCTGGG
Organism: Amblyomma maculatum; assembly: GCF_055883805.1. NCBI lineage: Eukaryota > Metazoa > Arthropoda > Arachnida > Ixodida > Ixodidae > Amblyomma > Amblyomma maculatum. The sequence goes on from NC_139350.1 coordinate 56,475,603, forward strand.
ATCGGATATGAGGCTACGTCTAAGTGAAAAAAGAACAGCCACTGATTTTTGTGTGGAGGATCTGAATCCAGTTTTGTGTGCTCATGTTGTTTGCTTATTTATTGTCAGCTGAATTTGAATCTCGCATGTCGATACACTGAAGAATGTGCATACTATTTAGAGTTCGCCGACGTAGATTTAAAGCATAGTACTTTTACTAGAGTTCATCTTTTCTAGGAGGAGAGTAGTACTTAGGGTTTATCCCTGATGTACACAGTTTTCAAGAATGAAGTTAATCGAAAGCGTGGTACCTGGATGCACTTGTAATGAACCAGTAGATGGAAAACCTTTTAAACGCTTCAGCATTTTGCTGCGATTGCGAAACTCTCAAAGATCGCGCAGAATTTTGATGTTCCATGTGGTGTCGTAGGATTTCTCGAGATCTAAAAAGACCGCGACACAGTGTTGTCTATGCATAAATGCATCTTTGACTGCATTCTCAAGGTGCACGAGACGATCAGTTCTTGAGCACGCGTTTTTGAGACAACACTGATACATGTGAAAAAGTTTACGAGCTTCGGGAACAAACACTAGCGCAACTCTTCAAAACTCTTTGGAAAGATTTTACCAGACAGCTCGTCAAGGCTGTTGGCCTGTAACTGCTAGGAGAAGTTGGCGATTTTTCATGTTTAAAGAATAGTATAATAATAGCCTGTTCTCAAGCCTCTGGTATTATTCCTTATACATATATTGTGCTGAAAATTTAATTGATTCTTTTACAGAGGAATCATGAGAAATGGGAGAACATTCGATATTGTATTTCACCCGGCCCTGGTGCAGTCTGTCTGCCAGTAGATATTACGTTATTTTTTTGGGGGTGTAATTAAATACCAAAATGGTTCACTCGTTCTGCCACATGTTAGAAGTCTGTTTTTCGGTTGCGTCTTATGCTTTAAAGCTGCTTGACTGTGTATAATGTGCAGAACTAGACAGTGAAGCAAAGCATTTCCTAGTATGCTTGTTTGTGTGCCTAAGCTTCTCAAAAGCGGGGTTTTGAAGTTGGAACGCTTGCCATTTAGTTTATAATTTGCTTCCATTTATAATTGGGTGGGATGAATGTATTTATTTTTTTACAGTTCTCCTAATCTCTACAAAGGGGCTGTTGCACTGCGGCGTATATACTGTGCCTTGACTATTGCTTTTTTTTCAGTCTTCAGGTTCTTATGCGCATGGTGCTCGCGAAAAATTACGCAGGCTTTGTTTAGATTCTTTTTTGCTTTCCTGCATTCTTGTGAATAGCAAGTTTTATGTTTTCGGTGTACCAATCTTGGAGGCTAAGGAATATATACATGTGCAGCAGTAATGATAAGTCGCAAATATTTTGCTGAGGCCATCTATACTAAAACCGCTTGTGTATATTATTTCTAGGGTTTCCATTGACTTCCGAGTAACCTTTGCTGCAGCCGAAGAGCGCGGAGATAGAAAATAAGTTTCCAAAATCACGATACAATCATTATTTGCAATGTGCTATGCATTATCATCTTCATCATCATCATCAGCCTGATTATACCCACTGCAGGGCGAAGGCCTCTCCCATATTTCTCCAATTAACTCGGTTCTGTGCTACTGCATCCACTTGACCCTACGAACTTCTTAACCTCCTCCGCCCACATAATTTTCTGCTGCCCCCTGCTACGCTTTCCTTCCCTTGGAATCCAGTTTGTTACCCTAAGCGACCATCTGTTATCCTCTCTTTGCACTACATGTCCTGCCCATGCCCATTTCTTCTTAATTTCCACTATAATGTCAGTAACTTGAGTTATTTCTCTGGCCCATTCTGCACGCTTCCTATCTCTTAATGTTACCCATACCATTTTTCATTCTATAGCCCTCTGGGTTGTCCTCAACTTAAGTAGAACCCTCTTGGTTAGCCTCCACGTTTCAGCCCCATAGGTAAGATGCAACTGTTGTATACTTTCCTCTTGAGCGATACCGGTAAGCTGCTAGTCATAATCAGCGAGTGCTCGCCGAATGCGCTCAATCCCAATCTTCTTCTTCTTATTACCTTTTCATGGTCCGGATCTGCGGTTACTACCTGTCCTAAGTAGACATATTCGCCTACTACTTCCAGTGCTTCGCTACCTAACGTAAACTGCTGTTCTTTTCCGAGGCCGTTGAGCATTAACTTAGTCTTCTGCATATTGATTTTAAAGCCTACCTTTCTATTTTTCCTGTCTAGGTCACCAACCATTTTTTGCAGTTCATCTCTTGAGTTACTTTTAAGGGTAATGCTATCAGCAAATCGAAGATTACTGAGGTATTCTCCATCTACCCTTATCCCTAACTGCTCCCATTCCAAGTCTCTGAATACTCCCTCTAAGCAAGCTGTGAATAGTACTTAGAAGATCGTGTCTCCTTTCCTAACACCTTTCTTTATGGAATTTTTGTTACTTTCTTTATGCAGAACTATGGTTGCAGTGCAGACACAATATAGTATATCCTCCAGCACTTTCACGCACGGCTCGTCTACCCCCTGATTTCGCAATGCTTGCATCACCGCCGAGTCAAATGCTTTTTCGTAATCATTGAATGCTATGTATAAGGGTTGGTTATATTCCGAGCATTTTTCTGTCATTTTGTTGAAGATATGGATATGATCAGTAGTAGAGTACCGTTTCCGAAAACCTGCTTGATCCTTTGCTTGATTGCAGTCTGAGGTTTTCCTGATTCTATTAGCGATTACCTTAGTAAATACTTTATACGTAACAGACAGTAACCTGATTGGTCTGTAATTTTTAGGGTCCTCAGCTTCCCCTTTCTAATGAATGAGGATAATATTTGCGTTCTTCCATGGTTCCGGTACATGCGTGTACAGGGTGACCAGTTTTTCTAGCACGAAATCCCCCTCGTCCTTCAACAAATCTATAGTTATTTGATCCTCTCCAGCTGCTTTCCCCCTTTTCATAGTTTCTAGTGCTTTCTTGACCTCGTCCTTCGTCACTGGTGGAACGTCTGACTGTTTTTCCCTACCGCCAATCTCATTACGGTCCTGACTACTTTGGCTACTGTAGAGATCTGTATAGAACTCCTCGGCTACTTTGACTATCTTTTCCATATTAGTGATGATGTTGCCCGCCTTGTCCCTTATCGCATACATCTGGTTTTTGCCTTTGCCCAATTTCTTCTTTACCGCTTTAAGGCTTCCCCCGTTCTTTACAGCATGCTCAATTTTCTCCATGTTATACTTCCTTATATCGGCCACCTTGCGCTTATTGATTAGCTTTGATATCTCGGCCAATTCGATCTGTTCTGTTGAATGGGAAGCTTTCATACTCTGGCGTTTCTTAACCAAATCTTTTGTCTCCTTAGACAGCTTACCGGTATCCTCTGTAACTATCCTACCGCCTACTTCTACCGCACACTCAGTAATGATATCTCTGAAATTATTGTTCCTTACCTCTAGGGTAATGTCACCATCCTCAGTTAGAGCTGAATACCTATTCTGTAGCGAGATCCTGAACTCTTCTGCCCTTCCCCTCACCGTTAATTCGTTGATAGGTTTCTTTCTTACTAATCTGTTGCGTTCCTTCTTCAGATTTAGGCTAATTCGGGACCTCACTATCCTGTGGTCACTGCATCGCACTTTCCCGATTACCTCGACATCTTGCATAATGGCGGGGGTTGAACACATTATGAAGTCGATTTCATTTTTAGTCTCTCCGTTAGGACTTTTCCATGTCCATTTCCGGTTCTTCCGTTTGCTGAAGAAGGTATTCATGATTCGTAAGTTATTGCGCTCTGCAAACTGAACTAGTAACTCCCCTCTGCTGTTCCTAGAGCCGATGCCATAGTCACCTTCTGCCTTGTCTCCTGCCTGCTTTTTCCCTACCTTGGCATTGAAGTCGCCCATTAATACAGTATACTGCGTCTTTACTTTTCGCTTTGACGATTCTACATCCTTGTAGAAGCTTTCAACTGCCTGGTCATCATAACTGCATGTAGTTGCATAGGCCTGTACAACCTTCAGTTTATACCACTTATTAGGCCTAATTGCGATACCTGCCACCCTCTCATTAATACTATACAATTCATCTATATTACCCGCTATATACTTATTCGCAAGGAAACCTACTCCTAGTTCTCGCCTCTCCGGTAAACCTCGATAACACAGTAGATGCCCATCTTTCAGTAGAGTATATGCCTCATTCGGCCTCCTAACCTCACTAAGCACTATGACATCCCATTTCATGCCCTCTAGTTCCTTTAACAGCACTGCTAAATTAGCTTCATTAGCTAGGGTTCAAGCGTTCAACGAAAAATGGATTACCGGCTAGTGAAAAGCAGTAAGAAAAGCCGCATTGTGTGCCCACGCTGTCGAATTCACACCGCAACGTGTAGAGAGTTGAGCAGGCTCGCGTGGAAGCGCTCTAGCGATCATCTGAGTCGCAAACTAATGAGGATATTACAGCATGTGCTTGGTTAAGCAATAAGGGCTTCCGCTGCAACCAAGGCACATAGAAATAAACGAAAGGAATGAGCACATTACATTTAACACCCAAGTTGGCATCTATGACCTATTCCGCGGAGCACAAGTCTATCACAGTAAACAAGCGTACTGAGGAATTTAGTATCACAGACTAAAGTTCGAGGGATGGAGGTTAGGTTCACGGAAAATGGTTTATTTCTTCACAATCGGGCAAAGGAGGTCAAAGAGAAGCATCGAATCACAATGGGACCTCCGTGTGCTGTCATTAGGTGGAAGAATTATCCAGTGACTGGCTGCCGATGCAACGCAATGCAGGAATAAAATATTGTTGGCGAATTCTCATCCCTCAGACTGTTGTCAAGGACTGTAATTACAATGACGTGTCTTGCGTGAACTGGAATGGTAGGCAAATGCATACAAATGGTATCGAATTCAGTTGATGAAGTCAAAAGCGAAATCATCGTGAACCAGTTTTGCGATGAGTACGTGCTGTGATTTTCTACCCCACTGCGTATCGGTAGCAATGCAGCAATAAATGTGAGACGTGCTCACATTTCTCTCGCAATTTTTCCGACTCAGAGGAGCACTCAGCTCTGGTGATTTTGACACCGGTAAAAACAGGCGGGCGACGATCGCATGCGGTTTCGCTTGCACGGCGTACATTTGCCGAGCCAGGCCTACTATATTCAGTTATACGTCATTATAATTCGTTATACCTCGTATACATTCCTATTAGAAAAAGAAAATGAAGCATGCATAGCGCCAAGGTTGACCACAGAAGGAATCCTTTTTACGGTCGCCATCTTGGCTCAACTGTGGCGCTGTCTACAGCTCGTGGCAATCACTAGTTGACCATGCAGCACACTGCAAATGAAAGTTTATAACCAACTGCAAGGTATATAGTAATCTAGACAGAGACTTGCAGAAATAGCGTATATGATTGACTCGGTAGGCTCACACCACCACGTCACAGAACGGGTGAATCATTCGCTTGCAACTGCTGCTACCGCATTGTCTGGTTACCTGGCAAGTCGTCTATCCCCGGGAGCGCGCGCACACGTTCGACTGAGAGCATCAGAACCAGGCTGTCTAGGGACAGATAAGATCAGATATTAATTTCAGGTGAGGAGACCTCACCACAACATAATTGTATCGTGGATCGAAATCAGGCAATATATACAAAAATGCCGTCTAGTTCCGAAAAGGCTAATGGTCAGAGTAGAAAAAGATGGATACGGGGAGGGGAAAAATCCGAGGAGAATGGAAGGAAGATACCAACATCATCCGCGACCTGAGCCAAGGGAAAAGCCAGCACTCAGAGGGGCATTGATTTTCGCTCTTCCCTACTGTTCTTCTGGTCTGGTCTGTTTCTCACTTCTTGTTTCATTTATTTGTACTCTTATTTCCGGGATTCTCATTTCTTTTCTCTTCTTTCTTTCGTTCTTTCTCTTGTTTTTTTTTTGTTACATATCTGCTCCTTGTGACGTACTTCTTTTTTTTTTTTTACTTTCTACCTTTTAAACATTATCTTGATGGTAGTGTCGTTGACAAAATATAGTTTGAAAAATAAACAACCTGTTTAAGTAGATAGAGAATTAGGTTAAGTAATGTATTTTATTTAACATAAATTGCTGCTTATAGCGTATTTGGCGTTGATCTCTTGCAAGCCTTTGCACCACCAGTTGTGCGGCTCCGGCGTTTGTTAGGGTTTCCGCCTAAACCGCGGGGAACGTTTTCGGAACGCATTTTTCACACGCAGATTATTTACGCGGGAACAGCGAGGAGCACGGCATTCGCCCCCCTCACCTTACTTTTTGCAGCACACTCTCTCTATAGAAAGGAAACTCCTTTCGTGAAAACATAGTTACCACGCAGGCACCACTCCAACATGCAGCTTTCGCACAGGCCTCCCGTCACCACCACATGTTGAGAGAATGTGCTACCAGTCCCCAGCCGTCCAACCATAATAGATCAAGGGATTCTGGTAACGGTTCCCGTCCATTTTCTTGGCAGGCCACCGGCTTGTGCTGGTCCACCGTGCGCAGTAAATTGTAAGTGGCGCGAACGTTTCCTTGCCTTTCTTTACATGACAGTGAGCTTCCATGTTATGTATAAGAAACTCACTGAAACAATGCAGCTTATAATTCATCTTCAAAAACGCTGTGGAAACGCAGCACGAATGACAAGAGCACATTGGCGATAATACGTGGGCCTTTAGTTCGCCCTACCTTTGCAAGCCATTTCCGAATGGTCCACCCCTGCCGCCCGGGTGCAGTGGTAAGTCGCTCGACTACTGTGCCCAAGGATGCAAGATCGAATCCCTGTCACGGCGGGCGCTTTTCGATGGATGCAAAAAGTAAGGCGCCTGTGTGCGGTGCGATGCCAGTGCACGTTGAAGAACCACAGGTGGTCTAAATTTCCGGTGGCCTCTTTTGTGGCGTCTGTGTTAGCCTGAGTCGCTTTGGGACGTTAAAGCCTGCAAACCAAGCCAAACTGAACGGTTCAGCGGCTCGAAGCAACTATTTCAAAGGAGGCTGTTTCTTGGAACCGCCTATCCCTCATTTTTTTTTCTAATTAGATAAAGCATGCACCCTGGTAGTGAAGTGGCATTAGGCTGCTAAGCCCCACGTCACTGGGTCAAATCTTGGCCAGCCATGGCGGCTGCATACGGATGTATACAAAATGTGAAAACGGCCGTCACGTGTGGCGATGTCAAATAGTCGCGCTATTAGAAAGATTAGCTTGCCGGAGACGTACTGACGTAGACGTATACCGGTGTATCGTACACCTCCCTAGCAGGTGCAGTGGCCGTGATTGCATTCACTCCTGTCAATGCGCGTGCACAGGAGGGGTCCGGCAAACCGTCATGCCTATACGTCAGTACGTCTCCGGCAAGCTAATCTCTCTATTAAGTTTCAGTGTTCGTCAATGAAATCCAAGTGGACCGTATGATTCCGAAGCGCTCGCTCCAACACTAATCGAAAGGAGGGGATAAGTGTGCTAGCTTTCTATCTCTTAATGTTACCCCTACCATTTTTCGTTCCATAGCCCTCTGGGTTGTCCTCAACTTAAGTAGAACTCTCTTGGTTAGCCTCCACGTTTCAGCCCCATAGGTGAGTACAGGCAAGATGCAACTGTTGTATACTTTCCTCTTGAGCGATACCGGTAAGCTGCTAGTTATAATCTGCGAGTGCTTGCCAAATGCGCTCCATCCCAATCGTATTCTTCTTGTTATTTCCTTTTCGTGGTCCGGATCTGCGGTTACTACCTGTCCTAAGTAGACATATTCGCCTACTACTTCCAGTATTTCGCTACCTAATGTAAACTGCTGTTCCTTCCCGAGGCTGTTAAACATTACCTTAGTCTTCTGCATATTGATTTTCAAGCCTACCTTTCTACTTTTCCTGTCTAAGTCTTTAATCATTATTTGCAGTTCATCCCCCGAGTTGCTTAGCAAGGCAATGTCATCAGCAAATCGCAGATTACTGAGGTATTCTCCATCTACCCTTATCCCTAACTGCTCCCATTCCAAGTCTCTGAATACTTCCTCTAAACAAGCTGTGAATAGTACTGGGGAGATTGTGTCTCCTTGGCTAACACCCTTCTTTATGGGAATTTTGTTACTTTCTTTATGCGTAGAGAGGATAACCGATGGTCGCTGAGGGTAACAAACTGGATTCCAAGGGAAGGAAAGCGTAGCAGGGGGCGGCAGAAAGTTAGGTGGGCGGATGAGATTAAGAAGTTCGCAGGGGTCAAGTGGATGCAGCTAGCACAGAACCGGGTTAAGTGGAGAAATATGGGAGAGGCCTTCGCCCTGCAGTGGGTATCATCAGGCTGATGATGATGATGATGAAGTTGTTAGCAAAGCATCCATTAACTTAACAAAAGTAGAGGTTACATACCTTGAATCAGTTGTCAAGTAGTTTTTTCACGTGTTTTGTGTATCTTTCCAGACTTGATTTTTCCACAGTTTTGTCAATTCACCTCCTTTATTTTCATGTTTTTGATAATTTTTTGTGCCCTATATATTCTGTTAGCATTTCCAATAAAAAATCAGTTGTGAGTAAGCGCTCGTGTGTGCATCCCTCATTTTGTCCTTGTCTTCTTTGCTCTACGTTTCCTAAAACACTAATAGAGCGCCTGGAGCTTCAGAACGTCAGGCCTTCGTAACTATTATTCATCCAAATTGCTAAAGGAAGGCTGTCATCGCACTAAGGCTTTATGCCGGAGTTTTAGTCTTATGGCGTATCACCACGCAATTAGCGTAAGCTCTATCGCGAGTGTGGCATTTAGGAACAATTTGGACTATGATCTGCTGTCTCGCTTTTTCAAAAAAAAAAAAAAAAAGTAGCACCTAACGCAGAACTAGCTGCGAGCTGAAGAGGGATTGATGACTATAGCCGAGTGAGCGCGCGAAAACGAGTGTGGATGACCGGAAGCGCAGCAAACGGCGCCTTATCAGCGCCGCCTTCAGGCGTCGAGCTGCAGAGCCCCCATAGCGAAGGCTTTGTCATCTCAAAGACGAGCTAGAAAGGCATTACAAAAAAGCCTCCCGAACAGAAAATCTCTGCCTCGCCGATTGTTGTATAGCGTTGCAAAGCGGGCGCGGAGCAGCTGTTTCCCTGGTTTCTTTTCCTTTCAGCCTCCATTCTCGGGAAGCAGCCGCGTTCAATTCATACCGTGACATAAAATAGAAAAGAAACACAGGGAACCTAACGGCAGGAGGGAAGCGAGCGTTTATTAGAGAGATTTAGCTTACCGGAGACGTATGACGTCTGCCGGAGACGTACAGACGTAGATGTATCGGACGCCTACTGCGCATGCGTGAAAACTGCCGATACGTACAGGCGCTGCAGACGTATTCCGGAGACGTATGCCGCGTGACGTTCAGCTTGCCGTAATCTCGCGAGATCTCACGAGATTTCAGCAGCCATGGAGCCAAGCCGCCAAGCTAAGCCAAGCGCCGATAGGATGATGCTACGAGTGCTTGTAGAGTGTTGCTGTGCGCAACGGGCCACATAGTTCTCCCGTTTTCACATTGGCGTCATCAAATGCTGTAATATCCTTGCCCCGGCCATGCCAAGAAAACATCATGTGCAAGCGTTTCAGTGCGGCGGACGACCAGCAAGTAGCTCGAGATCGCCACCATTGTGTACATACACCGTACAGCGCAGGGAGAAGGCGCCGTCGAAAGAAGTTGCAACGATTTCTAGGGATCCGCCGACGGCGAACGAGCGCTCGCTCCGCTGCGCAATGAGGGCGTTCGCAAAGGCCTTTGCAAGCCATCCAGCGTCAGAAAAAAAAAAAATTATTCTGGTAAGTCACTACCCACTACCTTCTCTGTTCAGACAATCGGACTGGACAGCGGACTGTCCGAGCGGAACAATTAGTTATCATATGTGACGAAAACGGCACTTTCGAGTAGCTCGGAATGGCAGTGACTCGGCGCCTGCCGATCGCGTGCGCTCCGAGTAGGAGTGGTGGTGGATGATGCTTTCCTACGATACATACGGCCCGCCCGTCTGAACACCGCACAGTCGATTGCTGGGGAATAGCAGCGCAAAGCAAAAAGCCACTTACGTTGTGCGAATTAGATACATCATATTTCAGCATTTTTGCTAAGCATGGCTCGAGTTGCATAATATAATACACGTCGTGTAGCTGCTTTTGTTTACATGTGCATGTAAATGTGCACAGCCACCAGGAGCCACGATAAATGAAAATTGTTTGCAAGATGATTTGCTTTATCTTCTCAGACTGTCTGGCACCATTAGCTAACAGCACATGCTGAATGCAGTGCGAAAGCCAAATATTGCAAGAGGTCATTTAATTTTTTTTTGCTCCAAGCCTATGAACTTGTGCCCCTGTGTCATCACGTGAAATGAAGTGCCCCAATATTTTATGCTGTTGGACGAAACATTCAGGCACTGGAAGTCCTATTAGCATTTACAAGTCGCAGAGGCTGAACTGGTTTGCTCATTGTGTTATAAAAACACCTGAAAATTAAAAAAGGATCCTTGTTAAGGACCATTGCATTGAATGAAGGCAACAGTGTCTGCGTCGTGGCACTTTTCTAGTTTCCTGGCGCAACTTTCAGCTGCACAGTTAGATCCTATATTATGTTGACAAGTTAATTACCAATCATCTGTGTCTCATATGGCTGTTCCCTTTCAGATGAAAATGAGCCTGCAAGTGCCTGAATGACATGGTGCCCAGAGAGACTCATGATGATGAAAGCAATCATTACAACTCCCGGAATAGTAAGCGACAACACTTCTTATATTACTTTCTTCAATGTTCTTGTTGAACATGTTACAGCTATTTACAAAGCACTGCAATGTTCAGTCTTGATTCTCTTACTGCAGTGTACAAGGTGTAGCCAGAGTGCTAAAGTAAGCTCGTGCATGTTGTTATGCACCGGAAAACAGCCCAACATCTCATGGCTGCAGAAATAATTATTTCTTTCATTTGTTTGCTTGCTTCCATGAAACAGCCACAAGTCTGCACAATGCGGAGCCGCTGCCGTCAACACCAAGCTTGCAGTCAGTGCCTCTGAGGGGTGAGGACATATTTACGTTATTTTGAGCAGCACCAATTTGTAAAACTTTTATTCATCTCAATGCCTTAACAACTTACTATAGTTTAAAACTCAAGACTGCTTAGTACAACTGCACTAGAACCTAGTTGTTAGCTTTTGCATTCATGCCAAAACTATGCACGGACCAGCAGCAGCAACAGTGCATTACACAAAATGCAATGGTCTATGAAAGCAGCGATAAATGGAATAAATGAGTAGGAAAACAAATTATTCACAAATTTTCATGTTCATGGTGCACACTCACGAGACCATCGCAATGCTTTGTGCATTGTTATGCTTGTCTCAAACTGTTTTGAACCTACACTCCATTTGGTGGCATGACTGAGTCTTCGGTGTGAGAGAAGAAGGACGTTTCGAAGATGAGAGAACAAAAACAATGAAATTTGATTGCACTTCTGCAGACTTATGTACATACTTCAAAGGTCTTAACAGCAAAAGGTCAAAAGCAAGTTCATAGCAATGATAGACTATTGAGCCTCTTGCCCAGGGCCACTATTGTCTCTTTTTTTACTCCACAAGAAACCTTTAAACAATCAATCCAGCCCTCTCACAAAACTTTGGCCAATAAAACATGGCACATCTCTCCGGGTCAATCAGCCAGCCAATCAAACAGTATTGGTAAGCAATGTTCCTGCAGTCATACCTTGGGAACAGGCGAGGAGACATAGAAACTTCGTTTTTCACTTCGATAGCGTTGCAATAGTCGAACAAGGAGTCTGTCTGCCAGAGCAACACAGGGCATGTCTGTAGAACTCAACTCCTAATGGATCAGTGTAATGGTTTTATGGCCATGTCCCTTCTCCCAAACAGCCACCGTATCTTCCTGTGCGGTGTGCCCTCAGGCACCCCTCTCCAGAATGTATTCATCATCGGGCAAAGCGTGGGAAGTTCCCACATGCTTTTTCTTTTTGCGGCTTCACACTTTTGTGTGATGTTTGCCTGGACGCGTGATGCATTTCCAGCTCTTAGGGCATTGCAGCATGCTGCTGTGCATGAGCATAATCAACGCAAAAGTTCAGAAGTAATATCTTATGGAGACATTTCTACCGCAATTACCCATTTGGTGAATTTTATTTATCCTCAAGAAAAGGATGGCAAAATTATATTATTGTTTACTCCACCCTCCACTGTGGTCTTAATGCATTGGTTGAATTGAAAAAATGATTCAATTTGTTTTCAATGTTCATCAGAAGGAGCGTTCACTGACATAAAATAACATCAAATACCATGGAAAATCTTTTGCATATGCCAGCAACAGGCAAGTCCCAGTATAGATTGCTGTTGAACGTGGCACTTAGTATTCTCTGCGAGCCTACAATTGTAATGTTCCGGCTCTCATTGCTGACAGCACGATTAAAGAAAAATTTCTTTTCCTGGGAAAATAATTAGCGCTGTCTTTGAACAATTTATATTAAGTTTGTTTGATTGAAACACAACAATAATCTTAACAGGAAGGCTTTGCTTTGCTTTGTCAACGTGTCTCCATCTGTGCCCATCATAATAGAAGAGTAATCTGCATGTGGTGGTGGCAAAACTAATAAATATCCAACAGGTGCAAGATAGGTGTCAACTTATCCGCAAAGATGACGGCCTGGAGTCCTTGGACATGAGCGACGTCAGCTAGTCGGATTAGACTTAGCAGAGTTTCAGGGCGTGAGCTCGACAGTAGTTTCCCAAAATTATTTTTTGTCTCTCGATTTATATTTTAGATTTCTGGACACGCCCATATCATATGTACCAGATCCACCCTATATATGTACGACAAATTTAATGGATATGTCGATGTGGGCAATGTCTTTGATGAACACTTTAAACAACAGTGGTCAAAGCAGGCTTCCTTGTGGAACCCTGTTAGTGACTGTTAGATCGCTCGAATGGTGATTACTCAGGCATGCTATTTGTGTTTATTCTCCTCTCCTTCGGGGCAAGTGCCAAGGGATATACCCTAAAACTTGTGTGCAATTCTGTTCACAACTATATAATCACACCAGGTAGATTGCTACAATGAGAATTCACTGCATTTTCTTTTCCTTTCTTTTTTTCATGAAATTCTAGTTTAAGACTCGTAATTATCAAAATACCCAATTGCTTGTCCATGAACCTTTTGTACTTGCTATATACCATGGCCTATTCCCCGCCGTGGGTACGTGCCATTACCACTAAAGACAGTCATCAATGGGTCTGATATATAGGTCAGGGGTGGAAGCAGGCTCAAGCATTTTGGAGCAGCTTTGGGAGCAGTGAGACAAGAGTTTTGGAGCAGCTTTGGAGCAATGAGACAAGAGTTTTGGAGCATTTGAATTATGTTTTGGAGCAGGTTCCTAAGGTCAAATGCCTCTGATAATTGTAGTAATTGTTTTTCTCTTCCTGACAGAAAAAGATGAGCTCTTCCTTTTTATGCAAGTTCAATGCCTCTCCAACTTCGCACTCATTTCTGACAAGACAACGGCCAACAACTTGGAACAGACTAGTAGCAAACAAAATGCTTGCTGGTGTGCTTTATAACTGAACACCTATTGTGACCTTGTGACCTAACGCATTTGCCTATTCTGACTTGACAGATTCAAATGTCGAGTTTACCACTTCAATGCACTCAAGCAATGCCACTAATTTCGAGCTCAGATTAATGGACATGACATTTCTGCTCTCTATCTTGTGGATATCCCTTTTTGATCCTATGCCTGTGCTGATAAATTCCTGAGCAGTGGTCAGTAGTGCCTTCAGGAAATGTAGATGGCCCTGAAGGGTAGTCTTTTCATCCTTCAGCATTTTTACTTCACTACCTTCTTCCAATAGTTCTATCATTCTTTGCTTGAGCAATGCTGGGGCTCATTTTTTAAATCTTGGCAATAGGCCCTGTATGGCTTTCCAACACTCTTGAGGCGCTTCCTAGTGAGTGACATCTTTGGAGTACCAACCCATAACGATTCAAGTATGATTTTGTCTGCCGTAGGCCCGACAAGATTGTTAATGAAAAGGAGGCTCAATAAGTGCCTGCTTGTTCTTAGACCACAACCATTAGAATAACTCATGTGGTTTTTCCAGTCGGACAAGTTTCCTTCCGAACGACTCACGGTAGTTTGCGCCTATCTGCTTCGCTTGCTGCTCTTCCTTCTCTCTCCACCGGCGATTCAAAAGGCTGAGAGGAGGTGTTACGTCACATGCACAGTGCATTTTTTTTGCAATTATCTCCAATCGCCAGTGACTCATATTAAATTTACTTGCAAACAAATATTTATTATGCCACATGCTTCCTTCCCTTATAAAAATTTCGTTTGTATTAAGCCCAGTGCTAGATGCGTTATATCTTTGCCACTGGTGCAAAGACATTGTTTGCGTGTTGCACTAAATGTGATGGTAGAACATTAAAACAGCCAGTTTGGAGCAGTTTTGGAGCAATATTGCATTTTGGAGCAGGATAGAGCAGGAAAAGCAGTTTGGAGCAGAATGGAGCAAATGGAGCGGCAATTCCACCCCCGATCGGTGCATTCACAAGAGGAGACGGCTGCACTTCTGTGCCATATGCCCAGACATTTCATGAATGATCATGTGCGTAGTTATTCACTGCAATACCAGCTGGAGAGCAATATTAAACAACCTCCAGGTTTCTCATAACAGCTTTAATTTTACAGTAATTTCTGTGAACACCGCACCTTTTCATTCCAGGAAGGTAGAAGAATACAACACGGATGTTTTATGCAGCACATGGTGACGAACACTGCCCCGTGTGAATATGGACATGTAAAGATCAGCTGGTGAAATCTTGGCAATCAGTTGACAAGATGCTGATTGCGCTGATGAAAGAATGAAAGTTATTTATGTTGGCACTATATCACATTGCAGATAGCACCAGTTTATTTTCTCCAAAACTCTCTCGACCATGTTCACTTTGCCAAATAAATCCGAAATACATTTTTGCAACACAAATGCTGTCGGTGTGTTTCTGTTCTTGCATTTTATGGTGCATAAGTAGCTAAGGCTACAGTTTCGCAAATACAGGTCCAACATTATCTGCAAAAGGCACTGCACTAACTTTAAATTGCATATTTTAAGAAATATTCGCATTGTTAGAATTGTAAACATATGCAATGACTCGAAAAAAAAATATGTGCACAACCTCTCTCAAGTGAGTCTCAGCTACAACGTTGAAAACACTGTTAGTGGCCTGTGGTCACCACCTCACCAAAAGGAATTCAAAATGTCCCGTCACATAGTGGTAATTGCTAAAAGCATATCATAGGTCAGTGTTTCTCAAATAAGGGCTCACGAAGTGATTTGCAGGGTCAACGAAACCAACAGCTGCAAAAAAAAAGAAAAGAAAGATATGCGTGATATCTTTGGCCTGACTAGACACAGTTTTGCAGAGTTAAAATCTAGGAGATTCAAAGGCGACTTTAGTTTATGAAAAAAAAAAAGAGTGCGGAAACAGAGGGAGAGGGCATCTGCGGCATTCGTTGATGCCAACGTTGGTAAAATTCGAGCTCTGGCTGCACTACTGGATGGGGCTACAATGCAAAGTGTCTCGGGCATGGTGACAACATGACAGCTCAATGAGAGTACAATTAATTCAGTAGTGTACAGAAAACTGAATAATGACTCTAGCAGTACATGCGATCAAAGAATATATGAGCTGTGAATTAGTGGCATGAAGTGAAAAACCATAAAATGGCATCATCACTTTTTGCATCTGGTAGCACAGGTTCTCACTGAAGCCGTCAGACGGCCTGACGAAGACAAGCTGTGGTGGTTCGCCGCCTCGTTCGCCAAAGCAAATGGCACTTCACACATACAGACATTTTATAACTCAGATGCCACCTTTCCTTAATCTAGACAATACACAAACGCACACACAACCGTTCGGGTGAAACACTAGAGACGGCCCACGCGGCACAGCTCAAGTACAGCGTTCAGACTGGTGGTCTAGTGCATATTTGCGGTCACAAGCATCTCGTGCCACTAACAGTTCGAAGTCAGCGTTGGGAACAAGTGAAGCCGTTGGTCCGGAGCACAGCTGTCAGGTGTCCACTGGTAGACGGTCACGCAGTCAAAGGAGCATGGGAGACAACGCCGAACCAAAGTCATCGCGTCCTTTCAGTTCGCCAAGTAGCGAGATGGCGAACCGAAGCTGTCATATCGCTGCGCACAACACTCATGTAAAAACCTCTGCATTTGAACACGAACACTATCACACGCCACCCTAAACGCCACCACGCACACACCATGTCATGTTGAACACTGTGAGACGAGAACAACGAGAAAGTAGTCATGCACTGCTGCAATCAATCTGCTGCATCTCGCATAAAAAAAATTCTTAAAGCTGCATCTCGGCATAACAGCGTCAACAAATGAACAGCATAAATCTTTGGGTAGCATTGTTGCATGCAGTGAGGCTCATCTTGGAAATGGAGTAACTGTTCTAGAAAACATGGACAACAGAAACAGAAGTGGACATGGACGCACACAGGCTCGCAACTGTATTTTACTAACCGAAAGAGGACATATGTACAGCAAGCAAAAGTATAGCGTTGAGCATGCGGTTTTGCGCACTTTATATGTGTCATCTTTACTTAGTAAAATCCAGTTGTGAGTCTGCAAGCCTCCTGTCCACTTGTTTCTGATGTCCAAGTTTCCTAGTGCACTTACCCTATTTACAAGATATGCACCACTGCATGCTGCAATTATTGCTGTAAGGAATACAGAGGTGAATTCTGCGACTGTTGACAAATGCCTCAACTATGAAGGTCACTGCTTGCCATGCTTGTCCATATTTTACTGAGAAAGGCAGCCTAAAAAAAAAAAAAAAAAACGTTCCAAATTTTTTGACCGCAGGACGTAGGCCGACACTTATGTCTGAAAAGGCACAAGGTACTGACCAACTGAGGCAGACACAAGACAAAGTAGATAGACACATGACAGCTGTACAAAGATGTTCGACCGTTCATTGCGCAACTTTATACATGCGCCCTACATGTTACCATCTCAAAGTTTGGTTCTTGAAATAGTCAATAAAAGCAAAATCCCGTGCTATGCTGCCAAACCCCCCCTATACAGCTTTCCTAACACTGCTCAATGCCTTGTTGAAGGCAACATGATGAGGCTGCAGTACGGCACCTCCAAACAGCTTGTAGAGTAGAGGTCATCGGGGGTAGGCTTCATCACTATAGATCACATATTTATGACCCATGGTGATCTTCTGCAGGTTCTCAAAGTGCACCGTCTCCTTGAGGATCCCTAAAAGATAGCAAGAATTAAAAATATAACCAATGCGGGTCTACACAGGTGCCTCTGTTCTTTTTGTATAATCAGATGTAATTACAGTTGCAAGTTTTTAGATACAATTTTTGTCCTACAAATTTATAAAATGCCACATGCTAACACAATCTTGCATCACATACTTAAGTGCCACGTTTCTTTACAGATGAAATGCTGTTTTTCATGAGGTGTGTCATTGAGTACCCTTTCCCAAAAACCAACTAAAAAAATATAAAAGTACTTGTGGAATTTTCGCAGCAGAGATGTTAGGCTTTAATTTGGAAATGCACTCCCCTGAATATGAAAAACATATTACAGCTAGTTACTGCAATGAAGACATGACTGAACAGGCTTACCTGCATCGTGACGCCTGCCTTTAAATGGCCCACTGGCAGACTATGGCATTGGTACACATTAGTGCCTGATATTTCTGCACAGGCTCCACTTGTGCCCAGAGAAGTCCTCCTTCTGAGCCACAGACGGTCGACAAATTTGCCTTGCTGTGCCATGATGAAGCCCCAGCAGTTGAGCACGGGGGCCTTCCTTAGCATGCACCGCCTGAGGAGGAAAAATTGAAGCGGCTGGAAGCAACGATGGCTGATAGAGTCCCTATAAAGTGGTCATGAGAAAATAATCTTTCAGTGTGCACCTTCTTTAATGTGCCGTAGCATAATACTTATTGCATTGCTTTTGGAAGAGTTCACCAGCATTACCTCGTACAGGCCCATAAATTTTAAGGTGAAAATCTTTAATGGCTCATACTGTCGGCATTCGTTTGTTTGGTCACACTATAGCTGTCAATCAAAGGACGTCACGATGATGCCATCAGAAAAAATTAAAATCCTGTTTCCGCTGGGAGCCGAACCTCTATCGCTCGCATCCCCATCCGAGCGCTTTAGCCAACTATGCAACGCTCGGGATCGTGAAACACACATAAAAATTCTCCTTGTCTACTGTAAGGATGATAGTAGCGATGACAATGAAGTTGGAATTAGCAGTGATGACATTAGGAATGATAATGACGGTGCATTTAATTCATAATGATGATGAGAGCAAACGTGATGCACCGTGTGCACCAGCAACGCTTAGATTTTCACATTTCTGCAGTGTAGATTCCGCAGTGCTCCCGGATTTTTTCAACACTATCATCGACACTTGATTTTTTTTTTCAAAGCAAGCGAAATTCAGAAACCTACACTAGATTATTTTCTTTTTTTTTTTGTAATTGAAAGATCATATATACATCTCACTTTTGCAAACGGTTTGAGACAGTAAGGATGTAAATAAAGACCAGGAATTGCACAGAAATCATGTGTCAAATCAAAAATGAGGCAGATTCTGCGGATGTGCAGATGGAAATGAGCCAAATCTATTTTATTCTTGACAGCTTTTTTTCTCAGCTTTAGCATGATAGGGTGGACTACTGCGAGTGTAAATTCAATTATTGCTTCTCCATAGCTACTTCCTTATCACTGCCTAGGATACGAAGAGATCACAGGAAAATCTGAAGCCAGAAGATAAAAACACTGGGAACTATAGGCCTGCAGCAGACGGAGCAATTTGTGCATAAAGCTAGCAAAATAACTTATAAAAGACTACATTCAGTTTAGCCTGTTGGCAGCGGCTTTCTGCATTTAGCAACATTAGCAAATAGCCGAAACTGGCAAGAAACGACAATATTTGCCGCTGTCTTGTCGCTTTGCATCCTATGTGCATCTACCATTCCCCGGCAATACAATGGTGCACTGAATTAAAATAGCTCTTCATTAAACACATTCCAACTAATTTCTACCAATAGAAAATAGCCTCACATCTTTGCTTGAAGCAGAAGCCCACTAAGCATTTATTTGCTCACTTTAGAGCAAATCAGTGCTGCTGATTGTGTAACAATGAATATTACAACTCTTCATCAGCTGTATTCACAGCATGATCATTTACAGGTATTATTTTCACAAAGAGACTAGAAACGACTCTGAAAAAAATTTCATTCAGTCAAAGTAGGGTCAAATATAGATTTTAATATCGATAAGGGCCAAATCCAAAATTGCTTACATTGTTTAAATTATTGCATAAAATTTTATGAAATTTATGTGTTGAGTATTTCTAATACATGAAGCAAATTAAAAAATAACTTGAGCTGATAACAACCTTTTGCGTATTTCTCAGTTTGTGTTTCCGTGGACTTCCCTAATTTAATAAAAAAAAAATATTGACTTGTAAGTGTGCTAGTGTTTATGTTGATGACCTTATGCTGTGCTAGTAGGCAAGATCGAAAAGCAGCATAGCACTGGTTGCATTCGGGATGTTAAACAGTTTCACTAAATTCGATGTCGACAAGAGAGCACCTTCCCCAAGCTCTACAACCGAGTTGGAGAGCAGGGGTATATATATATATATATATATATATATATATATATATATATATATATATATATATATATATATATATATATATATATATATATATATATATATATATATATATGCCTTTGCACAAGCGTGCCTAAGTTAATTGACGTAAAAAAAAAAACTGAATGATTACAGCAGACGTTTGGTGACTGGGCACGAGTCAACTGCAATCGTTAATGTATATTATGTTTTACAGTAGCCAAAACTGCTCGCCTGCTAGAAACGACACAACGCCGTTACGCGCCAGAGAGCATTGGCCCCATACCATCATCCCTAGGAGCATGAGCGCTGGTGCCTTTCGACTACAAAATGGTAGGGTTTTGACGTAGTTATATCGAGTAGAAGGCTCGGTAGCGTTTATGCACACATGGAAGATGATGGGGATGATGTGCAATGAATAGCGCGAGAGTGCGTAGCAGTGTGCACGCCGGATGATACGACATCCCGCCCCGCTTCTCACAAGGAATTTATCGCTTTAAATCTGCTCCGGCCTTCTTTTTTGTTTTTAATTTGAAAGCGCTATAAGCGGTCGCACAAGTTTTAGACTGTTTTGATAAGCTCTAAACCTCAGGATTAGCGCTAATTCGCATTCAAAGATGACTACTGAAACGCCACAGCCAGTCAGCTTTGCTTTACATGTTTCGGCGGGCATATTTATTTGACACAGAAAGCACTGCTATCAATAATTTGGAAGCTTGTAACCGTCAAGCCACCACAGCCTCCACACCATGCGCTACTTACCTCGGAGAATCGCTGAAGAGCTTGCAGATCAAGCCACTTGTCATATCGTAGAGTAGATGACCGAAGTAAAAATAGAGCTGTGCCAAGGTGCCTCGGAGCCGGAGACCCTGACACGCTGCGCACTGATGACCTCATTTGGAATTAGGAGGGCTAACTGCAGCTCTCCGAAATCCTCTTTCTAGAATCTAAAAATCCTGTTGAACACTGTGTTGTTGTTGGCGCCGATGTTGAAGGGTACCACGCTCACGTAAGTTCCTTCGAGCCTTTGGAATATTGCGCTCCCGTTGAAATCTATGCATGTCTTCACTTCATCCCATGATAGGCTGCTTAAAAGCTGCCTGTCGTGAAGGGTGAAGGATGCTGTCGGCATGATGTAACGTAACGTGGGCAGGTTGCACCGATAGCAGGAGCAAATTCTAGCACACGACCGAACACCAGCAAACACGAGCAGTTGTTTCCTTCCTCCATACGAGCACCAAAACAAACGGATTTAATACAACTAGGCTTGGATTGTTCAGGCTTGTTGCAGGGTGCAAAGTGGTTAAAAGTGAGCTCAAATTAATAATTATTCAAAACACAGCTAACACGTCAACATGATGACTTCGGGGGATCTGTATGTGACATTTTTGTGACATTATTTGAAGTATTTACTACAAATAGCTTCTATCTTTTTTTATTGGATAGCCATCATCATCATCTACATGTACGTCTAGAGATACGTCTTACGTATGGGCGAACCGTACAGCTAAAACGTGTTTTGGCCGGTTTCAGCCGAATACGTCTACATCAATTTGCACGCATGCGCAGTAGGCGTCCGATACGTCTACGTCTGTACGCCTCCGGCAGACGTCATACGTCTCCGGTAAGCTAAATCTCTCTATTGGCAGGCAACTGAAACGCTTATTGGTAGAAAGATGTACCGTCAAGTATGCTGACACGTGCGACGTCAGGTATCACGTGACTTTGTGTGAGATTATTCTCGAATGGGGATAAACGTGTTCTAAGGATTTTTCTGAATTCTCCTTGCATGACACCTCGCTCTTCTCCTTGCCGGAACGTGCCGGAGCAAGCATCTCGATAGATGTCCGCTGTTACTGTTCGTTGCCGGCCACCACGGCACTGTGAACAAAGGGTGCCAGCCCAGATAGACGCCTCTCTTGCCCGCGTTCATAGAGTTTGAAAATAAACAACCCAAACCCAAATATGAGGCCATTTGCTTATATCTTTAATACTAACTGTACCAAGATAAGAATATGTTGAGTAGCTATGATAACATCGCCCTACGTTGATGATGTGACATGGCGAAAACAATAAAATGGAAGAACTTGCAGTGTTTATTATTCGAGTGTTTATTCCAGAATGAGCAGTAGACTTGCCATCCGAGAAGGAAGGGCACTTTTCGCTTAATCTCCCTTTATTTGTCATATCGCCAGCCTTTGCCTGTAAAGAAGCCCAGCAAGTCACAGTTAATGTTCAAAAAAGTCAAAGCGGATGTTTCACTCAGAGCCGTGAGGATGTGTAAAATTACATGCTGTTCGGTGAAATAGGAGGTTTACACTGCGTGTTTGCACGTATATAGCTCCCACTCGTAGCTATCAAGCTGAATAAACAAATGTCGCTCTAGTAACAATGGAGAGCTGTTTATTTTCCCACGTGGACCGTTCGTTACGAATATCTTTCCTTCAATTTCTACCATTATTCTTGAAATTGATGTTTTTATGACGGTGTGGGGGAGTCTTTTTGCCCGAAGCCAGCATCTGAATTGCACTCAGGCCTAGAACCCGGTGTTCCAGTGATCAAGCATAACATTTCGTTTTCAGACAGAACTAATAGCTTACCGAAATGGCCTCATTCTGAGTTTGAGGTTGCGTATGAACTGCGAGAGACATCTCAAAATAACAGCTTGAGGGGCAAGTTGGTGCTGCATAGTACCCAGAAATCTGCTGGATACTGGGGAAAGAAGAGGTGCGTGGAGATGTACTTGAGTGTAGAATTGGTGACTGTCATGCTTGGACGATGTTTATGTTCTGCGGGGTAGAAAGTGCTACTATCTATTTGGCAAAGAAGAGGATGATGAGAAGATGTACTTGGGTGCAGAAGAGGAGGAGTGGTGAAGAGGAAGTGTGTGTTCAGATCCATATTACAGTTGGTAGTGTGCGCCTGTGTTGCGTTTCTTCCCATGTGATTGTGTTTGTTGCGCCACAATTCTGGGTACTGAGAGAGACACTGCAGTGTATGACCCATTCACACTGCATGCGCTGACAGTGCGCAAGGCACGCGCGCTTTCTCACTCGAAATGTGGCCTGCGCTGTCGGGTTTCGATGTATAACATTTTCTTCCCGGACACGGTAACTCGTTTAAGTGAATGGCTCGAAGGGGAGGGCTCTTTAATGAACACTGTCGTCGCACAGCACACGGATGGTATCACGTATTTAATTGCCGTCGAAAATGAGGCCGCTGCGACCGGGATTCGACGTGAGCGCATGCTTGACAACAGCCTAACATCAGTGTAGACAAGGTTCAAATTTGTATCCATGTCAATGTCGCCTCTAGCTCTGTTTTAAACTCTGTTTTGAGACAACCAGTGCATGACCCTGTATTGAAATCAAATCTGTATGTTCACTGCTTGATTGAGTCCAGGTTGCCTTATGGACGCTGAAGTCCTGGAACGATCCCATGGGACTGCGAGCATGCTCTAATTTCCCGGGAAGGAATGACGCAGAAAACCAAGACGTTGGAAGAACGGAACACGGGATTTTGCATTATACGGGAGAGCGCATATTGCAAACTGTACGCACTGGTACTGGCTGCGTTAAGTAACTCTGCAGATAGAAAAATTTATCTGAGGTGAAAAAATACAGTGGTTAATGACAAAAATTCTTGTTTGTCCCAATTAAATGGGTAAGTTCTTACTTGATTTGTGAAAGTATTGTTCCTTTCCATGGAGATGAAACAACTGAGCATTATTCCGTGCTCTATTGCGCCTGTCTTGTCCCCCTGATGTGCTCCGTGAAAAGGGTTTTCAGTTGCAAAACTACTTCTGTTGATTACTATTTTCATATTTCGCAATATAATTGCGACTGTTTGCATCATGATGTTATCTAATTTCATTCGCATCAAGTAACTTGAGAAAAACCAGCAAATCAATTACATTAAGCAAGAGAAAGAGCTGTGCATTGCCAAATTTTCGAAGTTTTGTTTTATAAGTTTGTCATAAATATCTCGCTTTATCCCAGCGCCCCCAACCAGCGTAAAAGCCCACAAGTTCGGAAAGCACGAAAAATAACAATTTGAATTCATTTGATGGTTGTTTGATAATTCCGGCTTCTGGTTTTGCTTGGATTGTGGAAAGTCTCCACTTTGTTTTTAACCTAGTCGTATGTCACCTACCTGGCGATTGTAGTTGAATGCCACTGATTGAAGTAAGGTGGTAATGCGATTTTGAGAATGCGATTTTTTTCAGTTATCCATACCGGTTGCAGTATTCACTCTCAAAGCACGCAAGCAGGCCACGTCAGCAGTAGCGAATTGCAAAAGGAAAAGTTTGATTTTGTCAGTTTGGCGGGGCGCATATGTAGGTAGAAAATATACCGTGCAACACTGTATATTTCACAAATCTCTCACTGGGAAAATTTTATGACGTGTGTAATAGGTACGAATATTTCAATGGAATATGAGCATATGACAAATACGCCACATGTGGAGTGAGGCGATTCAGCGAAAAGAATAATTGGCGCTCCAGATGTGTCATGTGTTCGGCTTCTGTTAACCTCAGACGTGAAATGCAGAATTATACTAGGACTTACGCTTGCTTATGACAATTTTACTCTAAACTGAGTGTAAAATATTGTTTGCTCCACTCATTAGGCATTTGTCTTCGCCATAAATGCAATGTAGCCTTTGTAGCTTACATACACGGTATTTAACTCACAAACGTCAGATGGACTTTACAAAATTATAGCGTTTAGAACAACTGTTTAGGAAACAAACACAACCATAGACTCATAAAAAAACAGCATTTCTGCATTTGCACTCTGCAGTGTTAATATGAGTGACTGCACCTATCCCTAAAATTTACATGACTCCGCATCAATGCATGCCCGCAAGTGCTCGATTCCCACCAGATTGCAACCAAACACTGCTTCTTAAAATGCATGACATGGATGAGACACCACTGCCGTACTCCTCTAATTTGCACGAGAAAACCGGAAAACGGCCAAGAAAAAACTGCTTTTTAATCAGGGCCTTTCTAACTGCTCCGTTTGGCACTGCACCTCTGCAGGCATGAATTCTGTAACATCATTTTTCCATATGAATTAAGTGGTTACCTAAGAAATCTCTCATGCCGTAGCTCCCGAGCCCAAATTCAGATGCTACGTAATATTCACCTGTATGCAAAATAAAAAAGCACATGGTGCAAAAAAATCGGTTACTCATTCACGTCTTCAGACAGTGAGACTCACAAGAAACGCAGAAACTAAAGGCGAGATGTTCCAGTTATTGTGACGATTTGCTTTATAAAAGCGCCTGCCAAAGTGGAATTTTCACGAATATAACACCTGTTCTTATTAGAGGCTACAGATGGTCACACTAGAAGCTGTAGTAATTCTAGGTCACACGTGTGATGTGACTGCTTGTAATTGAGATGTGCACACCACTGCATGAATATTCATTATGGGACCAGTTCTGAGAGCTTTTTGACCAGTAGGAGCCAATCACCACCTTGGATTTGGACACCACGAGCTGTTTCAATAACTTACCAAGTGCAGGATTCTGGGGCACCTTTTACTCGTGGGAAACTGCCCATTAATATAACACACTGTTATTCACATATAATTGGAACGGACTAAGGTTCCGATGCATTTGTCTTTAAAGATTTCCAGCGCTATCCGGGAATTTTTAAATGTGACGCTGAGATCCAATCAGACGTCGCTTTTGAAAAAAATGTGAGGCAGTTGTGAAGTATTTTTGGGTAATTATCATGGGCATATATGATATAAATGATCTAAGTTTCCAATCCTTAAACAAAACCTGCTTCTGAAATGTGTCCTGCGCTCAGAACAAAGGAATAACGCTTCCACAGAAAATGTACGGGGCCCGTTTTGAATATGAATAGCGTGAAACTGAAAAGCCTGCCGGGGAAATATCTGCAAATATATTGATTTGTTTTTGTCGTGAAGTTATACATTGTGTCAAAAATAACGTTCAACAACTCCCCTAAAAAACATCCAAAACTTGAGCATGATTAGCTATAAGCTAGAAAGAAACAAAACATGCTGGAGCTTCACTGAAAGCACTACCCAGTCGAAAAAAACTACAGAACTGTGTCAAAAATACGACAAAATGTCCTGTAGTTCTGTCGTAACAATCCGATTTTTCTGTAATTCTGTAGTACTTTTCTGTAGTTCTGTATTTTTTTTAGTATATTTCTATTGTCTGTAGTTCTGTAGCACTTCTCTGTTGTAACTACAAAAATGTCTGATGTTGCCTCAGCATTTTCTGTTGTCACAACAGGGTTCTCGTCAAAAACCGCACAGAAATTCTGTCGTACCATCAGAAAATTTTCTGTAGTTTTTTTCGACTGGGTACTCGGTTAAAATAAAGCAACAGTGTAAATAAAAATTTACTAACCAATAAGAAGTAACAATCCAAGATAATATAGCTTCTCTTAAACCTTACAATCTCGTCCTATATGTGCTGCAACGTATGCAAAGTTTGTATAGTCCCAGGTGCTTTGTGAAAGTGCAGGTCACAAAGCGATCACATGAAATTAGCCTGTAGCAAGAGTTGTACAGATCACTGCAAGCCTCACAGGCCGTGCTTGGGTTTCTATGTTGCTACAGAAGCCTACATTGCAAACACTGGTTTTGACAAAGCTGTGCTTACTTGTATGGGTGCAGGGATGCTGGGATAGATTCATGTTTTTTTTTTTTGCGTCTTGTCTAAGCTTTACTTGCACACCAGTGTAGTTTCTTGCGTTCGGTTTTGTTTTTGCCTCAGTGAATACCAATTGTAGAGTAATTATTTTTCCTATATTTTTCTTCGCATCAGTAGTGCACTCATGCACTGTGTTGTACTACTGTGCTGCACATTTGTTTTCATTATTGACGTCTTAGACTTCCTGTGCTTTTTATGGCTTTGCTGAGGTATTTTTTAACATATTCTTACGGGGTAGTTCCGCTTAGGATTGCAGAGAGCGGACACTGAAGACAGGGCTTTCAAACAACAGGCGTTTTCTGCAGCACCACCGACACTGCTCGAACGTCGTCTTCTCCAAAACTCACGAGCTTCTTCTTCTTCCTTCCTTATGCGCATATCAGTGCATGCACCGCCTAATGTAACACTACCTCACCGGCTGAAAAGCACCGTCCCGATGCGTACTAGCGACCAAACCAGGGTCAGTGTAGTACGGCTTGAGGCGTGCAACATGGACCGTCTCGGTGCGCGGTGTACAGGTATGGCGTGCGGGATGCAAGGGCTCAATTTCGTATGTCATCATCATCATATATTGAAGCCTTAAGGACCCTTTACAGGGTATTACATAAGGGGGGGGGGGAGCGACGTACATTTTAAATTAGTACATGAGGAAAGTCAAAGATGCTAAAACAACAACAAAAAAATATTGTAAAACAGATATATAGGTCTAAGCATACAATGAGAGGAAGGAGTACAACGAATACAATCAGTAAACTTAAAAATTGCGATCAAGGAGAGCAAGTGAAATAATCAAACTATGGATGGGAAAATAAATTTTAGACAAATTTTATGTTCAAAGCTAGACAGTAAGCATTGTTTGAATTTAACAGGGTCACTTTCCATGACAGTAGGATCTGGCAATTCATTCCAGGCCTGTATTGCTGTTGACAAAAATGATTAATTAAAAGCAGATGTTGATCCATGTAGGCGCTGTACACTTAAGCAATTGAATAAACGTCCAGATGGACGCGCTGGTGGGTGAAGAAGAGATTGGCGTAGATGCGTGAAGTGATAGAATGTCTTGTGGAAGAGGCATAAGCGTGATATCTTGCTGCGGAAGACCAATAGGGGAAGATCCAGTGACGATTTTATACTGCTGATACTGATTTTGTAGTCGTACTGTGAAGATATAAAACGAGCGGCACGGTTCTGCACTGATTCGAAAGAATTGATGACGTAAATGTGACGTGGACACCAGATTGCAAATGCGTATTCGAGTTTGGGTCGTAAGAAGGTTTAATATGCCAGTTTGCGGACGGACGGGGGGGGGGGGGGGGACAATGTTAATGTTCTAATAAATCCCAGTGTTTTAAAGCTCTCAGCGACTATTTTAATTATATGTTCGGACGAATTTAAATTGCTTGCGAATAATACACCGAGGTAACGATACGTTAGTACTTCTGAAATATTGACTGAGATTAAAGTGTAGACGTGTGTGATGTTAGAGCGTTTGCGCGAAACTTGCATAAACTTGCATTTTGAAATATTAAGCTGCATCAGTCACTTATTACACCTGGAGTCACTTGTCGTAAAATACGGTAGGGTCCTGTATAACGGGGCAAAAGTTTTTCCGAGAGGCCAATGCGGCGAGGTGGGGTCCAAAGCAGCACGAGAGAGCCGCAAGAATACTGGGTGTTGTGATGACAGGAATCATAGCGCCGCTTCTGGGAGTGCTGGGAGGCTGTGAGTCGGTTGCGAGCAACAACGCGGACAGCATCAGCTCGGGCTATGGCGTCACAAGAATATGAGCTGGCAGTGGCGACAGATGGGAGCAGGCTGCCAAAAGGAAGCAGAGGTTCAAGGCCGTATAGAAGATAGAAAGGGGAGTAGCCGGTAGTGTTGTGATGCGACGAATTGTATGTAAATGTCACAAATGGCAGCGTTATGTTCCAGTCGTGGTGGTCATCAAAAACGTACATAGACAGCATGTCGGTCAGTGTCCGGTTAAGGCGTTCGGTAAGCCCGTTCGTCTGTGGATGGTAGGCAGTCGTGAAAGAATGACGAACGTTGCACAACTGTAGGATCTCGCCGCCTATACGCGCAAGACAGCAACGGCCACGGCTGGTGAGCAGTTGGCGGGAGCTCCATAGACGAGTATAACGTCGTTGAGGAGGGAAAGAGCGACATCAGTTGCTCAACAGGTTGGTATTGCTCGTGTGACCGCGTAGCGTGTGGTGTAATCAGTGACCACCGCAATCCATTTGTTCCCCGATGCGGAGAGCGGAAAAGGCCCTAGAAGATCCAGACCCACTCGAGAAAATGGGTCTATGGGGATGTCGATCGGCTGCAGAAGTCCAGCTGGTAAAACTGATGGCTTTTTCCGGCGTTGACAGCGGTCACAAGCAGCCACGCAGCGGCGGACTGCGCGGTATAGGCCTGGTCAAAAGAACCTACGGCTCACACTGTCGTATGTGCGAGAGACGCGTAGATGACCCACTGTGGGAATGTCGTGAAGCTGTTCAAGGACGGCTGTGCGTAAGTGCTGAGAGACTACTAGCCGAAGGTCGGGGCCATCAGGTTGCATATTGTGCCGGTATAAGCCCAAACAAAGGAAGGGAAGGGTCATGGCGATCGGCGCAGAGGCGATTGATAATTTAGCGAAGCTGAGGGTCCTGGCGTTTCTCACGGCGAATGTTGGAAAAGTCAGAAATAGAGAGCACACAAGTGTCATTGTCACATTCAGATTGGCTGGGCGGGTCGACTGGATGACGAGATAGGCGATCGGCGTCTCGATGCAACTGGCCAGAACTGAAAGATTGTACTCCTGAAGGCGCAAGGCCCAACGTCCAAGGCGGCCAGTAGGGTCTTTGAGTGTAGAAAGTGAACACAATGCGCGGTGGTTAGTGACTAATGTTAATCGCCGCCCTTACAAGTAAGGGTGGAACTTCGTAATGGCCCAGACTAGGGCTAAGCACTCACGTTCAGTGATGGAATTCTGTTCGGCCGCAGAGAGGAGTCTGCTGGCATAGGCGATGACGCGAGGGGAGCCGAGCTGACATTGTGCGAGAACGGCACCAATTCCATGACCACTTGCGTCGGTGCGTACTTCTGTTGGTGCTGCTGGATTGAAGTGAGCCAACACTTGCGGACCGGTGAGGTGGGCAACAAAAGCGGCGAAGGTGGCCAATTGTTCGTGGTCCCAAGAAAAAGAGACTTCTTTTTTCAGAAGCTGCGTGAGTGGACGGGCGATTTCCGCGTTGTGTGGTACAAATCGCCGGAAATATGAGCAAAGTCCGTGGAAGCTACGCACGTCGCTGCTAGATTTCGGTATAGGAAACCACTTACAGCGCCAATTTTGTCGTGCTGGATGCCATGGGTGTTGACCAAATGTCCTAGGACCTTGAGTTCCCGGCGATCAAAGCTACACTTCTTGGAGTTCAACTGAAGGCCAGCTCGTCGGAAGACGCCAATAGCCGAAAGATGATGGAGGTGGCCCTCAAAGGTTGATGAGAATACGATGACGTCATCGCGGTAGCAAAGACATGTGGTCCATTTGAACCCACGTAGTAAGGAGTCCATCATGCGCTCGAAGGTCGCAGGGGCATTACATAAGCCGAAAGGCATCACTTTGAATTGGTAGAGTCCATCCGGGGAGAAAAAAGCCGTCTTCTCACAATCTCTTTCGTCAACAGAAATCTGACAATATCCAGAACGGAGGTCGATGGAGGAGAAGTAGTTGGCACCATGCACGCAGTCGAGGGCGTCATCGATTCTAGGAAGAGGGTACACGTCTTTCTTTGTTATCTTGTTTAGGTGTCGATAATCTACGCAAGACCTCCAGCTGTTGTCTTTCTTTCTAGCAAGTACTACCGGAGACGCCCAGGGGCTGCTTGACGGCTCAATAGTATTGCTGGCCAACATTTTGTTTGTCCACTTCTGCCTGAATGATCTGGTGTTCTGAAAGAGCAAATCTGTAAGGCCGTCGGTGAACTGGGCGGGCATCTCCAGTATCGATGCGGTGTGTGACGACGGGCGTTTGGCCCAGGGATCCGTTACTGAAATCAAAAATGCCGCTTTATGACCGCAAAAGGCCGGCAAGGGCACTGGCATAATCGGGACGCAGGTCAGAGGCAACCATGGCTGAGATGCGGTCCTCCGGACTATCTGACGGGACAGGTTGTGCAGGTACTTCGGCGTGATGGTCGGGCAGCACTGCAGGAATAGTAAATCTGGACAAAGGCGACAGCTCGGCGAGGAAAACGCCCTCCGGGAGAACTTGCGAAGACATGCTGAAGTTGTGTACGGGAAAGTAGGTGAGGTTGTTCTCGACGTGTCCAATGTTATGAGTTAGGACAATGTTGTGCTGTAGAGTGACGTTGGTGATGGGGTTGACAATGTAGTCGCCGTCAGGAAGGGAGGGAAAAGGTGACATGGGCACGTATACTGCCGCCTCGGGAGGTAGGCGAGTAAATGTAGTGGAACGGAGGCGAGGCTGGGAATGGTCAGCACTAGGGTCGTGAACACAATGGGGCAGGGCTAGGCGCAGAAGTCTGGAGGAGCAGTCGATGATAGCGGAATTGGCTGTTAAAAAGTCCAGGCCTAAAATGACGTCTTTGGACAAGTAGTGAGGACGGCGCACAGGGACGTGGTGGCCGGCGATGCTAACGCACGCAGTGTACATTCCGATGATGGTAGCAGTGTTTCCATCAAAAACACGAACTGTAAAGGTGTTTGTGGCCGTAAGAACGTTTTTGAGGCGCTGGTGGAACGACAAACTAAGGACTGAATTAAGGGCTCCAGTGTCAATGAGAGCGGGAACAGGGACTCTATCTACGAGGACATTGATCAGATTGCGGCGTGGTGCGATGGTCGAAATACAGTTGGCTGTCCGTGTTGGTAACGCAGCGTCACGTCTGGGCGCTGCGTTGCCTAGTTTCTCGAGTAGGGGCCTTGGTACAATGGGGACAAGCTGCGGCGAGGAGTAGGTGATCGGGAAAGGTGGGCTTGTGGTTATGGCGAACGGCTAGGACGACGGGCTTGCTCAATGTTCTCGGCACGAAGGTGTGCTGGGGTGACAGAAACGCGCCGCGGTGCATAATAGTCGTGGTGGAGAGGGCTGTAATAAGGGCGAGAGGGGGGAGCCGGGCGGCTGCGGCAATAGCGGGACGTATGGCCAGCCCGACAGCAGACGAAGCAAATAGGCCTGTCGTCAGATGTGCGCCACTCCGCAGGATTGCGGGCAGGGTAGCGCGGTGTGTCAGGCGGGGTTGTGGTAGCAGCAGCAACCACTGGTATTGGCTGTGGTGCAGGGGTTGGCGTTGTAGGACTGGAAACGAGGTCTACGTTCGTGAATTCTTGGCGGACAACAGCCTGTATCATAGCTATTGTTGCCTCTTTAGGAGGTGATGTAAGTGTAACAGGAGTCAAGGCCTCGATTTCCCTGCGGACGATGGTAGTGAGGTTATTCTGACTTCAAGGCTGCTGCAAAGTGGGAAGATCGTCACATGAGCATGTAGTGGCCTTGTTAGGAAGGCGCTCAAACCGATGGACAATGCGGCGTTGCTTCGCCTGTTCGTAACGGAGATACACTTGCAGGACTGAGTCCACCGTAGAGCAGTCCTGGCAGAGAAGTATATTGGATGCGTCATCGGAGATACCCTTAGGTATATGGCCCACTTTATCATCTTCGGCCATGGAGGTGTTCCCCTTTCGACACAGGGCGAGGACGTCCTGTATATAGGCGAGGTATGATTCGGTTGACGATTGAACGCGAGTAGCCAGGTCTTTTTTGGCTGCTAGAGCTCGCCCCATCGGCTTGCCAAACAAGTCCTGAAGTTTTTGTTCGCAGATGTCCCAAGTAGGCATCTCCTGTTCGTGGTTGATAAACCAGGTCTTCGCCGTTCCCGCTAGATAGAAGATGATGTTTGCAAGCATTATGCTAGCATCCCACCGGTTATTCTTGCTCCACCTTTCCTATTCGTCAAGCCAATCTTCAACATCCTTCTTGTCTTCGCCGTTAAAAGTAGGCGGATGGCGGATTTTAGTTAAGACCATGGGGGCAGCTGGAGTTTCCGTAGCGGGTGATGCGTCCTGGGATGCCATGCTTACTGTGGCAGTCGGTGGGGTGAGCTCGGGGAGAAGGCGTCCACTGCTCAAATCCAGGTTTCTGGCGCGGAAATGCGAGGAGTTGTGGCAAGGGGGATCGAAAGCGCTTCCACCAAGGTGTTACGGGGTAGTTCCGCTTGAGATTACAGAGAGCGGACACTGAAGACAGGGCTTCCAAACAACAGGCGTTTTCTGCAGCACCAGCCGACACTGCTCGAACGTCGCCTTCTCCAAAACTTACGAGCTTTTTCTTCTTCCTTCCTTATGCACATATCAGTGCATGCACCGCCTAATGTAACAACATAACCAAATGTGCTTTTGCATTATACCCAATTACTTGCTTTGTGTTACAGTTATTCTTTACTTGGTGCCGTGCCTCGCACTATATGGTAAAAAAAAAAAACCATTACCTTGTGGCCCGGATTTCCACGGTGGTCGGGCTCTCAGAGCCAAACCCCACGCCGCTAGCTCGGGCCACGTCCGTGATAGGGGAGGACGACACACCGAGACACAGCCAGCCGGCCAAGCTGTTTATTTGGGAACTCCTGATGTTCTTCCTCGGTCGTAACAGCATCGCGTGCTCCAACGTCGCGGCGTCATCTGCGTCGTCTCTCACATGATGCTGTCCATTCAGATAAGAAGGGAGGGGAAAGAAGGGGTCGTTCGGCGCGCTACGCCGAACGACCAGTCTCTCTCACCCCCGCGCTCTTCGTGCAGCTCCGGGAGAAGGAGGCCACGAAGGGAAGTTTGACAGCTCCCTGTGAACGAGAGAGACAGAAGGTGTTCGCAGCGTCGTGAGGGTGAGGGGAATGTTGAATCCCCACAACGTATACGAAACAGGAGAGCACAATGAGCGTCAAATGCGTTGATGCATGCAAGTCTTGCGATAATTTTTCAAACCACAGTCATCAGCATATGCGCGAAATTGAGCGACAATTTTTCCTTAAAGAAAATATTATGGTTTACATTTTGACGGTCATTATTTAAGTAGGGCATTGAATTTGCATACGCTCCAATACTCGAGAAGAAAGCAACTATTGTAAAACAAATGATAGGTTTCATTGGCCCGCGAGCGATATATTCAGTATGGCAACGTCCTTCTAAACTTGCAATATAATTTAACATGTTCTCTGGATGTTAAAAATTATTACAAATGCACTGTAAGTTTTCCCCCTGATGTGGTTGGGGTTCGGGGGCTATAGGCTTCACCGCAGTCGAACCATGAGCAGCCGAGATGAAGGAGCAGAAGCAGCCAGGGAGGAGAGGCAAAGAAGAGTGTTTTATACACCTCTTTACATGATGGGATATTTACAGGTAGGAAGAACTAAACGGAGCTCTCTGTGGAGACAATTGCCACCACTTAAATTCGGTCGGTTGCCCTCACTTCCCTAGTTGGGGAAACAAACAAATAGATAGATAGATAGATAGATAGATAGATAGATAGATAGATAGATAGATAGATAGATAGATAGATAGATAGATAGATAGATAGATAGATAGATAGATAGATAGATAGATAGATAGATAGATAGATAGATAGATAGATAGATAGATAGATAGATAGATAGATAGATAGATAGATAGATAGATAGATAGATAGATAGATAGATAGATAGATAGATAGATAGATAGATAGATAGATAGATAGATAGATAGATAGATAGATAGATAGATAGATAGATAGATAGATAGATAGATAGATAGATAGATAGATAGATAGATAGATAGATAGATAGATAGATAGATAGATAGATAGATAGATAGATAGATAGATAGATAGATAGATAGATAGATAGATAGATAGATAGATAGATAGATAGATAGATAGATAGATAGATAGATAGATAGATAGATAGATAGATAGATAGATAGATAGATAGATAGATAGATAGATAGATAGATAGATAGATAGATAGATAGATAGATAGATAGATAGATAGATAGATAGATAGATAGATAGATAGATAGATAGATAGATAGATAGATAGATAGATAGATAGATAGATAGATAGATAGATAGATAGATAGATAGAAGGAGGAAAGGCCTCTGGTTGGCGACCCTACACTGGGGAAAAGAAATTTTGAAAATGTTAAGAACGTGGTTATGTATATGGACAATTTCCTTACTGATCGGCACTTCTGCTGTCATTCAAGAGGCTACCACACAGGAATGGTTCAGGTTCTTCATTCACCGGTGCGAGCGTACAGAATGGCAAAGGCAGCGCAAGCGTGGTGTCGCTGTCTAGTTTACCATAGTGTTGTTAGCTATTCCGTAAGTGCTCTAGGGCTGGCCTGTAGCGGTGCCGTGTGGTGACGCCCCATGAGGTCGAGTGTCGAGCCGTCACCACCGAGATTTTGACAAGATGAGTGCTCCCCAGCAGCCTACATCAGGACAACGGATGGCCGATAAAGTGCCAGCAAATGAAGGTGCGAGCGCGGATCTTTGTCGTGTCACGTGGTGTCATCTCGCTACTTTACCCAAGCCCGTAAGCGCAGATTCATTGCCGCACCTTTTATCGTTCATCCACTCGTCGTGACGTCCGCTGATGGGAGAGACGGTCATGCAAAGGTCTTGTTAGAACCTCGGCGATGACGGCCGAGCGCAACGCAGAAAAACGTCATGTAAAAGAGCATTCCATCGACCAATCGACGTTTCCAGCCTACCTACCCCGACACGCTTCTAGAGGGAGAGGAGCTTCATTTGGTTTGCTTATATGAAGGCTAGGGTCTGCCTTTCGTGGGATCGGGAACGCACAGATCAAGAAATTACACGTGTTCAAGCTATTACGGATGAAGTAAGCAGGCTGTGTGTTACCTTAAGCGAAAAAAAAAAAAAAAAACTTAAGGGCGATGCGCCTAGCGATGTACGTTAATTGCATATAGGTGTTCATTTCTTATTTATTGTTGCTTGTTCGCCGGCTTTTATTACGGATAGATGCGTGAAAAAAGGGTGATTTTTATTTATTTATTTTATTTATTTATTTATTGAACCCTCAGAGCCGGAGGCATTAAAAAGGGGAGGGGTTACAAACGATAGTATAGAAAAATACAGAAACAAGAACACTGAGTGTTACGAATATATTTCTGCTATTCATGTATTGTTAGATTATGCGTTGAGGAAATATTGGTTATCAGTGATGTCGACAATTTCAGCGAGAAGGCGGTTCCATTCGGGTGAAGTACGAGGCACGAAAGACTGAAATGCTGACACAGTGTTAACCTCGTGGCAATGATCGGTGCGGTTCGACCCGTAGTGGGGAGGAGGAACGAGCGGTTTGTGTAGAGTGCAATGATGGCACAGTTTATGAAAAAGTCTGAGACGAAAAATTTTTCGGCGGCACGCTAAGGGTTGTAAGAGAGGAAAAACTAAAACGCGCGTGGCGTTATTTTGGACCAACTCAAAGGAAGTAATTATAATTTATCGTGATGGGGATCCCACATAGCAGCTGCGTATTCCAGTTTAGAACGGATTAGTATTTTGTAAAGTAATAATTTTAGAGATGACGGAGGTTTCATGAAGTTTCGGCGTACGTAGCCTAACGTGCGGTTAGCGTTGTTTTTAATGTACTCGATAAGGTGTGATGGGTGAAGCCTGCAGAAATGTCGGCACCCAAGTATTTGTATGTAGTGGCATATTCTTGGGTGACGTTATTTAGGCAGCATCTGGAGGGTGTGTTAGCGTGTCGGAGTACTCTCATAACATTTCATTTGCCAATGTTTTAGCACTCTGTGTATTTATTTTGCACGCATTTTGTCCCCCTCTTCCTATCGCTAGAGCCAAAGACCGTAAACCAACTTGCCTAATCTGTTACTACTACAGGTACGAAAAAAAAAAAAAACAGCAGTTCACTGTTGCTGGCTGTAATCGCAGAATTTGACGACAGCCGTTTTTCGTTTCTCGGCGGAAGCTTTCTGACTGCTCTGGCACTATCAGTCGTACTTAGCCGATCTTATCGTCAAAAAGGGGGTACTGGCGCACTCCCTAGTGGGCCTGTGCTAACCGGAAACTTTTTAAAAACTACTCTTGGATTGCTTTTTTCCGTTCCTGTGACTGAGGATAGCAATGGTTTCGATAGATGGTTTCGCCCGTGAATCATGCTTGGCCAGCATTTAGGGATAATTATCTGCGCATAGCTGTTACGATGTTCAATTTGATGTGAATTTGTTGACCGTTATCGCTTTTTGTATCAGAATAGTTTCTTGTGCGGGATGTAGTAGTCCAAAAGTACCATCGAATCTACCTAGCTGTTTTTTGTTTCGGAACTATTCGGTGCCTTCTGCATTGAAACGAAATCTATGGAGGCTGAAAGTAAGACCAGCATTCTCTATTTTACTTAGATATTTTTAATTTCTATGAAATTCTACAAGATGTGAATAAGGATTGTGACAATATAACTATAAACGAACTTTTTCTTTTGGCCGTCTGTTGCCAGTGCTAGTCTGAGCCATGTTTGAGCACGTCTTGGACAATGAAACGAGTAAGGGGCACAGAAAAGCACTGGTCATTAGCTCTGCGAAACTTAGTTCAAAGCCCTGTTGCATCACATTCTGACAAGGTGGTTCTAATTAGTAGCTAATTATCAGTCATCAATAGTAGTGCTAATTAACGGTACTGAATAGTAAGACTACTGAGAAGTGCAATGTAGTATAGAGCGATGTAATGATCCTGCACAGTGGCTTAAGGGCCCTAAATTCAACTCGATGTTGCTGCTGGGCATTTTTAGGTATCGGCCGTTAGCACAAGTTCTAGCACAGTTAGAAAGAAGGAATCGAGGAAAACACAGAACTATGCCAGTAACAAGCATAAGCTTCTCCTCAAACTTCGAATGGCTTCCTCAATTCCCGTGGCAAATGCGTGCTTTATGCGCGGTGCGAAAAAGAACTTATACCTCCCCAAAATTGTCGTTCATCGTCACCGAGTGTAGTGTTAGACAGTGTGAGAGCGTAGTCTTTGCGCTCGGCTCGTTTATGATCCTGCATCCGCCTGACTGTCCTCACCGGAGTGGTCTCCTGCTTACATTAGGCATTTGGCGTAGATTCAACTGCCCTGCTACCTGATTGAATAACGTCGGTGGTCGGGGTTCCTTTGCCGTAATCCACTCTATACGGGCTGAAAACATCCAGGGCAACTGCCACTGTACACTTCGTGGCATTGCGAGCTTCCTGTAACGCACGTTGCTCATGCCGGTGCAGGTCCAGACCTGTCCGAAGCGGGCACTATAAATTCGGATTCAAAAGGTGGCATTAAAACTCCAAAAGTAACTAAGCCGCATGATCCCCCTATTGATGCGAAGAGCGTGCCACCGAGCCGCACGGCGTCGGTTTTCGATTTCGAAATTTTGCTCGGTGTCTCGCGGCCGCAATGTGGCTGGGCGAATCAAGCTTAGATTTCGGGAACACTCTCCCCTTGGCTGATACGGGCGAACGTTGTTGGAGCGAGTAGCCGCTCGGAGGATTAGCATGTCGAAAGTTGTGAACGCGGCCAGCGTGGGTAGTGATTAACGATTTGTGTTCCCAGCTTCATCTCACCCCGTTCAGTGCATTGAATGTTGTTTTATGCGCTCATGCCTTAATATAGAGGAGGACACATTCGTAAGATGAGGGGGAGTAAAACTCCGGGAGAAGAAAGCCGGCTGTACTTGTTTTGATCGGGTGTGAAAACCGTGAAGCGTGAATAC
Source organism: Amblyomma maculatum (assembly GCF_055883805.1). Taxonomy (NCBI): domain Eukaryota; kingdom Metazoa; phylum Arthropoda; class Arachnida; order Ixodida; family Ixodidae; genus Amblyomma; species Amblyomma maculatum. Next base: position 56,513,767 of record NC_139350.1, read on the forward strand.
CATTGTTAGTAAATTCGACTACACGGCGAAAACTTTTTGTGGTGGTGCAATCACAGCCTGTTTGTAGCCAGGGATGGTCGAGAAGGGGAGATCTAGCTTGGGGAAGGGGACCCCATATCTTGCCCTTGCAGGTGCGCTGTCTCGGAGGTTCTGAGACCCCGGCAAGCGTTCCGTGGAAAGGAAGTACGCTTGAAGGCCGATGGGAGCACATCTCTTCAAGAATTGGTGCGCGGTCTCTGCAAAGGCATGCAGTTCGATTTATCAGGACGAATTTCAAAATTTCACATTGTCATCACTCCCACCATGATCTCCCGCAACAAGTTCCTTACAGCAAGATTGTCTTCCCCGAATCCCACTCGAACCAACTTTTTTCCTAGGGTACATTATGAGAGTCAGCCTGGACCCGCTCTCCGAAAATATACCGCTTTAGTAGCTTATCTTCCCCCTACATTTATACTCCTTTATGTGCAAGCCATAGTGGATTTGTCCGCCCTCTATATGGACTATATTTTCTATATTGGCGTTAGCTGGTGGCGCTAGTAGCGGTGAAGGAAATAGCTCGCCATCTTACAATTATTTAAGTCGCCAAACCTGCTGACTCCCGTATTTGATACAACACACAGGCAAATTCCCCTCAAAGAATACCCTATAACTCTGACCGATCTTTATGACTTTGCCATTTTTCCGCTCACATGGCACACTAGCAGAAGCGAGGAGACTAACCGCGTACATCATGACTGTCGGCTGACGGCGAAGCTGCTTGCTTTGAGGGGAATTTGGCGCTGTGTTTTAGAGTTGCGTCAAACTATAGCTACATATATACCAGCACGAAATTGGTCTTGAATATAAAATGCCTAGCTTACAAGCGAGAAGTCGAATGAAATGCTCGATGTTGAGCACACTTTTGTTCACCTCTTGTGGCTAGAGGGAAATTTTTATATAGGTTTTCGTTTTTCTTTTTAAATACGAAGGCATTTAAATTTTGCGTTGCCGAACAACAAGGAGGAAGAAGCTGGTCAAGCTGCTTGTAGCAGCGTTTTGCTCTTGTCCTGGCATTTCTTTTGAACACCGCGGAAGCATTCTAAATAAAGATTGATTTGAAAGGTTGATTTCAGTGGCGTAAATAGAGCTCGTCATCAGGGCGTCTCACCAAAGTGGGTCACCAGACCGTTTCCCAATGAACTGACACTTTAGAAAAAAAAAAAAAATCGCGAGACATCGAACCACCATTCTCAGCTTAGTGCGCTAAGCACAAATCTACAACGTCTTCATAGAAAAATGTCTGAAATTCTCCTTGGACAGCGTAAGGACGCTGGAGGCCGTTAACAACTAGACGATACAAATTAAAAATAAATAGTTATAAAAATGACGAAATCACAAAGTACGTGGTGTCGCAACCATAGCTGTAACGACGCTCACGCTTTCGCGTTTCTGCAGTGCAGACTCTGCAGTGCTGTAAAATTTTTAATGAGACAAACCTAGAATGCGAAAACCCAAGTGTTATTTTGCGTAATAGCAAGCACAACCACATCGAGTGTTTCAGTGAACATATTTAAATGTTCCTACAAATAGATAATTTCAAATAGAAGGATATATTCAGGAACGAACTTAGCCGGAACGAGCATAATTCGCTGTAAAAATTTCTCTAGTTTCTTCTTTATAAGTGCTTTTGGGTGTAGTGTAAAGTCAAATTGAAAGCTATGGCGGTTTTCAAAACAAAACAAAAAAAAAACAGCAAATTTTTTAAATCCCGTAGCGAACTGCGAAGATTTCGACCTGCAGCCGGTATTGCGCCACGTCATTTGCAGTCTTTGTCAAAAATTTAGAACACTAGGGGTTGCTTCAGAGCCACCCGGTGTGCCTCCGAATGCATTCTCACTGCTCCAGTTCGCCTGACGGTAAGGAAATATTTGCTCCCGCGCTCACAAATGAATGGGTCTTCGACGAAAGCCAAAGGAGCCCCTCTACATGGTTTAGAAGCGAACCTCTTATAGGCTCTAAACGTTTGACAAAGACCGTATATTATTTGGCCTCGACACGTGGTGTAAGGGAAATACCGATTGTTACCAACTGCGTGGTCGTTAATTCCGATAACGAAGGAGCGAAACAAAGTGCATGCAGTTGCAAGCAATTTGTTTTGCGCACGCAAAACAAACTGACAGTTTAAATTTGGCGCCATAGCCACTGTATACGTGATCACGTCTGCTGAGCTTCCTGCTCGTCGATAGCGCTTAGTTTCGGTGACATGCAAAAAAAAAAAAAAAGAAAAAAGAAAGAAGCGTCGAATTTCGTCACGTAGCAGAGCTTTAGAAAATATATGTCTTTTTGTGTCTCAAAAACTGATATGACATCATTTTAATTTGTACAATTAGGAGAACTTTTCAGCTGATTTTATCCGTAACGCTCGAGAGTTTTTTCCAGACAATATTTTCTTTCTATTTCAAGCCTACAATTTTTAGGAATATTTGAAAGTGTTTACTGAAAGGCCCGGCATTATACACAGGCGTACCTCAGGAAATGTGCTAGGTCTCTTTCCAATTATTGTGTACATAAACACCATTGAAAACGTTTGTAAGGCGGAAAATTCATCATCTACGCTCATTACTGCAAAGCTCTGGTCCTGATACGGACGAGGTAATTAGTACCTAGTTTGGTTTGGTTTGGTTTGTGGGATTTAACGTCCCAAAGCGACTCAAGCTATGGGAGATGCCGTAGTGGAGGGCTGTGGAAATTTCGACCACATCTGGTTCTTTAACGTGCACTGACATCGCACATCACACGGGCCTGCAGCGAAAAGCGGCCGCCGAGGCCAGGATTCTATCCCGGCATTGTAACAGTAGCCGGGCGCCGTTACCACTGCGCCACCCCGGCGGGGAGTTAATTACTACTTTATATGTAATGAAATTTGCAATCGACTTTACGAAGGTCTGGTATCAATCCACTGAAAGATAAATCCGTTAGAAAAAGAGACGTTATTTCACGTAAAAAAAACAACAATTTTTTTTATAGTAGAATATTACCTCTGGTGATGAAGAAAATTGGAATTGTTCATGAATAGACGATAGTAGGAGTAGCGTTTTTCTTTTTTTTTTTTTGGCTTCTCTGAAAACCTGCCTTGAAAATCCTTCCTTGAGCAGATCAGGAAACGTGGAAATTGCTCCCCAAGATACATACATCCCAACCTGCTCAACGATAAAACCAGCCCGTGCGCACTCACGTTTAGCTTAGGTAGACTATAGTTACTGTGTCTTTCAGGAAAGAGTCTTTGGGGGTTAAAATACGACGAATCGATTCCATTTACCCACGCAGGCGCGCTTGTAGAGAAATAATTTAGTGCTAAACTTCCATAATGGCGCCTGACGCCTGCCCAGGGGCGAAGCGGTGGCTAGTGCCGGGATTTCTCTCGACGCCACCTCGCAAGATTAATAGCTTGCGAACTGGTGGTGCAGCGGAGCTGGCGTGACCACCGTTGCTGCGCTGCCGGGAATATTCACTCGGAGGTGCCATAATCCGGGCTAATAGCGTCGCCGGGCGAATCGCGGGGGCCAGTTAATTTTGCCAGTAGGGACGTCACGAGTGTCCTTCTGCAGCGGGGTACGACTATTTTTCTGTGATATGTGACACTGTTCGCAGTTCCAAGGTTGGTCCGTTGTAAGAAGTTGACTATGAGCGCAGACCGGCTTTTTCCACCCCAAGTTGGACCAGCGCAGCGAGAACTAGCGCAGACCAGGGACAGTTGGCACCACTTGCTATAGGGATGCCAAAGCATATTCGAGGATAATGGAACACATTCCCAAATGGAACCTGTAATTGAATCAGTTTCAACGGAATATCAACCGGATGGCGGCATTGTAACAGGAAGAAAACGCGTGATATTCACGCTTCTGTAGGGGCCAATGGCAAAGGAACAGCCAGAGCGCTAATGAAGTATTTGGAATGGAGAAAGATGTTAAATAATTTTGTAGCCTTTTCCCGCGTATTGATCTCACACTAGTGACGTCAAGACCAAACCGAACCACGTCCTATGGTTGAGGGAGGCGCAGCTTCCCCTCAGGAATTCGCGATTAAAATCTGCCTCATCATTACCTCAAATTTTGTCCAAAAATGTCCAATACCAGCGATACCTACATTTTTTTTTCAGCTGTTTTTCTGCGTGCAAAGTTGTATGGAGTGAGCACATTCAGCCTGAAATCGTTCTGTCCTTTCTTCACTTATGGCCACTCAAGGTACGTGGGCGCTGTATATGTATCGTGTTTACAGGAATGATGCTACATGCACCCAAGAACTTTCTCTAATATGTGCGCCAGTACAGTTCCAAGTGCGCGTAAAGAACATTTATATCGCCTTCATGCTTTCCTGACTTGGTAGAAACGAGAGAACATCAGAAATTGTTTGTAACTACCACTACTAGAATTCCAGATTGCCGCAAATAAAGGTTAAACATAGTGCGTTCAGGCTTCAATAGCAGATTGTATTTTCAGCTATACCAACGCAATTCAGGCAATGCACCACTCTTCTACGATTGCAAAGACGAGGTTGCAAATTTGAAGTGTGGAAAGTTGGGTTTGTTGTTTTGTGATCATGGTGGAAGCAGCGCTAACACAGGATGGAGTTGTGTTCTCACTCCGTCCTGTGTTAGCGCTGTTTCCACCATGATAGTAAATTCGAAAGCTTTTATCAGATTTTATGTTCTCACAGTAGACATTTCACTAGTGTTTCTAAGTTGTCGAGAAGGCAGATGTTTATAAAACAAAGTCGGAGATCAAAAAACGCAATGTGGGCCAGAAAAAAATTTTCTATTTGAGAATTTGCTTTCTTTTAAAGGAATATTCAGCCTTTCATTGCGTAGTGAGGCGTTGTTATTAAGCATGTATGATAGTAAGCTGTATAGCACCAATCAGTGGTATTTCTTGGTGAAAGTTTGATCAGGATTATTTTTCTTTTAAGTGGCATTATAATTTTGGAGGTTGAATCCTTGCATTAAACCATGGCGTTGCTCCGTGCTTGCTATTCTCTGCAGAATGCTTGCCGCCGCCTGAAAATACACGCAGAACCAGTACTTCAGTGCTGGAATGCAATGGCCGTCAAGGCTCGAACGCTGCCTTCTTCGGCAACGCAGACATCTGGCAAATGGCACGGATAAAAAATTAAAAATGAAGAGGCAGCGTGCCAGGAGGATCACAATGCGCCACATTGCAACTAAATATGCATATCAAGACTGCTGCAGCGATAGTTCTGACCCAGCAACTTCGAGGAGGGCTATCAAATGCAGGTGTCGCTTTCGATCTCAGCTCGAGGAAAGTGACTATTGTTCCCTAATATAAACAGTGGGAAGCCGCATGCCCTTAAACTAGGAATAGCATTTACCGGCCTCAGCCGTTAGACTAAAAATGTGCGGGTTTAAGCACGACTTGAACCTAGTGATAGAGCGAAAGCTGCGAGTGTTGCAGCGATTGCTGTTCAATCCAGAGTGTTTTCATAATTGTTATTTAAATGAGGTTTCGGAGAAAGGAAGGAGCCTCATAATTTTGAGTGGACGCCACGAAATTGTGGACACCTGCACCTAACCAGGTCGAGATCATGTTTTCATATTTTTTCATGTATATTGTACATTGGTTTATAAGAAAGGAAAGGCGCAGTATATAGGACTACGTAGTAATTTCGGCCACCTGGGGGCATAAAACGTACGCTGACATCCCACAGCACACGGCTGCCTCTCCGTTTAAATTAGGCTTTGGGAAAGGGAAGGCACAGTATGCATTTGGGTGGACACCATGAAATTGTTGACACCCACACTTAATTAGGTTAAAGTCACTTGAGGGTGAACTTAGTGTCACACGAAGGCCTGCTATATACCTAGCGTAGTGAAGCTTTCGCTTCAACTGTAAATCAATTTATGAGAAAGGAAAGGCGCAGTATCTGCCAAGGTCACTTGAAGGTGAAAACCTCCGTAACGCTGATGGCTCGAAAAGCTGGCATAGTGAAGCTTTCGCTTCAAAACCGCTACGAGACAACGTGCCATGTTGGGTTTCGGCGAAACAGTTTGGGACTTTCCGACAATTACATATAAGGAGCATCATTATGTACTATGCAACGGTGCTTATGTATCTCATTCACGTCGCTATAGCATTCACTGCAGTGAAAAGAAAGGACGGAGTAAGTACTGGGGCTAAGGGCAAGGTCTCAAACTATCATTTATTTTCTCGCTTAATACAAATATTGTTTGTATTAAGCTTTAAGACATAATGGCATGGAATGATCCCATGAAACTTACCGTCTCATACTTCTGCTAGGACTGCCTCACTGTGTAATTTACGGCTGATTCCGGAAAAGCAAATTTTAGTCAGTTCAAAAATTCCTACAAGCTGTGCAGGAGGCAAAGAAGCTTAAAAAATTCAGAGACACAAAAAAAAAAGAAAACGTAAGGTGTTTCATTAAAAAATTCTAACTTTTAGATGATGTAATATTTGAAGCACATTCACTGGTGCATTGCGTAGTGAGTTGGTCCTATTAAAACTGTGAAAGATTTGTGAACTGTGAAGGATAAGTTTCGCCTTATATTCGATAGCATTTATTTCTGAAGCGTTAATCTGTTTTTTTTTTTTGTTTTTGTTTTACGAGACAAACAGTTCTGCAAAGGCCCTTGCGTTCAATCTCGGTGTCACCCCTCCCCCTTCTTTCCGCTCAACGAGAGTTGAATCTTACCTTCAACTTGAATATTACTGAGATGCATGCCGGAAGAAAACAGGCCATAGTGCCATCTGCGTACACAATTTTATAATGAGGGTTTTTCGTGATATGGATAATATATCATTTATATATATATCATAAAGAACGCCTGACTTAAATAGACACCTTGAGGACGAGGGGGGGGGGGGGGAGAGCAGTATGGATTAATGTTTGCACTTGCACTTCAGACGTATGACCAGTCAAACATATTGGCTACCAACGGCCAGACAGATAACTGCGAATCAGAATAATACAACTGCTCAAATGCCCTAAATCAGCGCGCTATAAAGGAAAACCTCACGCTTAACAGAGTAAAAATGTTTTTTGAAATCTAAAGAAACAGCGACTGCGATATTTTGCCGTCAATTCTAAAAGTTAATATTGTTTTTCAGTATGTTGTTATCTTCTCACGAAAGTATTATTTTCTTTTTCTGGCATTCGGCCGCTACCGTGTGATTTTAAGCATCTTTTATGTTACGCCTGTTTATATATGACTCCTTGCGACTGGAGTAGACTGCCTTAGTCCTTGTTCTGAACTGTCTAGGCAGGATATGGCTTGATCGTGTTCAAGGTGACCAGACTGGCCTCTCTTGCGGAGATTGGCCTTCCGTGGTTGGATCGTCGAGCTGTTGTCGAGCTGCTGCGCGGTCGGTTACGGCTGCCATCTCTCTTTGCTTCCTGAGTGGCATCACAAGTCGCTAGCGCAATATACACTGCAATATTCATTGTGTGCTGGGGATAATCGGGTTTTCTTCATGACTTGTTTTGGCTCGCAAAAATCGCTCACATGGCTTGAGTGAGATAAGCGTGCAGAAAATGTTCGTTATTGAAATGCACTTAACTGTTTGTCCCAGCTAGAAAAATAGACTTAAAACGGAGTGTTTTAGGTCAGTAAAGCCAACTGAGGGCTGTTGTGAGTCGCATAACGTAGTCATCAGTATTTTCTCCTGGATCTTTATAAGTGATGACTGATTAGTTGACTCTAAGCAATTTAGTCCGGACGTAAGTCCGCTTAAACTGATTAAGACATGCGACACAATTATTTGGCATTGTATTTATTTGCGATGTAACATTGAAAGACTGGCATAAAGGTTGAAAAATTGTTAAATGTCTAAATGTCTTTAGATGGCTTGGTTTTTGGGAACAGGAAAGGCGCAGCGCAGCTGTCTCACTTCTCTGTAGACACCTTTATTAAACATCAATAGCAAAGAATGGAACATACATATGCCACCGGTTCGAATCGTTATCACATACTAGCCTTCACATTGAGTAGCAGATAAATGGTAAATTGGATGCGAAATGGCATGACGCCACCCTGCAACGCTGCGCAAAAAACAGCTGCAATAAAATATATAATATGAAATCACGGGATATGTTTATTGCTGTTTGCTGTCAATACTTCTTGGTCACGCCACTTTGGAGGCAAATACGGTTTTTGCTTTAAGTTTGGTGTTGCTAATGAAGTACCTCTCAGAGTCATGCTACTTCAGCGTCATAAAACACATCTTAGGGGGCAAAATTCGATTTTATTCAGAGCGTTGTCTTCCCTTTGCATATGCACTGGAAAAGAAATATCAGCCAGCACCTTTCACGTGGTAGCTTTTGTATTTCGCAGGCTTTAATTTATCAAGGCAGGCAAAGTTAGGTTCAGTATCTTAGTTCAAATTTTTCACCCAGGTCGTTTCAAGGACGCTCTGAATGACACTTTATTCCTGAAACGAATATTTTCTATGTTGGCCCAGTGCCACAACTACACATCAGTAGCATGGGTTCATAGTCGCAAGGTTTACACAGAACAATATATACCGGCGAGCATTCACTGTAGGGCATGCTCTATATGCAACAAAGAAACTGTATACATCCGTAACAACTTATATTGCATCAATTAATACTTATTGACAGTGTCGGAGTGCCCAGCGGATTTCGTGATATTTCTTCTATGCAGAGATTATTTTCAGCACGAATATTTAGCTAATGAGGAACATTATGTTGGGATTAGATACAGGAGAAAGGTAGACACGAGCGTGTGTGAGAGTAGAGATTTAAAGCTAGGAATAAAAGGGCACAAGGCGTTAATCTTAAGATAATCAGACAGTTAAATGTGCGGCTTTGCAGGGCAAGGCCGTAGCACATTTGCAACTAAACTGACTGCCGATCCCAGGGCAATCAGCAACTTGAGCATATTTAATTTCATTGTACCCCACACATTTAAGCAGTGAAGAATAATCTGAGTAACTACTCGTTATGCATAATACCTTTTATCTGCGCTGGTAGAATATATCTATGGCGGCATAGGAAACCATCTATTCTGTTCATTTCGCCCCGCGTACTATTTAAGTCAGGTGTTTCAGGAAACCAACCACTATAAAAAAAAAAAAAAAAAAAAAAAAAAAAAAAAAAAAAACATTCATATACATATGAAGACGGCTTGTACAGAACAACTGTACCAACGCTGACCGACATCAGTGAACAAAGATATATTTTCGCCAGTAATTCATTATTTAATATCTGGCAATTAATCCTCTAACTATTGAAGTTAAGCATCTCGTTGCATCAGAGATGTGTAGTCAATCATTATTAATAGCCGCATCAGTTTCTATAATTGCAAAATCGCGATTACGCTGGGCACTTTGACTCACTAAGTTTCTCCTGTCTCGGGTCAAAACACGAGCGCTTTCGAAAAACCCGCGCTCTAATTAAGTGCTGCGCGCTCATTGCCATCAGTCAATGGCGCAAGTCCAACATAGTGTCTTCTCTGTCCCGCCTGCGCTGCGTTGCTCGCTGATGCTTTCTGCTCCATTTCACGCGGGACAAAGAAGGTGATCGGACATTTGCGCCATTGATCGACGGCTTTAGGCGCGGTGTTCAGAACGTGGGAATTTCGAAAGCGCGAGTCCGTGAAAGGAGAATTTATGTCGCCGAACGGCCGAGGTCGGTCCCATGCAGTTTCGAAATTCTCAAAACTGATATGGATATTACTAAGGGCCAGATTCAAATTTTGATTGTAACTAGGCGCCGAACTGCAAAAGATATAAAGATTATTATCAGAAGTTAGGTAACAAGAAGAGCGGAGTGGGCCACAGTTATAACTCAAGTTAATGACCTTCTAGGGGAAATAGAATAAGAAATGGGCATAGGCATGGCATGTAGTGCGACTAGAGAATAACCGATGGCCGCCGAGGGTAACAAATTGGATTCCAAGGAAAGGAAAGTGTAGTAGGGGTCTAGAAAAATGAGGTTAAGAAATTCGCACGGGTCAAGTGGATGTAGCTGGCACAAGACCGGATTTATTGGAGGAATAGGGTACAGGAATTCGCCTTGCAGTGGGTATAGTCAGGCTAATGATGATTATGGTGACGATGATGAGATAACAAGGGTTCCTGTTAACATTATTCTCCTCCTTGCTGATATCCGCCAATACTTGCATTTGTGCCGCAGAAGCCGTCTTCATATTGCACACAGACTATTTTTAAACGCTAGGTGCGGAATTCCACAGAAAACCTTGCTTATACGTCCAAAATTAGGGCTTCGGGGAGCACTGCACCAAATTATTTCACAATCAGCACTTTCCAATCTTACTGTTAACCTTATCATCATCAGCCGCACTATACTCACTGCAGGGCGAAGGCCTCTCCCATACTCCTGCAATTAACCCGGCCCTGTGCTGAATGCATCCAGTCGGCCGCGGTGAACGTCTTAACCTCATCCGCCCACCTAACTTTCTGCCGCCCCCTGCTACTCTTTCTTTCCCTTGGAATCGAATTTGTTGCCCTAAGCGACCATCAGTTATCCTCTCTTCGCACTACATGTCCTGCCCATGCCCATTTCTTCTTGATTTTAACTAGAATGTCGGTAACTTCAGTTATTTCTCTGACCCACTATGCACGCTTCCTATCTCTTAACGTTATACCAACTATTTTTCTTTCCATAGACCTCTGCGTTGTCCTCAACTTAAGTAGAACCCTCTTGGTTAGCCTCCACGTTTCAGCCCCATCGCTGAGTACAGGTAAGATGCAACAGTTGTATACTTTCCTCTTAAGCGATACCGGTAAGCTGCTAGTCATAATGTGCGAGTGCTTGCCGAATGCGCTCCATCCCAATCTTATTCTTCTTCTTATTTCCTTTTCATGGTCCGGATCTGCGGCTACTGCCTGTCCTAAGTAGACATATTCGCCTACTACTTCCAGTGCTTCGCTACCTAACGTAAACTGCTGTTCCTTCCCGAGGCTGCTGAACATTACCTTAGTCTTCTGCATATTGATTTTCAAGCCTACCTTTTTGCTTTTCCTGTCTAGGTCAACAATCATTATTTGCAGCTCATCCCCTCTGTTACTTATCAAGGCAATGCCATCAGAAAAATCGCAGATTGCTGAGGTATTCTCCATCTACCCTTATCCCTAACTGCTCCCATTCCAAGTCTCTGAATACTTCTTCTAAGCAAGCTGTGAATAGTACTGGGGAGATCGTGTCTCCTTGAAAACACCTTTCTTTATGCCACTTTTGTTACTTTGTGCAGAACTATGGCTGCTGAGCAGCCACTATATATATCCTCCAGTACTTTCACGTACGGCTGGTCATCACCATGATTTCGCAATGTTTGCATGACAACCGAGTTTTCTACTGAGTCAAATTCTTTTTCATAATCAATGAACGCTATGTAAAAGTGCTAATTACATTCCGAGCATCTTTATATTACCTGGTTGATGGTATGGATATTATTTGTTTGTTGCTTGATCTCTTGATTGATTGAAGTCTAAGATTGTTCTAATTCTATTAACGATTACCTTTGAACACCTTATACTGAACTGAGAGTAAGCTGATTGGCTTATAATTTTTCAAGTCCTTAGCGTCCCCTTTCTTATGTATTAATACAATGTTAGCGTTCTTCCATGACTGCGGTACCTTCGATGACTCCAGGTATTGCGTATACATAATG
>NC_139350.1:56527931-56575557 GCF_055883805.1 Amblyomma maculatum
CCTTACGGTGCGTTCAGGCGTTCACCGAGAAGTGGGACAAAACCTGCGCATTTTTTTTACAGGCTTAGTGGTAGTGGCACATATAAGGCAGTCACATAAATAGGAACCAAGAGCGCTACCTTGTGATACAACGGACAGAAGGCATAGTGTGGATTGCCAGTAATTGTTGACTACAATTTTCATACATTGTTTCACATGGAATTGTGTTAAAGATAAACACAGACCTCTAACTCCATAGTGGAACAGATAATGTAGCTATAGACGGTGGCTGGTTACGTCAGATGGTTTGGGGAAATAAACACAAATTCTGAAAATATTTTTCTTTTCGTGAAAAGAATCTATATTTAGCTCTCTCTACTTAAAGCAATTTCTACCTACATCTTTAACATTAGCCGACATCTGAGTGTTTTACTAAGAATTTATTTAGCCCAGCAGATATAATTTTCAGCACTCGAGAAGTGTATAAAAGGCCGTAAGTTGCCTGCAATTAGATGAACCAGTTTTGAAGCCGCATTTATGAACGAAATTTTCGCACTTGGTATTTCTAGGAAACTCTATGAAAAAAAAAAAATTGTATAGGATGCAGATCCTTGTTAATATTGGCTAAATTATTGGTAACGACAAACTGTAAAGGTTCAGTTTTTTTGAGCCGCCTTTTGTTCTCCGCTTCACTACCTTTAAGTTATGTGAATATAGTCGTTATTTCGCGTTCTACCACGCTTTGTAAGGACTAGAATTCCGGCTTACTTAGTATTTGACCGTCAGAAAGTGTCAACAGAAACTGTGACCAAAACATCTGCCTCTACCGGGAATAGAACCACTATATCTTTGGTCCCCAGCCAAGCGCGCAAACCACTATTCCACGCCTGGCTTTTTTAATCACAATTCTCGTTGTTTAGAGTAAGGATGATAGTAGCGATAACAACGACGATGCAGTTAGTAATATTGATAACTATGTTAGTAGTAATGGCAATGATGTGCAGTAAAAGATAATGCTAATAGTAGCGATGACAATGTCAATGCAGTTAATGAAAACAGTCCTGTTAAGTGGCTTTGGCACTTTTATTCCTTTACCAGACTTAGGCGCAGTCCTGTAATTTTGGTCTTCACGCTCCTTAGTGCACCAAAGTTTTTTATTTCTGACCCTCGCCTGTTGCCATGCGACAAACACTGAAAGTATGCACGGCGCCATAAAAAAAAAAAGGATATTGACCGCTCATTATCTCAAGATAACCGCGCCTAAAATTCTACATTAGTGACACGGTTCCCATTTATGCAAGTTTCCCGTTCTACACTTTTCAGGAACAATTAGAGGAATTCTTGGAGGGCTTGGTTTAAGCTGTCCACAGACGTTTTTGAAACAGGAATATGAAGAAAACATACTGGATTTAAAATATGAATTTATAATTTGTAAATTTTCGCGCTCACAACAGACAAGGCAAAAAAGAAGAGAAGCACTTGCTGCTATGTGTGTCCTCTCTCTTGTCCTGCCTGTCGTCAGCGCGAAAATTTGCAAACTCTATGAAAACTTAATTTTCCCAAAACATAACGGTGCTGAATTGAGAAAGCGCATGGAATACAATTCGAGTGATTACAGCAAATGAAATGCTTAAATTTAAGCTGAAGAAAAAAAAAACAGGCCTGTCAAAGGCATTTGGTGTGATTTCATCATCAGTCACTTCTAAAGAATGCTCAACCCTACGGTTTCCTCAGGCATGCAGCACCGCGTGTAGAGCTTTTCTTCTATATCGCCAGCAACCAGTTACGGTAAGCTTCGTGTCACAAGCTATCCGTGTTCATTGCGGAGTTCTGCAACGGAGATTTATCAGTCCATTAGTTTTTAATTTTACATTAATGGTATTAGCAATGTGTTGCTCCTTGCACAGATCACAATAAATGCAAACAGCACCACCATTTGAAGCAGAGCAAGTTGTATTGACGAAGCGTATATTTCTAGTTGCATGTTCACACTGAAATGGATGGACGCCGAATAACGTTTTGCTAGTTAATGAAGCAAAACAAAGGCCATCACCTGTGGACCTAGAAATAGACAAGGTACTTCATTTATTTAGTACCTGAACCGCCAATAAGGCAGTACAGCAAGAAGCTTTGATTTAGAAACAAAATGTTAGAAGAGACATTTAGTCCTGTAAGCGTGGTGAAAAGTATCAACACATCAAAGTTTTACAAAATAGATGAAAGGGGGTTCGAGTCTTGCGCTGTCTGGACAAAAAAAAAAAAAAGGATACCGCAGAACGTCATCCTCAAGAGAACGTTCCTTGACTTTCAAAAGACCCTTTTTTATGGGGGTATATACGAAGGTAGTTTCATGTATTTCTCTCGACTAATATCAGTTCGGGAATAATATATTTTGAAAAAAAAAATCAAGCGCAGGCTCCTTTTGCGAGTCAAAAGTTGGACCACAGGAAAGTATGTGCACCCCCCTCTCATGCTGCGTTTACTGTCAGTTTCGAAGGACGAACCTGGCAGCCCAACTTTATCTTTTTTTACGTTTGTTAAATAAATCTGAGGTGTAAGGGTCCCAAAATACACATGCGTACTCGACTACTGATCATAAATGTGTGAAATGAATTGTTGTTTCGGACCATTAGGTAGGGGACCGAAGTGTCGCCCCACAAATTCGAAAAGAGGCGCCCGCTTTATATATTGAGCAAATTGTGTGCCGAGGTAAAAAACGCATATTTGAATTCATCGTAACTAAATTAGCCTCTCGGAATTCATACGCGGGCTCTTGATAGGAGCTTTTCCTTTTAAAGGTGGAGCGCGTACATTTTCTCACATTGAGCATCTTCCAGTGTACACATCATGTTGGAACCATGTCCAAATTATTCTGCAAAGCTTCATAGTCACCACGATCGTAAATGGCTCTATATAACGCACAGTCCTCGGCAAACGTTTAAAACGATGACGAATAGTAGGAGTAAGAGTGTTACTAATACTGATGCGCGGGGTACCCCGAAAGTGACCATGTCCATGCTGGCTATTATTTAGAAGTTTCTGATTTTTATCATGTCACCTACAGAACAATAAATGGCATAATCCTATAATTCGAACGGGATACTTGTTAATGACACCGATCTATAGTTCTAAACGCTGTTTCGAGGCCCACTCTTATGTACAAACACTATGGGAGCCAACTGTCAGCCACAGGGTAAAGCAGCATGGTTTAAATGTTATCGGAGTAGCCGATAAATATAGAAACTTAAAACCGCTAGACAAGCCTCGAGAATTACAGCCGGTCGGGATATCGTCAGGGCCGTGGTCTTTGCTGCCTTTTATGTAATTAAGATAACTATAGATTTGTTGAAGGACGGGGGGGGGGGGGGGGATATCGTGCTAGAAAAACTGGCCACCCTGTGTATGCAGTGCCTGGAGACATCGGCGGTACCGGAATGAGGGAAGAACGCAAGCATTATCCTCATTCATAAGAAAGGGACACTAAAGACCTTAAAAATTGCAGACCAATCAGCTTACTGTCTGTTACGTATAAGGTATTTACTAAGGTAATCGCCAATAGAATCAGGACAACATAATCAAGCAAAGAATCAAGCAGGGTTTCGGAAACGGTACTCTACAATTGATCATATCCATACCATCAACCAGGTGATAGAAAAATGCTCGGAATATAACAGCCCTTATGCATAGCATTCATTGGTTACGAAAAAGCATTTGACTCAGTAGAAACCTCGGCGGTGTTGCAGGCATTGCGAAATCAGGGGGTATATGAGCCGTACGAATAAGTGCTGGAAGATATATATAGTGGCTGCACAGCAACCATAGTTCTGAATAAAGAAAGTAACAAAAGTGTTATAAAGAAAGGTGTTAGGCAAGGAGACACAATGAAAAGGAAATAACAAGAAGAATAAGATTGGGTATCGCTCAAGAGGAAAGTATACAACAGTTGCATCGTACCTGTACTTACCTATGGGGCGGAAACGTGGAGGCTAACCAAGAGTTTTACTTAAGTTGAGGACAACGCAGAGGGCTATGGAACCAAAAATGGTAGGGGTAACATTAAGAGATAGGAAGCGTGCGGAGTGGGTGAGAGAAATAACTCAAGTTACTGACATTCTGGTGGAAATCAAGAAGAAGTGAGCATGGGCAGGACATGTAGTGCGAAGAGAGGATAACCGATGGGCGCTTAGGGTAACAAACTGGATTCCAAGGAAAGGAAAGCGTAGCAGGGGCCGGCAGAAAGTTAGGTGGGCGGATGAGGTTAAGAAGTTCGCAGGGGTCAAGTGGATGCAGCTAGCACAGAAGCGGGTTAACTAGAGAAATATGGGAGAGGCCTTCGCCTTGCAGTGGGTATAGTCAAGCTGATGATGATGAGGTAATCCAGCAATCGATGAACACAAGATATAAAAAAGCCATTTTGGACATGCTATCTACTTGATTCGAACACACGGCTTCAATACCTTGCGCATTAGCAGTCACAAATACGGAAGATAAGTAATGAGCAAAATACTATACTTTAGATCCGTTATGGATAATAATGGTTTCATTTTTTGCTAGCCGGAGATTGAGTTGTCCTTTGCGCGGACATACTTCCCGAACACCTTCGGGTCTGCTGATAAATTTTGCCCGATATTGGAAAAGTAAGTCTTCTGTGCCAAGTTTTTAATGTATTTTGACTTGCCTTTTAGTTAAATGAGCATAGCAAAATAAGCCGGCAAATTAAGTCTCTTAATCATCGCATAAACCCATTTTTGACGGTTAACCATGGTTAATCCGTGCTTGCTTGACAGGACCTGGCATGGTATACACACTTCATGCAGATGACACAGCTTCTCTTTATATAAGCTCCGTAATTCTTCAATGCGCATTTCTTCAAAAAGCTCATCAAATGCTGGAAAGTAGGCTTCTGACGTAAAAGTGATTGCTTCTTAGTTTGCTTTCTGTAAACCTAGGCTAAACTAGGCGATGTTTTGGGACACCTATACATTCAAGAAAAACATCAGCTACCACAATACTCTGATCCGGGAAGGACATGCATATCTGACTCAACATTCGGCCTACTACGTAGCAAAATTTTAGTGGTGCACTTTTTTTTCTCTTTACGTGCGGAGATGCAATGAGCGAGTTCCGTGTCTTCTTTCGTTGCTTTTTCGACGTATACAGCTCTTTTTTATTTTTATGTTCAGTTTATTTTTCGTTTGCTTGTTTTTATTTTCATCCTGTATATGTATTTTAATTTTGGGTTGCTATCTTTCACTTTCATTATTTTTAATATTTCTTGTTTTTTATCGTTTATAGCGGTTATTTTCTTTCGTCACTACCTTATTAACTTTATAACTCGTGTCCACAAGCTCTTGGCTGTTATGACCACTTGACTGGGACCACTTCAGGGGGCAACATTTTGCGGACAGCTTCCGGCCACAGATTTGTTGCCTCTTGAACCATGGAGGCTTTTGCCTTAAGAATTCGGGGACATGACCTGTACTCTCCTCGCGGGAGGCTTCACGAACATTGTGTTCAAATGTGAAAAATGGTATAAAAATGTAGATACCTGATCCCTCGGGCTGAATCTCTAGGATTGTAGCATGACCACTGAATAGCCGGGAAATTAATATCCCTCACCCCCTCACAATAATGTGATCACTCGTAAGATTTTCAAGGTAATCAGAAAACTCTATAAGCTGCTTAGATGCTGTGTCAAGTCAGAATTGTGAAGAAAGGTGATGACACAAAGGAGAAGCACACATCTTTCCTTTCGGGAATTCGCTTATCATCAACAGAAGCGTTCGTCCATGTGTTGTGTGTTCTGCTTTATGTGATCGTATTTGCTCTCTGAAATTATGATTCAAGAACGTGACCAACTCGCCCAAAAGCTTGTTTTACTCATGCTATGCTTCAGTGTATTTTTCGTGCCAATAATTCTTGGGCATTTTTCTTAGTATATACCGGGAACTCTCGCACTTTTCAAGGACGATGCATGTGAAATATTCGATATGCCATTTTCTGCCCCTTTCAGAATGTGCTGTCTGGTAAGTTGGCGCTCTCTAAGTGAAGAAAACTGAACAAACGCAGGCTGTTCCTTTATGGAGCTAAGCATGCCTATACGATACCAACAGAAGGTAAACTGAGATGTCCATTGCAGAGATTGGCAATCAGCTCTTCTGATTTAAATGCCGTCTCATCACTGGCCGAGTTGGACAAGTCGTAAGAAAAAAATAATAATGCTTCGCCTGTCTCTTTCTGATGAAGAACATGTCTTACATTTGCCTCATGGATATCGCACCGCATTTGAAGGCCCTGGGCGTTGGGTTCAACCAACGTATTTAGACAGGGGCAATTCTAAGACTGCACGGTACGGAGCGGGCCCAAACGATCACCAGCGTGCATCGTAACTTGACCGCAGCACTTCCCAGTGTGATCGAGATGACAGCAGGAGTCACTGCGTTCGGATTACGACGGGGTCACTGCTCACCATCTCGACTGAGCGGTGACGGTTTGGATCCACTTAGTTCTTCGGTACGCCGGCGCTGTTTTTCGCCTCACCCTATCGAGATGCCTTGGGTTTAACCGACAAATCCTGATGATGACGCGTTTCCGCATAATTTCTTTATTAACACAAATATACGGCTTTATCTGTCGCAACGGTGCAATAAAACCGCCAAATGCATTTTAGTAAATTACTCTTTGTTTCGCTCTCTCTGCGCAATTGCCGCCTTATGAGGTAAGACGCAACATATAAAAAAAAATTCTGAGGAAATTATTCATGGTGTAAAAATTCTTTCTGAATTATTAAATTTACCTACGTTAATAGCACAGTATTGTTAGAATACAAAACTATACCCGTATACCTGTGACATAACTGTATGACTTGTATTTCGGCCGAACCTTTCCGGTGGGCCTAGTGCTATGAACCCTCGTCTCGGATTCGGTTCAATTCAGAGCGCCTCGGAGTAGACATCAGTG
Source organism: Amblyomma maculatum (assembly GCF_055883805.1). Taxonomy (NCBI): domain Eukaryota; kingdom Metazoa; phylum Arthropoda; class Arachnida; order Ixodida; family Ixodidae; genus Amblyomma; species Amblyomma maculatum. Next base: position 56,534,871 of record NC_139350.1, read on the forward strand.
CGGCAAGTATCACGAGATTTCCGCTGACCTAATGCTCGGTGTCTGCGGGTTGGTTTGAATGGAAAAGGAATAATTCACTAACACCGTTGGGCAAAGAACGTTACGCTGTGAAATGGTGTTCTCTGAGAAAAACAGCCTTCATTATCACGAATTGTCATTGTCCTAGGCGAACATCAAAAAAGAACTTCTGAATTAAACAGCCTTCGTTCATATTTTTAAAGCTTAAAAATGAGCGACGGAAACCCTAAAGAAGGAATATGATCGTGTGGAAAATTGAACGGCCCCAACAATGTACTTTCCACAAGCTTGATGGCTTCCGCAACCCCCTATATATTGAAACAGGATATAAAACCACAATGTGTAACACTTGAGGAAAAATTGGCCATTTCCTCTTCTTCAAAACTTCCCAATCTTTCTCTCTGCAAGCAAAAAGAACAACAACAGTAACAACAAAGAAAACAGACAAAAAAAGAGCGGCTTTACACTACAGTCGTACTATTCGACGACTTCCTGGCGTTTTGTTAGACTGTGTATGCCACAAGTTGGGATTAGGTGAAATACTGTCTGCATCATTCTATGTTGTTGCCCCTTTTGCGTAAGTCCTTTTTGAAATGTGTGCCAAGTGCGCGATATAATGATTTGGCTTAGTTTGGGGGGTTTAACGCCCCAAAGCGACTCAGGCTATGAGAGACGCCGTAGTGGAGGGCTCCGAAAATTTCAACCACCTGGACTTCTTTGACGTGCACTGACATCGCACAGCACACGGGCACATTGCGTTTCGTCTCCATCGAAAAGCAGCCGCCGAGGACGGGATTCGATCCCGCATCCTTAGGCACAACATTCGAACGTCCTAACGACTGCACCTCCGCGGCTGGGTGCTATATAATGGGGATATACAGCAACTCTTGGTTTATTTTTGCAACTAATATTCTGCAGTGCAAGATATAAGTATTTTACCTATACTTATTGTATTTTGGCACGTGCTTCTCTGCGGATGTTTTGGCCGAACCGGCGGCGTGTGGAATCGCTCTTAAATGGTGGCTTTTGCATCAGAGTGCGTGCTTCAATATGCGTGACCAATTGGGCTAATCAATCTTATTATAATATACGAAACATTCAGTGGACTTTGGTTGTTACTAATCATGGCTGTAGTGAAAAACAAATAAAAAGCAGAGCATTGTGCTGTCAGCAGGTGTGCAATGAAATTAGGACAGCATTTTGCATATAGCGTGGTCTCTATATTTTAAGCTTATGTTCGAGACGTTTAAGTCCCTTAGGCGTGGCGATTTGATTAACCAACCAGTGGCAACGGATTCCATTTAGGGAGCTCGCACGTTCTTTCTAGGCAAGGAACAAAGAAGCTGGAACCTATTTCACCACGAAGAACTGACCATAATCGGGAAAAAGATTTTCAGGAAGCTGAAAGTAGCAAATGAGTTTCCTTCATAGAGCAGAAGGTAATTTGAGATGGAAGTTGGCAATCTGAAGTTGGCTGTTGCTTGTAAAGCTCTTCGCTCGGGTCACGTTAACTCAGCAAAGCGGTCCTCACGGAGGTCGAGCGGGCTATGGAAAAAGAGCATCAGTCAGTTCTTGAAGGCCGAAGCCGGAGCGTTGAATGAAGTGCAGATGAAGCGACGCTTAGTTTATTTGCGTTCTTCTCGACTGAGTGTGAAAAAATAAATTCACACAAATGTACCTTCTTTGCAAGTGAATTTCTGGCGTCGCGGAGGCGGCAGGGGTGTCGGTTGGGTTTAGCTGCGGTCTTTTTTTTTTTTTTTCTGTGCTGTAGTTGGTTTCTCGGTTCCTTTCATCTAGTGCGCGGCTGTTCTTTATAGCCGAACTCAGCCGAAAGGAGCAGCCCTTTCTTCAGTGACCGGCCATTTTTTCGGACATTTCCACATAGAAAGCTGGCATATGCTGAAACATTTGCAGCTTATGCTTAGTTCATTATTCTTATTTCACGACCTGTTTTTGCTGACGAAGTGCATGCTGCTAAAAATTCAGCAGACTACTGACCATAAACAGTAATCGGATTCCTTAAATAAAACTGAATTTCATTGAATCATTAGCCTCATTTCCGTGAAAAATGATTAATAGTTCATCTTTTTGTTTACCAGTTAGGCGGTGCAACACAAACAGCAAATTAACGCCCGCTACCATCTCGCCGTGATGGAACATGATGGAGAAGAAGAAAGCCGCAGTTGGTGTAGATACGAGCAAAGGAAAAGTGCATTGTGCGCAGTTGCCATGGTGATAAACGTACAGCCGATTCTCCAGCTTTCCGCTCATCACAGAGGCAGAGAAAGAGCCTAGCGTGGCAGTTGAAAGGACGTGGAGAAGAGGATCGCCAGACGCAGATATGGAAGCAAGAGTCGTAACGTGTTTGACATGAGTGCACAACCTCAGTAGCGATTTGTGGCCGGCTCGCAAGACCACTCGCAGTCTACTTGCTCATCGTGTTATAGCGGCCGCGTGCTAGTGTTTAGCAATCTACAGGTAAAATATGGCGTTGCAGTGACGAGGCGTTAAGCGAGGAGTACTTGAAATGTACCGAGAGCGAATTGAACCGAAGTCTGCAAAAAGAGGATGAATATGAACGTGAGCGCAAAGGAGCTAAAACATAACCTTGAGACGCCCATTGAGGCAGACGGCTGCTAAATGCCCGAGCAGGACTGCCCCTCCAGACCACTCCTCTGCTATTGCCAGTCAGCTTTCGCTAAGTAATTCTCGAAACCACTGAGCTTAGATCTATTTTACGATTTTTTTGGGCGTACCACAGTACGTATGCTCAGGGGGGGGGGGGGGGGGGAGACATGCAATTTCTAATCGCCGTTGTCTTCCAAAATAATGAAGCTAGCTCGAAACCTGATGAAAATATTTCTCTTCTGTACCTCAGTAAATAACATTGCCTAGTCATCTGAATCGGGCAGTATAGCTCAAAATATTTAAATGAAAAACATGCACTTAAAAACTTTTTGAGTCTTAAAAACTTGTTGAGTTGGTGTTTCCGAATTGCATGTTTATAAGCTGGCATAAGCTGCTTGTGTTATTACCGCCGAAATCAAGTTAACAGCTTCAACATCATTGAAAACACAAACGGCGTTTCTTATGACGCATAAAAATTGCGAACGAAGCTACTCTCACGGCGTTAGGCTTGGAGGAAAGACAGGACGACGTACAGGTATCACGCTAGCATGAGGTCCACGAAGAAGACAAAGGGCATTCGAGCGCCGGAGAGTCATTGCTTGGCTCTATGGAATTCTTGCAATGAATATATCATCATTTGGTTTTATTATATATATATATATATATATATATATATATATATATATATATATATATATATATATATATATATATATATATATATATATATATATATATATATATATATTGTTACGGACTTCTTCTCAAACAGAGCACGGAGGAAGAAAGAAGGAAGAGGAAGAAGTAGTGTGCGCGCCCGTTCGACCTTTGTCTTGTGGCACTTGTGTCGTCCCCGCCAGCCGTGTGTACCCAGCGTACTGAACCGACTAGAACGTCTCGGTCGCGACGCTAAGGGCGTAACATTGTGATGGAGAAGCCGGGTAACGATCCCTGGCGCTATAGACAGAACCGACACAACTGGAGCCTCGCCGGAGTCGTCGCCTTGCGGGCCTCGAACCGCAAACCAGCGCCATGCAATCGGCCAATGACCCGCAAGCAGCCCGTGGTGACGCGGTGATCCAGGCTGAAGACCGGCCTGCGGGCGCAGCGAACAGTTCGCATCACTATCGGGAGCCCCGGACTTTCGCGGGAGCGGCAGGCGAGGACGTTGACGAGTGGTTGACCCACTACCAACGGGTGAGCCGCTACAATCGATGGGACGCCGCCGCTAAGCTCGCAAACGTGGTTTTCTTCCTGACCCATACCGCTCTTGTTTGGTTCGAAAACCACGAAGACTCTCTTACCACCTGGGACCGTTTCGTTACTGAATTGCGGCAGTGCTTCGGCGACTGTCTTGCACGAAGGAAGCGAGCTGAACACACGCTTACGCACAGAGCTCAGCTACCTGGAGAAACGTGTACAACTTACATAGAGGAGGTCCTGAAACTATGCAAAACAGCAAGCGCTAATATGACCGAGGAAGATAAAGTAGGACATCTTCTAAAGGGCATCGCAGATGATGTTTATAATTTTCTAATTGCCAAAGGTGACCTGAACGCCGTCTGTGATGTAATTCGGCATGTTCGCACATTCGAGACATTGAAGACTCGTCGCATAACGCCAAAATTTGGGCGGCTCGCCAACGTTCCATCTGTGGCGAGCATTGAAGACAACTTCATGGACTTGTCGTCGACGATCCGGCAAATAGTTCGCGAGGAACTGCAGTGGTTTGAGCCCCCTGTACGGTCTCCATCATCTTTTCCCACTGACGTTGTCGGCTCTCAAGGGCCTACCTCCTTGCTCCCATCGATGCCCGCTGTGAATTCTATCAATACGGCACACGCGGACGTTTACTCCAACAGCCCGACGCCAAGGTTCGACAGCCCTGGTCACCCGCCTCGCTACGACTCGCGCCCGACTAACTTCTTGTCGCACTATGATCAGCACTATGAGTACCATCCTCAACCACCACCTGCTCGCTATTTCCGGCGTCCAACCCGAAGACCTGAAGATGAGTTTCGCTACCCAATGCACCCTGTCTCCTCGGAGCCCTCCATGGGACAAGTTTTTCGTCGCACAGCCCCCGTGTGCCGACGCTGCGGCATTGAGGGGCACATAGCTCGATACTGCCGCAGCCGCCCACTCACCCGTTACGATCGGCCCGTCCAAAATGCTCCGCCACGTAACCGTTTCTACGACTCTAATTGGCAATGGCCCCCATCTTCGTATGAATATCCCCAGACCAATGGACCGCGCAACCACTCTCCTGCTTCCGAACGAAGTGTCTCACCACCACCTGCCTCTTCTGCGCGCCGTTTTCCGTCACCACGACCACGACGGCGGTCGGCATCGCCTTTGCCGGAAAACTAGTCAGCGCGGCCGCTGGAGGTCAGGCCGCTGGAGACTGTGCGCTGCCTCAAGAAATTCCTCCATCTGTTGTTATGTTAAAGAACACGGTCTATGTGCTTGTGGATGGTGTGGCGACAATGGCTTTAGTGGATACCGGGGCAACCATTTCAATAATGAGTTTATCGTTTAAGAAGCGGTTAGGACGCAAAGTTATGTTTGTTTGGGACAGAAATGTGAATTTTCATGGCGCGGGTGGTGAAGTGTTGTGTCCCCTAGGAATGTGTAGTGCTTCAGTGTCCCTGGGTGGAACGGTATTCGCAGCGGAGTTTGCAGTGCTTTCGCGATGTACGCATGACATAATTCTAGGTATTGACTTTTTGAGAATGTGTGGCGCTATGGTCGACTGCCGCTCTGGGGAACTCTGCGTCGATGGTTCCCTTCCTTCTGGACTCTTAGAGAAGCCACACGTTCGTGAGGATGTGTTCTGTGTAACACAGGATACCAATGTGCCAGCCTTGTCTATGGTGTGCGTCCCAGTTTTGTGCCCCAGCCGTGCTTCCGACACCTTCGACGCTACAGTGGCACCGCTTCATTCTAACTGTGCAAAGAAATACATTCTGGTTCCTCATTGCCTACTGTCGGTGGTCAAGGGCTGCTCACGGCTGTGGGCCATTAATTGTTCTTCGCAACCAGTAGTTTTGCCTGTGAATATGAAGATTGCGACCTGTAGCCAAGACGACGCCCCGTCGGTGGCTTTGGTTACTGATGCACCTGGCGAAAGTGCTGCCGCTCCAGCCCCTGACTCGCAACTACATCGGATGATCAGCCACTCTCTAACCAGGGACCAGCGTGATGCTTTGGAGGCCTTACTGGTGAAGTATTCTTCCATATTTGATTTTTCCGAGCCTAGCGGCTCACGGTGCATTCCCGTGACACGTACCCGGCATCGCATTGACACAGGCTACTCACACCCAATTCGACAGAAGCCGTACAGAGTGTCACCAACAGAACGCCAGGTCATCAGTGAGCAGGTTCGGGATATGCTGGAAAAGGGTGTTATTCAAGAGTCATGCAGTCCCTGGGCCGCCCCTGTAATTCTGGTGAAGAAGAAAGATGGTACATGGCGCTTTTGCGTCGACTATCGCCGTCTGAATGCTGCAACAAAGAAGGATGTGTATCCCCTTCCGCGGATCGATGACGCCATAGATTGTCTGTTCTCAGCATCATATTTTTCATCCGTCGATCTGCGATCGGGATATTGGCAGATCCCTATGCACCCTGACGACAAGGAAAAAACGGCATTTATCACACCCGATGGCCTGTTTGAATTTAATGTAATGCCTTTCGGGCTCTGCAATGCTCCTGCAACTTTCGAGAGATTTATGGACGCTATCCTACGGGGACTGAAATGGCAAATATGTATGTGCTACCTCGATGATGTCGTCATTTTTGGCCGGACATTCGAGGAGCACAACGAACGCCTCGCTCTCGTGCTTGACTGCTTCAAAAACGCCGGTCTAGTACTTAATTCGAAGAAGTGTCGCTTCGGTGAGCGTCAGATTTTGGTACTAGGACACCTCGTCGATCGTGAAGGCGTCAGACCTGACCCTCAAAAGACCGCGGCCGTTGCATCGTTTCCAACACCTCAGAACGTGAAGGAACTCCGAAGTTTCCTAGGACTGTGCTCATATTTCCGCCGTTTCATTCCCCGTTTTGCTGACATTGCTAACCCGCTTACGTGCCTTCTCCACAAAGACGCTTCCTTCGAGTGGACATCAGATTGTGACTCTTCTTTTTGCCAGCTCAAGTTTTTACTAACATCACATCCGATTCTCCGGCATTTCAACCCTTCTGCTCCAACGGAACTGCACACGGACGCCAGTGGTGTTGGCATTGGTGCTGTGCTGATTCAGCGTTACGGTGACAAGGAACATGTTATTGCTTACGCCAGTCGTTCCTTAAGCAAACCTGAACGCAATTACACAATTACTGAGCAAGAATGCCTCGCGGTAGTTTTCGCCGTTCAGCGGTTTCGCTGTTATCTATACGGGCGGCCCTTCACAGTGGTCACTGATCATCATTCCCTGTGCTGGCTGATAAACCTCCGTGACCCATCTGGCCGTCTCGCACGGTGGGCAATTCGTTTACAAGAGTTTGATTATACAGTTTCGTACAATAGTGGACGCCGGCACGCTGACGCGGACTGTCTCTCACGTTTACCGCTTCCCACAACGGAATGTGACGCCGACAATTTTGATCATTACATCGCTGCGGTTCTGCCTCCATTCCCCGATACCAGTACGTTCCGCACTGAGCAGAGGAAAGATGAGAATCTCCAACCATTCTTTACCGCTGCAAGGGACCCTACAGCTTCCAGTCTCTATTGTATACGGAGTGGTCTTTTGTACAAGAAGGACTATTCTCCCACTGGTCTCCGCTACCTTCTCGTGGTGCCCGCCAGCCTACGCTCCTCTGTTTTGCGCGTTATGCACGACGACCCCACTTCTGGACACCTGGGATCTGCGCGGACACTCTATCGCATCCAAGAACGTTTCTACTGGCCCCGGATGCGTGAAACCACTGAGAAGTATGTGGCTAGCTGTGCTCAATGTGCGAGTCACAAACGCCCCGCCGGCACTCTTCCTGGTCTTCTTCATCCAGTGACGCCTCCAAGATCCCCTTTTGAGAAAGTCGGGGTAGACCTCTTGGGACCCTTTCCCAAGTCTCATTCCTGCAACCGCTGGATCGTCATCTGCACTGATTACCACACTCGTTACTGTGAGACGGCAGCCCTTCCATCGGCTACTGCACACCAAGTCTCTCTCTTCCTGCTGCACTTTGTTATACTGTGCCATGGGCCTCCCCGAGTGTTGATCAGCGACCGAGGGCGTCAGTTCACCGCTGATGTTGTCGAAGAACTCCTTCGTTTGTGCCAAACGCATTTCCGACATGCTACCCCGTATCATCCGCAAACAAATGGGTTGACCGAGCGAACCAACCGGACACTCACCAACATGCTTTCAATGTACGTCGCCGCCGATCACAAGGACTGGGACACTGTGCTACCATTTATAACATACGCATACAACACCGCCCAACAGGAAACAACAAGTTACAGTCCATTCTTTCTCCTCTATGCCCGGTCTCCTCGACACATCCTCGACACCATGCTCCCGTTCTCCACAGATGAAGAACCTGATATTGCTGAGATCCTGTGCCGGGCTGAAGAAGCCCGCCGGATAGCCCGCCTAAGAACTCTCGCCTCACAAAAGCGCTCGAAATCCCGCTACGACGACCACCATCGCCACGTCACCTACCTCCCTGGAGATATGGTCTGGCTTTGGCGTCCACTAAGGAAGCGTGGCTTAAGTCAGAAACTGCTCGCGCATTATATCGGTCCCTATGTTATCCTCGAGGCAATTAGTGACCTCACCTATCGGATTGCGCGCCTTACCAAAAGTGGCCGACGTTCTTCACGAACTGAGCTTGCCCACGTCGCACGTCTGAAACCCTGTCATCCTCGTGCTGACGATTAACTCGCCCGGAGGGCTTCGCCTGCGACGGGGGAAGTGTTACGGACTTCTTCTCAAACAGAGCACGGAGGAAGAAAGAAGGAAGAGGAAGAAGTAGTGTGCGCGCCCGTTCGACCTTTGTCTTGTGGCACTTGTGCCGTCCCCGCCAGCCGTGTGTACCCAGCGTACTGAACCGACTAGAACGTCTCGGTCGCGACGCTAAGGGCGTAACAATATATATATATATATATATATATATATATATATATATATATATATATATATATATATATATATATATATATGTATATATATATATATATATATATATATATATATATAGTGCCGATGCCGATAACTAATCCGAAGGTTCAGAGCCTAGCGAAATTGCATAGGGCTTGTATGTCCACTTGGAATGCCTTCGCACTAAAAAAGAAAGCCGTTGTAGTAGAGGGGAGAGAGAATTTCTGGTGCAAGTACGAATGTCGCAGCTACCGCCACAGCCGACCCCCCCCCCCCCTCCTATGCGACCACAACACACTCTCAGACTGTGTTGAAAGCCTTCGTCTCTTCGTCTCCATTAACTTCCATCTGTGCGCAAAAGCTTTCGCACACCCTACTCGGTTTAACTACATTAACGCCCTACCATTTTCTTTCAAGTTATATTGTTGGTGGAGGTGTGGGGTGCTGATCCCCCTACTCCTCAAGTCTGCAAAGGTTGTGCGCAGCTTCAATGGCCTGTGTTCCTACTTCCATAGCTTCGTTCAAAATTTCGCAGCCATCGCCCTTCCACTCACAGACCTCCTTAAGAACGATGGTCTTTTCATTTGCGGCCCCGCCTAAATGAAAGCCTTTTCAACGGTTGTCCGGACCACGACCTACGTGCTCACATTTTGATACATGCCTTTCCCTACCGAAGTTCACACCGAAGCGATTGGACACGAAGTCGGTGCTATATGGTAGCCAAGCGGCAGCAGGGCCACAATCGCGTCGTTGCCTTCTTTCGGCCGCCAAGCGCAATTACTCAATCTCAGAGCGTGAATGCCTGGCTCTCGTTTGGGAAAGTTGTTTAGTTCAAGACCCTTTTCCCAATTATTTCACCCCAAAAGAGCCGAGCACCAGACCGGGGGAAAGCTTGTGCCCATTGAAAACTGATGGGGACCCAACGGCATCAGGGATCGAACCTGCTGCCTCCCAAATGCGAGACGGATGCTTACCACAGGGCCACTGCTTCGGTTATGGGAGTATGACTGCGGCCTTACCCCCTCAGACATACTTTCTCTATAGTGACCGACAACCGCACTCTTTGCTGGCTATCTTCCCTCAAGGTCCCCAAGAAACGTCCTGTCTTTAAGCCTCACGCCTTCAATATCAGTCCACCTTCAATATCGTGTACAAGTGCGGACGTTTGCACTTATGACGCTAGCTGCTTATCGTACCACTGTATGGATCCACCTGACTTAAGCGATGTTATGCCCGGGCAATCGGCCATAAATCGTCCCGGAAAATCCGCGCATTCGAAGAGCGCCGCTGGAGAACCGGATGTGGTTTTTCGAGAATGCGACAGCGGGCCGAGGCGTGTTGACGGGGGACGTCAGTACAAAGGAGCAGGGATCCTTATCTTCCCGACAAGCTAATTGAAGTCAAGCGCTTTTGTCGGCAACCGGACCGGGCGTTACAAAACACAAACGTGCAAGCACGTGAAAGGGAACTAGGTAGCTCTTAATAAACTGAGAGCACAGGCGAGTCACACTGAAGCAGCCCTCGTAGGCTAATTAAATCACCTTTCAGACCCACTGTGGAACCCGCAGCTGCCCAAACATCCAATAGGCGCTAAACCGCTCTTTTGGCTCCACCCATGGCTTCTTTGGCTCCGCCCAATTGTTCCACCAGCACCTCACGCACAAACGCGCACACATACACACACCTCCTCACACTTGTACAGGGGAGGCTGTAGACCGCTGCAGAATAGCCAGGCCGTCCCCGTTTCTCTCTATGATGCGGCGATGTCCCATCTGGTTCCAGGCATCTTCAACGGCGCCGGCCAGGCGATGATGCACACATCCTCAGCAGCACAAAGCCCTGTCCATACCAATACGTCTTAATGGCCTTCGAGCGGCGTGTGCAGCAGCTACTTTAAATTCACCGACGCCTCCCTGAGAGCAATTAAGGAAGCAAGTTTCCGCAGTGAAGTCACAATACAACGAGTGCAGCTGCTTCATTTCGCCCCGCTGACCCGGCCCATTGTCCAGAAGTTTCCAGTCACAAAACGTAGTCTTTCTGCAACGGCGCCGGCCAGGCGATAGGGCACCCATCTACCCGCCGCCAAACTGGAGTCTGAGAGAACTACACCCTGGTCCAAGCCAGTGTGTCTTAATGATCACGTGTTGACACTGTCGTGACGCTGGGGCTAAGTCGACCCGGCCTTCACTTGGTAGCGTGCAGAGACTCCGGGTTCATGAAGGATTGAATCTTCGAAGTTGATAAAATATATACAAGCAGGTTTAATGGCACTTTGAGAAAACTTATTTACATGATTATTTACATGAAAAAGAAGGGTATATTAACAAAATGGCAAGCGTAAAGAGTTCATAGCGAGAAGCGTCTGGATGAGCCGTTTACCCAGGGCTCAGAGCGTTTTTTTTTTGCTCTGCAATGTCCTTAAAACCCCCTATGTCCAGCCCCCCTCTGAAGATGCTGATCAACCAGTTCCAGGGCACGCCCCTCAGATATCGGCATCCAATCGAACACATCACTGCACTGATGGTCTGAGGCACTGACTGGTCCGGCATTGATTCGTTGGGCGTGATCACTAGTTGGCGGGAAAAGCTTGGGAACGGCGAGGAGAGGATGTACATTTCTATTCTTCAGCAAAGAAACGATAGGCTGGTTCCGGCAAGTGGATTTCCTTCTCAGAAACCCAAGCACGTGCGCGCCACATACTGCTCCCAGCATTGTCCCTTTTCGACAATTGCAAATCTTTCCTGCATTCCCGGGAAATCATTTAATGGCCGTATGCGTCATGCTCCTTTCTTGTCCTGCACGTCAGCGGACGTGTCACTCTGTTGTCTCCTTTGGACAGTAGGCATTCCTCACTGGACGATAGGGCTTCTCGACGGGAAGGGTGAACAATTGAACCAAAGCACTTCCGGCTATTTCCCGCAGGGGGACATTTCTTTGTGTTTTTCTAGATGTTCTCTTGACAGGGTCAATTTGGCATTTGCAGGGTGTCCACAAAGCAAAACAGGCTTACACAAAAGGATTCCTGGAAACAGGCTCACTTAGCGCCCTTGTACCAGCAGCACATATCCACGGCACTTATCCATGCCCACAGGCGAACAATAGAGTGCGCAAGTGCGGATGATGCACGGTCGTAACAGCCTCCTCCCCCGCCAGAAGAGTCACGGAGGGCAGCAGTCGCAGCTGCTGCATGCAGAGACGACTTAATGGCCTGCACATGAACGCTTGAAGCTCGCTGTTGCTTGTTGCGTTGTCTTGATTGTCGTAGGCCAAATTGCTTGAGCTGTCTGAAACTCAACCACATGTCCAAGCAAGCACTCGGCTCCCGTCTGAAGAGACCAGGTTAAAAGAAAACTGCCATTGTTGTTCGAGAAAAGCCCACACTCAAGACGCTCAGGACCCACGTATTCCTGAAAACCAAACGTGCTGCTTTACATAGTCACTCATATACAAGTGCACGAAAAAAAAAAAACCTGATTATCAATTTGGATACATGGTGAGGAACACCTCGGACCGCTTATAAACAGCGGCTAAGCGCGTCCGCATTCCCATTTAATTTCCCCTTTTTGTATCTTATTTCAAAATTGTACTGCTGTAAAATCAAGCTCCACCTAAGAAGGCGACTGTTCTTCGGTGTCGCAGTTTGCAGCCAAGCCAGGGGACAATGGTCCGTCTCTACGGTGAATTTGGCCCCTCCAAGATAGCACTGCAATTTTTGAATGGCCCACACAATGCAAGCGCACTCTTTTTCTGACGCGCAATAAGCCCTCTCTCTAGAACTCAGTTTTCTGCTCAGGTAGAGCACGGGGTGCGCATTACCGTCGTCATCTCTCTGGCAGAGAACAGCACCTAGCCCTCGATCACTGGCATCACACTGGACCGTGAATTCTCGGTCATAGTCTGGAGCTCGCAATACCGGACGGCTAATCAGCACAGCCTTCAGGTTTACGAAGGAGGCTTCCTTTTGTTCGTCCCAGACTACATTTGTCGGTTCTGTCTTGCGGAGAGCGTCGGTCAGAGGGCTGGCCAAAGCTGAATAGTTAGGGGTGTAGTGATTGTAGTATCCAGTCAGACCCAGGAATGCTCGAAATTCCGTCTTCGTGCTCGGCCGCGGGTAGTCTGCTACCGCAGAAATCTTAATCTCGCTGGGTTTCCTGAAACCTTGACCTACATTGTGACCCAAGTAGTCCACGGTCGCCCTTGCCAGGCAACATTTCTCGGCGTTTACGGTTAGTCCAGCTTGACGCAAAAGGCTCAGTACAGCTCTTAGATGTACCATATGGTCCGCCCATGAGTCGGAAAAAACCGCAATGTCATCTAAATAAGGCACCGCGAATGTTTCACACCCCTTTAAAACCCTATCCATGAGTCGGGAAAAACAAAATGGAGCATTTTTGAGGCCGAAACTCTTCATTGTTGGCTGGTAGCTGCCCGTCGGAGTGACGAAAGCCGCGTATCTGCTGGCGCGTTCAGTGAGCGCTACTTGCCAGTATCCTCGAGTAAGGTCCAGCGTAGTCACATATGCCGCTCTACTGACCTGTTCTACTCTCTCCTCAATATTCGGAATAGGATACACTTGATCCCTGGTGAGAGAATTTAGCTTTCGGTAGTCTACCACAGGCCTAGGGTCTTTACCTGGAGCTTCTACTAAGATCATAGGCGAAGCATAATCGCTTTCCGAGGGTTTTATTACTCCCAATTCCAGCATGCGAGTTACTTCCCTATCCAGAATTTCTCTTTGCCTTGGAGAGAATCGGTAGGACCTTGATTGCACTGGCACGTCTGAAGTCAGCTCAATATCGTGCTCAGTCAAATCAGTCCTGCCTGGCCTGTCCACGAAGCAGGCCTCAAACTCTGTTATTAGCTCGCCCAGATCGGACAGCTGAGATTTCTTTAGTTCTCCTATCTGCTCCGTCTTTTTGAGAAGCTCCTGTATCTTGGGATCATTGGCTTGCTCCATAGCCAAGTCCTCTCGGGTTCCACTTAGAAGTCTCGTGAGATTACTAGACACTGGCGGCAAGAGGTTACTCTCAAGAACGTCCTCATTCTGTGTCTTATCAAGCTCACTTTCATGTTGACTTATCTGAAATGCCTCGCTCTCAAAGTTTTTTGACCCGCTATCTTCCACATCGACCACTGTTTTAACTGCCGTTTCCTCCGCTGTGGAATTTTCTGGTATGAGCAGTGTAGCTAGTTCTCGCGCCTTTGAACGTGTTAAGGCTTGCACAACTCTGTCTCCGAAAAGGATGCCCCTCTTTCGCAGTAGCATGTCCGATTTGTTGGAAAACAAATACGGATAGCACTTAGGAAGCTTTCCTGAAACGGCAGCCTCGGTTGTTAACTTGCCGAAAGGGCCCTCGATGACCACGTTCGCGATTGGCAAGCACACACTCTGTTCCTCCACTACCTGGCGGATCCATGCACACTGTCCTGTATAGTCGGAAGGCGACACATACGCCGGATGGACAACATCCATCGTTGCGGCCGAATCGCGCAGTACCTTGCAAGGCTTCGCGTTGACTACTAGGTCATGCAGGTAGGGTTCCAAAAGCTGCATATTTTCATCGCAGTCACCGACATACGAGAAAGCAATCTTTTCTTTGTGGCAGTTGACGGCAATGTGACCCTGCTCATTACACCTAAAGCATGTGAGCGGCTTCCTAGCCCCAAGCTTGTTCTTTGTGTTCTGCGCGTTGGTCACTTCCCCACTTTTCTCACTGCCATCCTTTCTAGGGCGTTTGCCTGAAGAAGCCTTCCTTTCTTCGTTTGCAAATCTAGCAAAGTGCCTTTTCTGACGGTTATTCACACTCAACTTGGGATTGCGGGGCCTATCCACTGCTGGGTTGCTGAATTGTCGGCGCGAAGTGTACTCCTCAATGAGTTCGGCAGCTTCAGTTGCCGACTTAATTTCGCCTCGGTCCTGTAACCAATTTCTTTCTTTTTCTGGGAGGCAGTTATAAAACTGCTCCAAAAGAATTCGCTCGACTACAGCGTCCCTATCACTCTAGGAATCTGTGCTCTTTAGCCACTCGCCCAAATTGACTCTTAAATTGTACAGGAATTCAGGGTAACTCTCGTCCCTGGACTTAGTAGCGTTCCGAAAACGTTGCCTGAACGCCTCGGCGCTAAGCCTATACTTTCTCAGAAGGCAAGCTTTAACCTTCTCGTAGTTGTCCGCGTCCTCCTTGCTTAGCCGCGCGACAACCTCCGCTGCCTCGCAGGGCAGAACCGTCAATAATCTCTGAGACCACGTGTCTCGCTGGAAGGACAGTTTTTCGCAGGTTCGCTCAAAGTTAGCTAGATACAGACCGATATCCCCTGATATCACATATGGCTGCATGTACTTTGACATCTTGAAATCTGCCTCCTTGTTGAGAAGAGGTACCGCTAGCTGGGGACAATTGCCCGACCTCTTGCTCAACTCTAGTTCTAATTTCCGGAGCTCAATTTCTAGCTCCAGCCTTTTTGCTTCTCTTTCAATTTCAATTTCACGCTCACGCCTCTTTTCCTCTTTTTCCCGCTCTTTCTGCTGCCTGAGCTGTTCCTTTTTTTGACCGATGAGGTTCCATGCTTCACTGAGCTCCTCATCATCGGTTCCCAGATCAGTGATTGCCTTTATAATCAAGGGTTTTCGTGCCAAACCACTTGTATCAATTCCCAATTCCTCACACAATTGCAACAGTTCTGGTTTCTGCAGCTTTTGTAGGTCCATGATCGCTCCGAGTGTCGGCTACTTCCAAAACAACAGTGCAAACGACGAAACCTAAAGGCGTTTCCACACTCTTTTTACCAGTTCTAAAATCTAACCCTGTTCTAGAACCTGGTCCACATCAGAAGAAAAGCCAAGCACTCACCCACACATGCGATCGATGTTCCGAGCCGCTCTCTTGTTGGCCGATTGTTGCTCCTGCTTGTTGCTTGAGATGCCACCTCCGATCACCAGATGTTGTGGCTTGTAGATTCTGATCCACCTCCAATCACCAGATGTTGTAGCTTGTAGATTCAGATCCCAACGCTGGTCAGCAGTTGTCGTGACGCTGGGGCTAAGTCGACCCGGCCTTCACTTGGTAGCGTGCAGAGACTCCGGGTTCATGAAGGATTGAATCTTCGAAGTTGATAAAATATATACAATCAGGTTTAATGGCACTTTGAGAAAACTTATTTACATGATTATTTACATGAAAAAGAAGGGTATATTAACAAAATGGCAAGCGTAAAGAGTTCATAGCGAGAAGCGTCTGGATGAGCCGTTTACCCAGGGCTCAGAGCGTTTTTTTTTGCTCTGCAATGTCCTTAAAACCCCCTATGTCCAGCCCCCCTCTGAAGATGCTGACCAACCAGTTCCAGGGCACGCCCCTCAGATATCGGCATCCAATCGAACACATCACTGCACTGATGGTCTGAGGCACTGACTGGTCCGGCATTAATTCGTTGGGCGTGATCACTAGTTGGAGGGAAAAGCTTGGGAACGGCGAGGAGAGGAGGTACATTTCTATTCTTCAGCAAAGAAACGATAGGCTGGTTCCGGCGAGTGGATTTCCTTCTCAGAAACCCAAGCACGTGCGCGCCACATACTGCTCCCAGCATTGTCCCTTTTCGACAATTGCAAATCTTTCCTGCATTCCCGGGAAATCATTTAATGGCCGTATGCGTCATGCTCCTTTCTTGTCCTGCACGTCAGCGGACGTGTCACTCTGTCGTCTCCTTTGGACAGTAGGCATTCCTCACTGGACGATAGGGCTTCTCGACGGGAAGGGTGAACAATTGAACCAAAGCACTTCCGGCTATTTCCCGCAGGGGGACATTTCTTTGTGTTTTTCTAGATGTTCTCTTGACAGGGTCAATTTGGCATTTGCAGGGTGTCCACAAAGCAAAACAGGCTTACACAAAAGGATTCCTGGAAACAGGCTCACTTAGCGCCCTTGTACCAGCAGCACATATCCACGGCACTTATCCATGCCCACAGGCGAACAATAGAGTGCGCAAGTGCGGATGATGCACGGTCGTAACAACACAAGCAGCATCTTTCAGTCAACAGTCGCTTCCTTACGAACGGCTAAGGAAGCCAACTCCCGCTTGGGTCACAACACGACGGCGCGCCACGGGTCCTGGTTCGCCCCTCCGACGTGGTCCATTGTTCAGAGGAGGGGTGCCGAAGATCAAAGGACGCCCGGTTCGGTTGCCGACAAAAGCGCTGGACTTCAATTAGCTTGTTGGGAAGATAAGGATCCGTGCTGCTTTGTACTAACGCACCCCGTCAAACCGCCTCGGCCCGCTGTCGCATTCTCGAAAAACCACATCCGGTTCTCCAGCGGCGCTCTCAGAATGCGCGGATTTTCCGGGACGATTTATGGCCGATTGCCCGGGCATAACAGCGGCAACAACACATGGTACCTTCTCTCTTTGCCATTTACAATTTGCTGAACGTCGCTACGGAACAGCTATGTGATCCTTCGTTTCGTTGCACCTGGCCATAGAAAGCCTCGGCGCTACCCGCCCTGATTCCTCGCTGAGGCTCTTTAGGCTTGAAG
This sequence comes from Amblyomma maculatum, assembly GCF_055883805.1. Classification (NCBI taxonomy): domain Eukaryota; kingdom Metazoa; phylum Arthropoda; class Arachnida; order Ixodida; family Ixodidae; genus Amblyomma; species Amblyomma maculatum. The sequence continues at coordinate 56,552,149 of NC_139350.1, forward strand.
ATGGAATTCTGTGCCTAGAGCCTGCACTAGGCGATTTTCTCAGAACTTCACGCCCTGCCAAGCGCTGGACACCTTGGCGTATCTCGAACATAAGACCGGGTGCACTGCCGTTTCTTTTTTTCCAGGAATACACATTACCATTAGTCGCAATGCCACCTCTTTGCGACATGTGTCAAAATCGGAGAAATCATCTTTGTCGTCTGCTGCTGGTCACTTCTAGCCTAACAACATGCCTTCTTCTTCTTGTATTGATCTCAACATTTTTGCCATTTTTCCGATGATTTGATCAGGCAATAAGTGAATGCTGTCGCTACTGATTGTGTCATAAGATAAAAGATTACGCGTCCGTTGACAACAAGATGCGCTATACATCTTGCTGATTTTCTTCTCCAACAGATCATTCTTCACCACGCTACACCACGACAAACCTTCACCAATTACCGTCTTTATGTCTTATCAAAAGTCGGGGACGACATCATTCGCTCCTGCTCTACATGAGAACCAATATTTATAGCCTACGGGGCTTACCTAATACTGGCAGGTATGATATCTATGCAGTCTCTGCCGACTATCGGTATTTGGACGAAGTATGACATGTTACAATCGCTGATAATTCGTTCCGTCATGACACCTCCAGCTTTTCTTCTTTCTATCTTGTGTTCGGCCGGCTTCTCCATTTGAATTTGGACACGTTGTTACCACCTGCCATCAATTCGACCCCATGGTGCGTTCAAGATGGCATTTCACGTGGCGCTATGACGTGCAAAGTTGATCACGCACGTCTCACTGCATCTCAGGTCAAGCAGGAAAACATTTACGATCCGCGGACATCGGGAGGTCCTTTTCTCTCCAGAGTCCATCTTCCTGTGCCGTGTTAGACTGCCTGAAAAGCTTCTGCCCCGATACACCGGCGTTTATAGAGTCCTCGGCGAGTTGATTGACGTGATGTACGAAATTAGTCCCGTATCTTCTACGATGTCAAACACCCGCCCTGTGACTGATGCCGTTCATGTTGTCCGGCTCTAATCCTACCACTCCTTAGATACGGCTTCACCTAAGTACCCAGAGGGTGCTTTCGCCGACGGGGATTATGCCACAGCCTTGGGATTGGAGAATGAAGAAGACGGAATGTAGTGCTGGCGTGTGGTCCGCAAGGAAGACAAAGTGTGTTCGAGCACTGAGCCTTCATTTTTGGGTTCTAGCTTGGCTGTCCCTCCCTGTATACCCTAATTCGTCGATATGTTTCTTCCCATTCCACTGCATATTAATCCATGTAAGTCATAGAACACCAGACTTGCTGTACAATCCTTTTGCAGAGATTGCACCGATGCATCACAGTTTTTAATGCAGGAATGCACTTAACGGCTACATTTTCACCTATGTCGGCCGCCCGTCCGTCCATACAGCGAGACGCTATCTTCAAGTAACATGCTAACGATGTCGTGTTTAGAGAGAAAGAGCTCGAAAGAAAAGATCCAAGCAATTCGTGCGCCGCAGCAGAGTTCCGGGCTGCACCAGAAAGTATCAACAGCGCCTGTCGTGTGGATGTCCGTCACACACGCTTGAACATACGACACTTCCTCGCATGATAGCTCGCAATCTGTGAAACGATAACGACTACAGCATTGCTAATAACTGGGTATGACTTAGTGCGCAGTGAAGCTCAAGAAGGAGCTGCAATATTTATATACAAGACACCACACGAGAGAAGAAAAGGCCTACGCTATCACGCCATAGCCTTAAAGGCGGAGCGTTAGTGTCGCATGTACATTTTATGGTCCTTTATTTGATTCGCTCGAGCACATGTTCGTGTCCTCCCGTGTGGGTGCCCTTGTATGCGCTCGAACGTGCGTGTAGTGTCTGCTTTTCCCTCTCCGAGTGTGACAGTCGTGCGTCTGGTTGGCTCCGTCGCGTTCATAAAATACCTATAAATATATCCTGGTGCTAGAGTTAGCGTTCTATTTACTTGCATCCACCAGTCCGGCATCAAACAGAATGCGTGAGACCATTACAATGTCGTTGAAATTGAAAAAAACAAAAAACAATTCGTACCGAGACGACGAGACCAGGCGATGATTCAAGCAGAAATGTCGATCAAACTGCGTAATCGTTGGTTGCTTAGAAGTGTCGTGATGAAGTAAGTGCATAAAGGTTTTTTTTAGTGACAGCCTTCCTTCAGGCCAGCTGCTAAACATTATATTCAGAGACGTAACAGGAGGTAGCTTTTGTTGTTTGCGTGTATAGTGCTTCGGTTTTGATCACAAAGTATCGATATTGATTCCGTAACGATAGCAGCTCAGTGGTCAGCTCAGCGAAGCCCTGTCATCACATTAATGACGCTTCATCAATTTTTCCAGCGTGGAGCGCGACGTACGAGTGGCGCTATGATATTCATGTATTTCCACGGCTGGCGTCGAGGGAAGTACGCAGAGAAATATCAAGGACGCTCTTCGGCGTATCCAACGCCCGACCATGAAACCAGCGGTCGCGGCAGGTTCGGCACGTGCTGTTGTAGCAGCGTCCTATCTCCACAACGTCGTCGCAACGAGTGGGTTTCTGCTTGGGAGCGAACCGCACATGCCCACAACTAAACGCTGCCTCATTCCCCTCCCCTGGAGATACGAGCTGGGAGAAAGGGGTACCAGCCCTTCCGGAACGTGTGTAAATATTTACCGCGAAGCTCTGCACTGGAGGGATAAAGGGATTGACGGGTGTATTTTCGCATTACTCGTTTCGCAAGGAATTTCTCCAGCACATGGGCTCACTTTGTTGACTCAGTGAAAAGAATCAGAGCATGATTCAAAATAGAAATCTGACGACAAATGGCAATTTTTATTCAAGCAAGTTGTTATTTTTGATTCAGGTATTGGGTAGACTGTTGATGGCCTTAGACGTGCTATATATATTGCTTAGACCCTCTGTGGGGTGACTTCGGCAGCGCGAGGAACATTATTTCTCGACATAAAAATAAAAATAGGAGAAATATAACTATAGGCGTTTTGACCGACGCTGAAAGTATCAGCCATATTCAGCTCCTTCTAGCGAACTGTCTAAGCACATGCGCTTCATAATGCGACCAATCGGGCCAGTAGGTCATATATGGACTTAAAGACATGGCGGCGTTTGTGTACCACGTGTCCCAGCTGAAGGCAACTAAGGCTTTGAAAAAACACAAGTGTCCTAGCACAGAGAAACTAACAAAGGGCTGTTTATAGTTCTGCGGCCAAGTCTGCAGCACTTCTAGCTCGCTACCATTTAAAAATAATAATTACTGCGCAAATAGAGTGTTAATCGGGAGTATTGGTTGTATTCTCTTTAAAAACAACTAGGTATAATCTTTGCACAAAGCACCCGTACGCAGCTTTATTTACACAGCGCATTAAAAGAAAGCTGCCGCATAATCTAGACGGCACAAGCCTTCAGCCCAATATCGGCTCTATGCTGGCAATACATTGGTCCTACGTTTGGTCGGACATTCCAAGCACAATACTAATACTAGGCGAATGGTTTGTGCGGCCACATGACACATGCTGTCTACTGCACACATAAAGCCTGTTAGGGAAAGCACTCCAGTAAAAAGCGTATTTCATCCTCTGGAGCGCATTTTGGGATGAGGAAGCAGCTGAGTTGTCACGGAAAGTTTTTGAATTTGGCGAGTTAAAGGTAAAAAAAAAACAAAACAAAAAAAAACAGCCGGTTTACGAAAACGATACCGAAGTATTTCAGCTTTTCGGGTTCTAAATCCTTCTGCCTGCTTCGTTGTGTGTGTGTTTTGTTGCAGAAGAAGGCTGGTGTTCGGTGTTGGCCTTTGGTCGTTTCGTAACGAAATACTCCAATGCCCTTCCAAACGTAAACAATATTCTGCGAAAATACCATTCCATGCTAATGTGTAATGAACGCGTGAAGAAAATATTCCTGGAGGCACCAAGGGTAACATACAAACCTAATACAAACCTCACAAACATTCTAGAACATTCTAAACACGACAACAAGCATTCCAACAAACCAAACCTTTGCTCTCGACCCAGATGTAAGACGTGCAATCATATACAAAAAGACACCGCGGTTAAAATTACTGCAAGGTATTTCACATTTCACATAAAATCAGGCTCTAATTGCACATCTTGAAACGTTTATTACCTTCTAGAATGCTACTTATGTCATAAACAATGAATCGGAGAGACAGGGTAATCACTTAAAGGGCCACTGTCCAGGGAAGGCCCTTTTAAGCAAAGGCGCCCAGTGTTTCGATCAGGTACCGGAGATAGTCTGTGCAAAATGCTACAGTCACACGCGCGCCGCAAAGCATCGAAAATACAATTCAAAGATCTCTCATGCTCTCCTTTGGGAAGCCAGCTTCCCCGCTTCCTGCGCTGGCCCGACGGGCCACGATAATGACGTACAGTCATGGACAATATTTTGCGAGACGCCGGAGCCCCGTTTCAAAGATGCCTCTGGGCCACTAGGCGGCGTGGTGCGCGCGTCGAGGTTGCGCGGGCCGATGACTAGGCGCATGCCCGTCCCATATGCGTCCGCTGGCCTTTCTCCTCGCTCGTTTTGTTTGAAGCGCTGCTTATTCCGCACTTGGGCGCGGCTGGCGCTGTTTACTGCTCGCGCCGCTCGAGCTATGCGGCCGTCGTGCTCGGCGTGCAGCCAGTCGAAAGCGATAACAGCGCTCGTGCACGGGGCCCGCCACCTTTATACCGAATCATTTAGATCTGTTTCTTTTTTTCTTTCAATAATAACATAACTTCTGGCATGCGATAAAGGTCTCGTTTCTGCAAACTGCCCACTGCGATGAAAACATCTCGATAAAGACACTCGGTCCTTATGCTTCAATTGCGAGCGTTAGCGTGCATCGCAACTCATTCATAGTTATTGTGCCGACCAAAAGCGTAAAAGAGAGAAATAATCCTTAAGCAACAAGTTTATTGTCATAAAACAAAAAATAAAAATAAAACAATGCAGACATCACTGGCAAACGAAAAATTCCTAATACTTGGTGAAACCGCCATCAGCAGCGATGACGCTTGCCAACCGGCGTGGCATCGATTCGTAAAGGGAACGAACCACATCTGTGTCCGCACGAAGCCTTTCCCATTCACCTCTGATCGCTTCCCAGAGTGTGTCTGCGTTGGCATTCCCAATGTGAGACCTCATCAGGTGAGCTTTCAATAGGCCCCACACATTTTCAATGGGACTCATGTCGGCTCCCTTCGGAGGCCATGGCAGCTGCCGCACGCCACGAGCGTCGAGAATAGCGCTCACTTTTCGAGACGTGTGTACAGGACTCCTATCTTGTTGAAAAAGGTAGAATCCATCTGGGAATGGTCCGTCAAGGACATATGGCGTTAACACACTCTCAATGATGTCGACGTAGGCGTCCGAGGTGAAGGATCCATCGACTCTCACCAGAGGCCCCAGTCCATTTCTTGACATGGCGCCCCATACAGCCACGGAACAGCGACCACTGGAGAACACATTTTGCACGTATGGCGGGTCGTATCTATATAGGAGAAGAAAATCAGTACAAAGTTATAATTTGGGTCTTATGCATCAGGTTGAGCGCGAGTGAAAACTAACTTTTCCGTGTAAAAAGGTTTGATTAGCAACTGTGAATCGTTTCTAAATAGTTAGTACTTGAACCACGCTACTAAATGACAAGAGTTGTTTCGGAAGAGCAATTACTTTAGAGTAAATTGCGGCATCGGCACTAAGAAGCGTTTGCTAATGGACTCTCTTCGGAAGGGCGCTTCTATCAACATCGTGCACCTCCGAGATATTGCATGCTGAGGAGGAGTATTCGGCATTGTTTACGACGTATATTTCATTTGGGAACACGAAGACAGCAGTTTGCCGCTATATCCTACTTTATTCGTATTCTTCATATAAAATATTCAGGATTTACTTAGACGCAAAAAAAAGGGTATCCATACCTGCAATTCACTGGCCTCCAAACTCGGCACTTCTGGTCCCAGCGGGTGGAAAAAGAAGACTCGTCCGAGAATATAACTTCGGACCAGTCGTCCACAGTCCACCCTTTCAGAGAGTTGGCGAACTCGAGCCGTTCCTTGCGCTGTTTAGTTGTCAGATGCGGCTTCTGGGCAGCCATGCACGATCGGAGACCAATTTCTTTGAGCCGCCGCCTGATAGTTTTAGCAGATATATTCAGTGCAAGTTCCTTGCGGATTTCTTCTGCAGTCATGAAGGGGTCGGCCACCGATGCCGCTATGATCAGGAGGTCATCTTCTTCTGTTGAAGCTCTCGGTCGACCTGGGCGCTTGGAATCTGCCAGGCTGCCTCCATTGCGGAAAACGCGAATGGTTCGGGCTACTGCAGATTTGGAACGACCGGTACGGCGAGCAATTTCTCGCTGGGGAACACCTTCCACGAAGAGACATGCAATCAGTCTCCTGTCGTCGATCGGCACTCTTGGAGAAATTTTGCAAATGGCAGGATTTGCGATGAAATTATATAGGTTTTCCTGGATATCGCTAACCAATCATAAATCAAGTAACGTCGATGGCTGAGCAGAAAATATAGGCGTTATGTGGGAAGAGTGCTTGCGCTATCTCGCCTTTCTACGATCAGACGATGCAAGCATGTGCTCATCAGCCTTATCACGTCGGGGACGTAAGGCCGTAAAATGTAGTACTGTCATTTTATGTGATGTAATACCGTAATTTTCGAACTATAGTTGTTTAAAAGGCACTCTGACGTGATAAGGCTGATGAGCACATGCTTGCATCGTCTGATCGTAGAAAGGCGAGATAGCGCAAGCACTCTTCCCACATAACGCCTATATTTTCTGCTCAGCCATCGACGTTACTTGATTTATGATTGGTTAGCGATATCCAGGAAAACCTATATAATTTCATCGCAAATCCTGCCATTTGCAAAATTTCTCCAAGAGTGCCGATCGACGACAGGAGACTGATTGCATGTCTCTTCGTGGAAGGTGTTCCCCAGCGAGAAATTGCTCGCCGTACCGGTCGTTCCAAATCTGCAGTAGCCCGAACCATTCGCGTTTTCCGCAATGGAGGCAGCCTGGCAGATTCCAAGCGCCCAGGTCGACCGAGAGCTTCAACAGAAGAAGATGACCTCCTGATCATAGCGGCATCGGTGGCCGACCCCTTCATGACTGCAGAAGAAATCCGCAAGGAACTTGCACTGAATATATCTGCTAAAACTATCAGGCGGCGGCTCAAAGAAATTGGTCTCCGATCGTGCATGGCTGCCCAGAAGCCGCATCTGACAACTAAACAGCGCAAGGAACGGCTCGAGTTCGCCAACTCTCTGAAAGGGTGGACTGTGGACGACTGGTCCGAAGTTATATTCTCGGACGAGTCTTCTTTTTCCACCCGCTGGGACCAGAAGTGCCGAGTTTGGAGGCCAGTGAATTGCAGGTATGGATACCCTTTTTTTTGCGTCTAAGTAAATCCTGAATATTTTATATGAAGAATACGAATAAAGTAGGATATAGCGGCAAACTGCTGTCTTCGTGTTCCCAAATGAAATATACGTCGTAAACAATGCCGAATACTCCTCCTCAGCATGCAATATCTCGGAGGTGCACGATGTTGATAGAAGCGCCCTTCCGAAGAGAGTCCATTAGCAAACGCTTCTTAGTGCCGATGCCGCAATTTACTCTAAAGTAATTGCTCTTCCGAAACAACTCTTGTCATTTAGTAGCGTGGTTCAAGTACTAACTATTTAGAAACGATTCACAGTTGCTAATCAAACCTTTTTACACGGAAAAGTTAGTTTTCACTCGCGCTCAACCTGATGCATAAGACCCAAATTATAACTTTGTACTGATTTTCTTCTCCTATATAGATACGACCTGCCATACGTGCAAAATGTGTTCTCCAGTGGTCGCTGTTCCGTGGCTGTATGGGGCGCCATGTCAAGAAATGGACTGGGGCCTCTGGTGAGAGTCGATGGATCCTTCACCTCGGACGCCTACGTCGACATCATTGAGAGTGTGTTAACGCCATATGTCCTTGACGGACCATTCCCAGATGGATTCTACCTTTTTCAACAAGATAGGAGTCCTGTACACACGTCTCGAAAAGTGAGCGCTATTCTCGACGCTCGTGGCGTGCGGCAGCTGCCATGGCCTCCGAAGGGAGCCGACATGAGTCCCATTGAAAATGTGTGGGGCCTATTGAAAGCTCACCTGATGAGGTCTCACATTGGGAATGCCAACGCAGACACACTCTGGGAAGCGATCAGAGGTGAATGGGAAAGGCTTCGTGCGGACACAGATGTGGTTCGTTCCCTTTACGAATCGATGCCACGCCGGTTGGCAAGCGTCATCGCTGCTGATGGCGGTTTCACCAAGTATTAGGAATTTTTCGTTTGCCAGTGATGTCTGCTTGTTTTGGTTGGTTGGTTCATAGGAAGGGAAAGGCGCAGTATCTGTCACACTTGCTCTGTGGACACCTGAACCGCGCCGTAAGGGAAGGGATGAAGGTGGGAGTGAAAGTGGATAGAGAGAAAGGGGAGCCGTAGTGGAGGGCTACGGAGTAATTTCGACCACCTGGGGATCTTTAACGTGCGCTGACATCGCACAGCACACGGACGCCACTTCGTTTCGCCTCCATCGAAACGCAGCCGCCGTGGTCGGGTTCGAACCCGGGAACTCCGGCACAGTAGTCGGGCGTCTTACCACTGCACCACCCCGGCGGGGCTTTATTTTTATTTTTTGTTTTATGACAATAAACTTGTTGCTTAAGGATTATTTCTCTCTTTTACGCTTTTGGTCGGCACAATAACTATGAATGAGTTGCGATGCACGCTAACGCTCGCAATTGAAGCATAAGGACCGAGTGTCTTTATCGAGATGTTTTCATCGCAGTGGGCAGTTTGCAGAAACGAGACCTTTATCGCATGCCAGAAGTTATGTTATTATTGAAAGAAAAAAAGAAACAGATCTAAATGATTCGGTATAAAGGTGGCGGGCCTCGTTCACGAGCGCTGTTATCGCTTTCGACTGGTTGCACGCCGAGCACGACGGCCGCATAGCTCGAGCGGCGCGAGCAGTAAACAGCGCCAGCCGCGCCCAAGTGCGGAATAAGCAGCGCTTCAAACAAAACGAGCGAGGAGAAAGGCCAGCGGACGCATATAGGACGGGCATGCGCCTAGTCATCGGCCCGCGCAACCTCGACGCGCGCACCACGCCGCCTAGTGGCCCAGAGGCAGCTTTGAAACGGGGCTCCGGCGTCTCGCAAAATATTGTCCATGACTGTACGTACCGCGAACGACGTCAATTGGTCCGTCTCGCTGACTGTTGTTGTTGTTGTTGGGAACTTTGGGATATTCACGGGGGGTGGGGGGGAACCGGACACGGGTTATGCCGGCCTAATATCGCGGCGGCACTCTTGGTGTCCGGGGGGGTGGGGAAGTGGGATGTTGGGAGGGGTGGGGTGGGGGAGATCGCCTTTTCGTCGTGGCCCGCACCAAGCAAATAGCCCGGTGAGCATCGGCAGGTCGGTGGTCCGGTGCGCAGCCTCCGGTGCAGCAGCGCTTCTGGTTGTTCCAGACGAAGCCTGGTACTGCGCCTCTGCGAGGCACAGGAACGTCCTGCTGAGAAGGATGGGTGTCTACCGCTCGCTGCGCGCTTTTCCCTCGCCACGGCCAGACTGAATCCAGCGGCGCGCGCTGCCTCGGCCGTCTTTTTTTTTTTTTGCCCGCGCCCGCGGAGTGCCACGCCCCACCTCCCGCCAAACGCGGAGGAGGAAGGGGAATTTGTCTTGCGGAGGCTAGACGACCTCGGGCAGGAGAGTGAAAAACCTTTGCGAGGGAACGGAAGGAGAGAAGCATGACAGAATCGGGTGATTGCGGTGGCTGTAACTGCGTTATTAGTTACTCTTTTCAAAAACATTTTGCGGCCTTGCGTTCTAGGGGCGAAGTCTCACAGTCACCGCGGAAGAAAATATTTTTGACCGGAGGGCGGACAGTGGGCCTTTAACGTAAGACTAAATGGTCATCGGGCAGACACAGGCAAGAACCTACCGAACGCAGTTCCCAGGCGTTAAATCTTCAAGGCACAGAAATATAGCGAGGCTTATCTAATCCGTAAATTTAGAACATTGGAACCAACAGCAATAAATATCTTGAAAAGAGCATTAGAATTCTTTAAATGTATTACCTCTATAACTAGCCAGGAAAGCCATTCCGAAATGCTTTAATTACACAGGTTATCGTGCAATTAACGCTCTTCTGTCTACATCCCTTTCTTCCGACGTGGTGGAGAAGCCAGAAATAAATGTGACAGGCGTAAATAACCACGAGGAGAGGGGCTAACTAATAACACCAATTTTATTGCAGGAAATGCATGTCCTGTAGACTGCGAGTTGCTAGGTTACTGATGTGGATAAAGAGCACGTGGTATTTCGCCCGTCTGCAATTTGAACGCACTTTGGAACACGATACTTGGTGCTCCAGACGTCGTGATGAATAGGGCGAGGGGCAGGGGTGAAACGAGAAATAGAAGAGGCTTTTGCATTTAAGTAGGATGGAACTTTTCATCAGTGAAACTGTCGGCACACCAAATTCTTTCACGCGCAAAAAAAAAAAAAAAGAAAGGAAAGAAGGAAAGAAAACAAGCGGCAGGTACGTTAAGCTAATTAAACCAAATGAAACCAGAGCTGAGAAATTTGCAACAACACATGCATTTAACCAGACCAAGGAACTGAGGCGGAGGTTAGGTGTTCCCTACATTTTTTGGCCATACGCTTTCCGGTCCCTACTATTCGTTCACGATCGGCTTTTATTCATTGTGTCGCTTTCGCTTTTTACGAAGCTCATTTAAAGCACTTGTTCTTTTGGGTACATGAGTGCTTGTTTTGCTTTGATGATGGCGCGAGAATATGTACAGTCAGGGGAAATATTGCTCAGTACGTAATTACTGGCGTCACAGAAGCCACATACTGAGCATTACGAAGGGATTAAATGTTGCTGATATGCACTTAAAGTAAGCACGTGTGACAACCCAGGCATACATCATCAATAAGAAAAACGCGGACTAACATTTTCAGACATACTGGTATATATACAAGCGTATATATACATTGTATATATTACAAGCCTGATACCTAGTACATTTAGTTCGGCACTTCCACTATCGGCATAGACGACAGATGTAGCGTGCTCTTCATCTGCTCTGAGTCGTCGTATCCTGCAAACGGCTTCTTCATGGTGATGCGATGAACCTTGTTTAGTTGTGTCCCGGTACGAATTGCCAGTCCTTGGCAATCGAAGTATTTTGTCAATTTATAGCACCTGCGGGAATAAAAACGGTTGGAATAAAAAACATTCTCAGAACATTTTTTAAATGACGCGACAATCACGAAATGCCTTAAAATATGTAGGCAAAGCAATGCGGTACCGAAGTTCCGTCGAATTCGCTTTCCTAGAATCCAGCACTGCCACACTACAACCTTATAATCGTCTGGTTGGGACCACGCACAACTTCACGATCAACTTTCTCTTCGTTCTTCACTAGGCACGCTTCAATGCTTACTATATAATGCTGTGACACGCCGCCTGCCAGCTATACAGAAAACGCATTAGATTTTCAGTCTCGGACAGTCCTGGACTATTTGTTGACTCGAGTCGCGCATTTGATTTTTCGCGGCCAGCACAAAGGCTCAGTCCGCAGTAAAACTCCCAGAAAAGTAGCGCCGTGCCGGTGGACACATTGAGTTGGACTCCATGCCAATTTTTACTAACTTTCGTGTTTATGCGGACAATATCGTGCGTTAAACCATACCACGAGCACCGTCGTTAGTCCCTAAGTAACTGTAAGACGTTTCATCCTTGCATTATCACTTTCTTTTTCTTGAAATCCACTACGCGCGGACGCGTTCAGAGCTCCAGCACGGATTGTTTGCCCCTGCTTTCCAGAAGTTCTTCGCCTGTTTCGCCCTTATTTCGGCGCGCAGGCATGAAAGCATCGCAAACGAACCGCTGTGTGCTGGAGCAGCTAACTATTGTGTTTTTGCAAATGCTTTAGTCTGCTTTTGGGTGCAGTAAGCTGGGCTACTTCGACCTTGCGAGAACTTCGATAGCAGCAACTGCAAGCAAACCCCACCGGAATGAGTTCTGTAGAACGCTTCACATTCACGCATGTCGCGCTCCGTTCCCGAAAAGCATCGATTGATTCGCGCCTCTTTTGTCTATCTTTACTATTGCACACGCATTCAGGAGATTAACTTGTCGCGGAGTCACTCGCGCGAAATAACTGCGGCGGGGTGACCGATGGTTGGCATCGTCTGCTATACCCGACGATGGTGGAAACCTGCAATCACTGGCAATTAGGTCACGTGATCATGATGCTGCTTGGGCGCCTTAGGTGCCGGCCACCAACTAAACTCGTGCCATTTCTTACCAGGAGCGATGGGGTCAGTCAGCCGCTTCGCCTGAGTGGTTTGAGCGGGGTTAGGAAAAAGGGATATTGACGTTACGCCCAGATATTACAATAACATTAGAATAGGGGTGGACGGTCCCTGCATTCCGGAGATTCAGGAGACTGAGAGAGGGATGCAGGTACGAGTAAAAGAGGGTAGGAGGCAAAGTGTCGGTTTGCAACTTACTAAAGACAGTTGCTTCTCCAATAAACAAATGGGCGGGAGGGGATAGTGCTGCCTTGCAAGTCGCATGTCCTTAAGGTACGTGAAATTGGACGACGTGGAATCACATTGAAATAGACCCGGCCGATGACAGCAGGGGCGAATTGTAGCACCAAGCGTACCCGTCGCTGTCACCACCGCCTAGTTCTATGTCGATTTTTAACCAAAAGTATCAAGGGACCAATACCGCTTGAAGGCCCGCGTGCTTTCTCCCTCTCTGTAGTGATCTCTGCTTGAGAGTTCCGAACGCTTAAAAAAAGCCGCTGCTTCCATTGGGATTCCCGCCCCATGGTTGACGCTAAGCATTGTAATATGAATGCAACAATTTTGGTTTGGTTTGAAAATAGGTTTTTCAAAGTGACTCAGGCGGAGGTTTCGGGAAAATTCAGCCCCATGGACCTCTTTAACTTGCACTCACATCGCAAGGAACACGGGCGCCTTTGCATTTCACTCCATCGAAAAGCGGACGTCGTGGCCGGCATTGAGCCCACCTCCTTGGGATATCCATGGCTTCAGCCACGAGTTATTCTTGGCTGGTGATCCTTGAAAACATATTTGGGTTCAGGAGTCGAGCGCCCCAACCACAGGGCCACCGCAGTGGGCGAAACTTATCGGTGTCCTGCCGAAGGTAATTTGTTTCCATTTCAGAAGGGCGTTTTCTGCCCTGCATAGAGCTCATTAATAATATGCGCCTAGGATGAATCATCGGAAGAAATCAGCAAAATTTTACCGCCTCAAGAGGGAAATGATATATCATTCCAAAAGTGATGCATGTATATACAACCGTCAGCAAGCCTAACACAAATCTTCGAGCGCGCGAGCTTAATTGGGTGGATATTTGCGCCGCTCGGAACTAGTCACAGGCCCGAAATCATACTGCGCGATGTGTCACCGGAGGAGATCGCTGGTGCTCTTTAGCCATATCGAAGGCTGTCGAACCACTCGGCCAGCGTGCGTGGCGCTTACATTCGTCACATCTACGCACTAGAGTGTTCGTGTTAGACATGATGCACTTATCAGGCACTTATAGTCTAAAACAAACTGTGTAAACGCAGTGCAAGTCGAAATTGGTTACAAGGTCGCAGGGTTTATGCAGTAAGCTGCAGGGCTCAGGGTTTTAAAAATCGATTTACTTTGCGCATACAAGGGCTAGTCGCTCGTATACGCATCCGCACCTGCATCTTCTTCTTCCTCCAAAGGCAAACGAAACTTGAACGATAAGTCTTTGGGTATATGTAAAACGGTTGGTTGGTTGGTTTGTGGGGTTTAACGTCCCAAAGCAACTCAGGCTATGAGAGACGCCGTAGTGGAGGACTCCGGAAATTTCGACCACCTGGGGTTCTTTAACGTGCACTGACAACGCACAGCACACGGGCGAGCTGCTCCACAAGCGATAAAAATTAGCTCGCAAAAACGTTAAACCTCAGACAAAGAAGGACAAGAATAAGCTCAATCTGACACTCTGTCTCAACGTTTTGCTCTATTCGCCTAAACTGAAGTTTGCACTCTTTGTGCATCAGCATGCACAGCACACAAGTTGAGAGCGCTTGACTGTCGGCTTGCTCTGCATAAAGCGGGAATCTTAATAACTTGGCCGAGCTGTTACGCACTGCATTATATTGCCACGTTATATTAAGCATACGTCTTATATGCCCCATTAAAACGGCGCCAGGAGGCGTTGTTCAACAATAATGGTCCAGAAAATGTCAGATTGGTTAAGCAGGAATATAACGTTATCCCCCTGGGGTCCAGTCGGCAACTGGCGTGAAATTTTGATGGGACTCCTGGCTTACGTGACGTCATGCGTGGAATGAAAGTGATTAAATCATAAATAAAGTAGATAGAGCAATGAATTTCGCCTAAACAAAATTTCCGGGTTAAAGGCGGGACTCAGCACACAGCCCTTTGGTTGCAAGCGGAACAATCTACCGACAGGGTCATTCAGAGAGCGAGTGTACAGCTAGGAAGCAAGCAGGATGCATACATATGTCGCGAGGTCAGTGAGCCTAAACAGACCGTTCGGCACAAAAAAAAAAAAAAAATAGTAAGAGCAAATATAAAGTTAAAGAAAAAAGGAGTAAAAATTGACATGCAGAAACAAGCACTATAAACGAAGCTCACGATGGGACATTCGTGCTTTCGCTTTTACAGCACGTGAGCAGTCTTGAGTGCCTGCCGAATGTATTGTGTCTCTGCGTCACGCACCAGGTGGAGGCAGGCTGGAGAGGTTGATGAAGTGTAAAATTCCGCAGATGCGCTGCATCTTCCCAGGCAAAACTTCCCAACGCTCTCGGCAATCAGCGCCGCTTACACGCTTTCATCTGTTGCCGCTTATAGAAGCTGTGAACTCGCGTGCATGCATAGTCCGTCTTTCCGTCCAAAATGCACTACAGCTGTGTGTTGATGGAGATAAAAAAGGAGGAAAAACAACGTAATAATTGCAAAATATTGAGCTTAATAAAAAGATAATTTGAATAAAATGTTCAACCCAAACTTAGTATCAGCCCGAATTATTTGTTTTTAAAAACAAGATCTCTTTCAGAGAGAAAGCGTGCTGCGCATTATTTGAAATCGAAGCTAACTGAAATTTAACTACTCCCGATGCCACAACCTTTTTAAACACGGTCCCTGCGGCAAGCATTGCAATAGAGGCTGCACAAACACCTGTCAACTCCGTCGTGGAACCAAGTTTCACTAATTGCAGTGACATTACACGCATGCATGCACACAGCGTATACGGAAAAGTTTTACAATGAACTGCCCTCATTGTACGGAACCAGAGTTGTTTTACCATGGGATGGAATAACATAAATATCCTATTCCGTCAGAAAACGATTCCATGCTATCACTCTGCGACTGGTCGGCCGAATTCTGAATATGTGCATAATGAGGTGGCGTTGCACGACGTCTCGCAACGTCAAATGAAAGTAAAAAAAAAAGAAAAGAAAAACGTTGATGCCAAAATTACGTTTGCACATTTATTATAATCATGAGATACTCTTTTTCGTTGGAATCGTTTCAAGTAGCCCCATTCGTGTGGAATAAAAATTGGCCGTGTCCTAGCTCAGCTAGGCCAGCATATACGTAGCGAAAGCATGTGTGCCTGGCGCTGAGCTGCCTACTCCTTTCCAGTTCAATCTAATCCCATCCAATGCAGTGTAACCCAATCCAAATCAGTGTAATCTAACCCGATCCAAACCAATCCACTCTAATCAAATTCAGTCCAATCAAGTGTAGTTCATTTCAGTGAAATAAAATCCTACCAATCCTGACCAATTCAATTCAAACCACTCCAATCGAGTCCAATCCAATCCTGTCCAATGCTGAGTACACGCTCGCCCTAAATTCGCCGCTCACTATATCTATCATCATCACTTCTATCGTCCTCAGGCTAGAGAAGGAGAATTAAGATGCGCTACTCACTATGTCTAGCTATGTTGTCGCATGAAAGACGAGACATCTTTGTCTTCTGGTTGCTTCTTGATTGCCAGTTGGCGCGGCGAGCGCACGGCGTCCACCAGCTGCGACGGTTGCTAGGCAACGGCACTGAGCCTCCCGCCACGCGAAACTCCTCGTTCGTGGCCAATGTAGCTTTATACATAGCTTTATACGCCACCATACAACAAGTATGGTGGCGCTGTCGCTCTTGCAAGGCGGCAACGGAGGCGACTACCATGGAGCGACAGACATGCAGACGTGCAATTCAGACGCCGCTTTTGACTGAGGAAGGAAACTGTGCAATGAAACTGTGTGCAGTGAACCAGCTGAACAATTGAGTGGCGTTCGCGAAACAGCTCTTCGGTGGAGAGGTAGGAGTGCGCTTTGCATTTGTTTTTTTCGCCTGGAAGCTTATCGCTTTCCAGCCGCAACCGTGAGTGCAGCGTTCTGCACGCCGCGTAAACTATCGCTTGTGTTGATGCGCAGGAGCGGATCAACTTCCCAAGGACGCGGGAGGAACAAAAATACGATTGAAGGAAGGTTATTTCCACCATGGCAGAATTCTTGGCGTCATGGGGCTGAAAGAAGGCAGCATTTTTGTGTCGCAAAGACTACGGTGCCATTAACACCATGATTGTAACGATACATCTTTATATCGTATCTAGACGCGTGCATGATTTTGATTAACGGTTGGAGCTTCTTAGCAGTGCCTGTGGCAGATATGCTATGCTGACATGCTAATTTTCGCCATCGATGCTTGACTTCGCGGACGACGCCTTGGACTCGAGATGATGAACTCACAGACCGCTCCCAGTTTATAAGGTTATTCGCGCAGATGGAACCTCAAACATCGCAACCAGTCGCACTTTACGGCCACAGAAGAGCTAAATTATTTAAAACCCTTGGAGTCGTCAGCCGATGCCACACCGCGCCATGATTGCTTTGCTAGAAGAATGGATTGGATCCGGAACGCACTGTTGTCGGCTGTAAATGAGGCTACGACTGCTTAAAAACGATGTTTTTGAAAGTGAAAGTGGATTAGATTGAACATATTTACAGAATGCATAAAATACAGACGAGGGTCCCATAGTCATAAGACTGCACCGGGACCGTCGATAGATCACTACAACAAAATAAATAATAACAGCAAAGTTAGCGAAAGATTATACCATACAAAACATGGCAAATCAGCATTTTTACACAAAAACAAAGGCACTAACACAGGCATTAGGCTAGTCAGTAGTTTTACACAAAAACAAAGACACTAACACAGGTATCAGACATAAAAAATATAAAACATCAGCAACTCAACAAACATTCCTTCAAGTTATGCTTAAATGTGGGCAAGGGCATATAAGTTTTCAGTGTTAAAGGCAATAAGTTCCAAAATTATATGGCTGCAAAAGATGTCATTTTTCCATAATTATTACGAACTTTCGGGAGTAGTAAATTGTTATTCGCTGCAAATCTTGTAGAGTTATGGTTCGAAAGTAGTAGCGGATTAACAAACTGGAAATGCAAGCTGCCATTCAATAGCTTAAAGAACGCGATTACAAGGTGATACTGAAAGAGCTGTTGGACTGATAAGATATGATGTTCATAAGTATTTCGGTATATATTGAGAGCTCGTAAACACTTTTCCGTTGTTACGCAAAACTCAACATCTATTATTGTACATCTTACTGCTACTAACTACTCAGAAAACGAATTTTCGTCAAAAATAAACTTGTTTTCGGGACGGGGTCTTTGTTAAGGAAAAACAAGGCAAAGTATTCGGGCTAGCCTTTTACTATCTCATTGGCTCATTTCGTAGAACGTAACACCTTGGAATTATAGGGACGTTCATGTTGTCGTCACCTCGTACACAATCTTGACGTCATCTCCAGTGGAATCGATGTTGGCATCTTTATATTGTTCCACCCCTGGCGTGTTGCCATTAAAAGGCACAGCATAGTAAGGCGGCGCCTTCTAGTTGAGAGCTCTCGTACTCAACACATACAGTAGTGCAAGCCCTGAAACATGTATATTTAAGCATTCCATAAAATCACTATATGCGGAATTAAGCATTTACGAAGTCAGAAAAATGCAAGGAAATACAAACGCTTTCCATATCTTCCGTGTCGTTTTCATGAACCTTTTGTACGGTTTTCGGAGTCATAGGCATGATCCGCGTAAAACCCGTTTCACACGCGAATCATTTCAGCCGCGGCGACGCAAAACCCTATCTTGAGCGGCCGCTGCGGTTCGAGCGGCGACAGCGACGCAGTCCCAACACGTCGCAAGTTTTTCGCTCTGTCTCTGCCGCTCGTCGCTGAGTTCGCTCGATCGCATTTATGTGAGCCAGCCTTAAGCCATTGAGCCGTGCGAAGAACATGCGGCGTTAAGAAAATCGTTGTGCGGAATGTTTTGCCAAAGAAAGATCCGCTCACTGTCAGTGAACTGAAATATCAGTCTGAACACCCAAGGCTCGTGTCCAACCCCGTTCTTAACGTTTTGAAGCTTTCCGCATCAGTGTGGTCTGAATTCTGCAGCAATGCTACTTTTTATAAGCGGCCCAAGTGCGCAGCAGCCGCTACTACCACTGCTTACCCCGTCTTGCCCCTTCCGCGTATTCTCTGAGAACGGAAGCGAAGAGTCGCAATGCTTCTCTCCACCGGAAGGTAGTCCTTCGGAGAACAGTTGCCAGTCGCTCTCTATTCCGTTGCTCCTGATTCGATTTCGGGTACCCATTGGGTCCCTGCGAGTGAGGTGTGAAAAGAATGATTAATGACCCAAAAAGTAAAAGCAGAGTGGTAAGCCCGAATAGTGTATTCTGGGAGGCTAATGCTCCTGAGTTGAGTGGGCCTGATTTGGTCGGTTTTTTCTCTCCGCTAGCTGTTCTTGGCAGCTACGCGCGGCGAGCACTCGATGTTAAACCTGTACTGTTGTGATGGGCTCCACGCATTCCCCTGCCTCCCTCGAGTTGTGTGACCCGATTTAGGGCGACGTTAACTTCGAAC
This sequence comes from Amblyomma maculatum, assembly GCF_055883805.1. NCBI lineage: Eukaryota > Metazoa > Arthropoda > Arachnida > Ixodida > Ixodidae > Amblyomma > Amblyomma maculatum. Next base: position 56,571,221 of record NC_139350.1, read on the forward strand.
ACTAGTCGAGCTACGTTGATAGGCTAGTGCCGCTTCATATAGCAAATGTCTCATTACCGTCGAAGAGAAAGAACTGATAAGCTAGAAAATTGCGCAAAACCGCTTAAAGTAAGTATACTCTAACTGCCACTAATCGTGGATTCCTACAAATATGCGCGCCCATTATTGGTTGATCGCTTTCTCGTAGAGAGGAAATTTTTGTTCGCTAACGCACTAACTTTGCGCTCCGGGGCATCTGAGATACGTGCGCGACATCTAGCGGTAATGCCTAATTTGAGATGGGCTGTATATACAATTAATTGCTTACGTGTGGCTAAACTTATAACACTGCCGTGGCTTGCTGGCTACCACGGTTTCGCCACCTCATATAGCTGTCAAAAGTGCTCCCCGCAGTGTCATCTGTGAAACAAAAAAGAAAGGGCCTGGGTGCGCGGCGTATGGCTTAAGCATGAAATGCTTCTAGTTCGCTTTTAGGCACGGCGCTGGTGACGTTGGCACCATAATGGAGGGAGAACACGTAGACGAAACTGAAGTTTCGCGGGTCACCGCTTGGTGCGTGCATGCTGCGCTGCTAGCACGTGGCGAGTTTATCCAAGCGCAGCACTTACTGCACAATCCCGCGTCCGATAGTTTGAAAGAGCCTTAGAACTTTATTATACAAAAAAGAAAGGGAATAGCGAGGCCAGGCAAGGTCGGGAACCAATGGATCGCAACCTTTGCCGACAATACCCCTGGACGGGCCTCTTCATCGTAGTCAACACTCTGTAATGACTTCTCCCAGTGGTAAAACCTGGGAGAGGGGATGGCGGGACTAGTCGTCTGAACTCTTTTTGGGGCGGATTACGGCCGCACCCCCACAGGATGTGTTCCTGCTCTGCTTGAACTGGTCCGGATCTAACAAGAAGATTAAGATTAGGATGGAGAGCATTTGTCAAGCACTCGCAGATTATGACTAGCAGCTTACCGGTATCGCTCAAGAGGAAAGTATACAATAGTTGCATCTTGCCTGTACTCACCTATGGGGCTGAAACGTGGAGGCTAACCAAGAGAGTTCTACTTAAGTTGAGGACAACCCAGAGGGCTATGGAACGAAAAATGGTAGGGGTAACATTAAGAGATACGAAGCGTGCACAGTGGGTCAGAGAAATAACTCACGTTACCGACATTCTAGTGGAAATCAAGAAGAAGAAATGGACATGGGCAGGACATGTAGTGCGAAGAGAGGATAACCGATGGTCGCTGAGGGTAACAAACTGGATACCAAGGGAAGGAAAGCGTAGCAGGGGGCGACAGAAAGTTAGGTGGGTGGATGAGATTAAGAAGTTCGCAGGGGTCAAGTGGATGCAGCTAGCGCAGAACCGAGTTATTTGGAGGAATATGGGAGAGACCTTCGCCCTGCAGTGGGTATAGTCAGGCTGATGATGATGATGATGATGACGCTATTATCCTTGGTATCGGGTAGCTGCGGGTCTCTTATAGGACTAAACAAGCTTCTCCTCTGAGTTCTAAGCGTAATCGCTTGGTGTCTGCTTATTCTGTTAGATGCAGGTGGATAGATGCGTCTCTCTTCTCTTAGTTCACGAAGGCAATACCCGTAGCTCAATGCCATTTCTTCCAGCTCCTTTGGAAGAGGCTGCGAGCCGGGAACAGGGTTTGTGCTGCCGTACTTCGGCGCCCGCGGAATTCGCCGTAAACAGTAAGCGGGAGTAGGTAAATGGAAAGGTTGCACCCCGAGCGACGCTGCAGATGGATGGTATAGTTTGGATGAGATAAGGTTCAGACTGTATTACAGGGGTTTCCAGTGAGCCCTAACAGCCATCAACGTGTGCAAAGAACCCCCCCCCCCCCCCCCTCTCTCCCCTGTTCCCGTCACATTCGGTTGTCGCTAGCGTTAAAATGAAGCGATATTTCTTGTGCATGGGTCCCTTCCGCTTTTGTGCCAGTTCGTACTTTTGTAAGCATTCGTTCGTTTACTTGCCCTTGACGATCAGATGTTTATTAAGGGCCTATCTCTAGCTCACTCATGCTCGGACCGCTAAATCTAAAACAAGCAGAAAAATAGTCACAAGAATCGCATAAGCTATAGAGAGAGCCGTATTTATTATTTTTAGTGAAACTCCCTAATTTAAGGTTTTATAAGGTGCAGCCTTGGAGTGGAGGTAGAACATCCGTCTCGCGTGCAAGACGACCGTGGTTCGACTGCAGCGAAATTCTCCACCGGACTTACAAAAAATGAAACGAAAATCCGCGTGTCGATCGAAGCAAGTTTGGGGTGCCACCTGATCCCGGTGAACACTTCCGGAAAGGCACTCACACAACTGTACAAGATTTGGCCACCGTGGTGCAGTAATTGGCCGCAACCTCCCATGAATACTCCGATAAACCCCCGGCCCTCAGTCACCAGCGGCTGCGGAGCAAATGAGCTCGGCGGCGGTTAGACCTGTGACACAGCGGAGGGTGCTTGCTATGAATGTCTGGCAGTGTACAGGCCGCCAGTGGAAACTTACCCTGGCAGTATTCACCGCCAAAAATCCTAGCTAGTGAGGCTAGTTTAACAGTCCTCTTCGAGCAACTAGCGGGCATGAAATAGGATATCATAGGGCTTAGAGAGGTTATAGGAGGCCGAGTGAGGCATACTCGTACTCAACTGAAGGGTGGACATGTATTGAGTTAGCGAGGGTTACTGGACAGACGAGGACAGGAAGTAGGGTTGCGTGTCAATATATTCATATAGTTAGTAGCATATATTAAACGTATGTCAATAAGGCACCATAAGTAAGGCTAATAAGCGGTATATATTGAAGGTTGCAGGCCTATGCTCCTACACGTAGGCGCATATGACCAGGCAGACGAAAGCTTCTACGAAGATGTAGAAAATACGTACTTGAGAGCATGAAATGACCGCACGCTCTAATCATATGGTTATTGAGTGACACTTTGGGCTGATTGTTTTTTTTTTTTTTTTTAATGCAGCCGGAAAATAATTCCTCTTTATTGATTCGCATTTTGCAGTTTCGACAGTAAGTAATACGGGCGTGCGGCGTCGCCCTAGCTTCATACCACGATTTCTTCAGTCATAGTTCGCTTGCTTTCCTTATTCACCGCCTACCCCCCTCTATGTGTACGGCAGCCTGGGCATCGCCTAGTTAACTGCCTTGCTATTCTGTTCTTCTGTTTCTCTGTCTCTCTTTCTCAGACATCTTTCGCGTTTCGCAAGAGCCTTTCGCACACCAGCGCATGAATATTAACCGACTAGGTGTCGGCTCTGTGTGTGTGTGTGTGTGTGTGTGTGTGTGTGTGTGTGTGTGTGTGTGTGTGTGTGTGTGTGTGTGTGTGTGTGTGTGTGTGTGTGTGTGTGTGTGTGTGTGTGTGTGCCTGTGTGTGTGTGTGTGTGTGTGCCTGTGTGTGTGTGTGTGTGCCTGTGTGTGTGTGTGCGTGTGTGTGTGTGTGTGCGTGCGTGCGTGCGTGTGTGTGTGTGTGTGTGTGTGTGTGCGTGTGTGTGTGTGTGTGTGTGTGTGTGTGTGTGTGTGTGTGTGTGTGTGTGTGTGTGTGTGTGTGTGTGTGTGTGTGTGTGTGTGTGTGTGTGTGTGTGTGTGTGTGTGTGTGTGTGCGCGCGTGCGCGTGCACACTCCCCTCGCTCTGCCTATCTCTGCGATGCTTTCCGCGCTCTACACACTCAAGCCGACACAAGATGTTCGAAAATTAAGCAGACTTGTTGACCTGGCAGTAGCTGGTCCCTAACGAACGCGGCTGTTCGAAAAAGATGAAAAGCACAGCCAGTACTTAACAGTAATTGATACTTTTCAGTCTGCAAGCGTTGTCCTTGGACCATGACGCCTCCGTCGGCGCCTCTCCATCAGTGCTGGAGCTACTTTGGAAATCTGTCGATTCCTTCTGTTTACGACGGTGTCCCTAAACGTTTTAGTTCCTGCATTTAAAAGCCCCTGATAAATTAACGTGAGCGGTCATCGGCGCTTATGAACAGCAATGCTACTTTCCGGACCCATTCTGCGCCAACCCACTGCGAATATTCCGTTGCCGTTCATGCTCCTCCGCTGAAACTCATGCAGCCTCTCCGTGCATAGCTGCTGTCGAATGTCCGACCGCAAGTAGGTCATGACACACTAATACCGCAACGCCACAACATATTTCACTCGACCACACTGCAACCCGAGGCTTCCGAATCGTGGAAAGCACTGCAACGGCTCGGTTCCTACAGGAGCACCGTTGTTTTTTATACTTGGCGCTAATATATAGTAGGAGACGACAGTGCGCTTTTTTCTGTCACTTTATTTCTCTTTATCTTCAAAATGTGTAACCAGATTGTGTGCTTACGT
>NC_139350.1:56575657-56755657 GCF_055883805.1 Amblyomma maculatum
TGTGTCTCTATTCAATGTTTTTTTTTTTTCACTTGCCCATTTATTTTGCTGAACTTTTAACCCATTTCTTTTTCTAGTTTTATTTTCCCTAACGTTATTATGCTTGTACCAACATTTAATGCCATGTTTTCTCGTTTTTAATGTTTTATCCTTCTTACCTGTCATTACATAACCTCAACCCTTTACACCGCTGGCTTTTATCGCTTTTAGCCTGATATCGCGTCCTGTTTTCACATTTACTTTTTGACTTGACTACATTTAGTACCGGCGTTCGCGAAGCGTTCCTTGTTGTTTCCCTTTCCCTGTTGCCTATTTCAACGTACTACTTTGAAATAAAAATTTTCAGTTCTTAATCAGCGCCCGTGTGTGTGTCGCCTTCGTCGTGTGTCCTGTTATCTGTGCTGCTCGTATACAGATGCACTTAGACTTCAAGCAAGCAAAAGATCGAGCCGGTTTTCGGAAATGGTATTCTGCTATCGATCATATCCGTACCATCAACCAGGTAGTACAGAAATGCTCTGAATATAATCAGCCCTTATACGAACAATGTATTGATTACGAAAACACATCTGACTCTGCCGGAACCTCGGAAGTCAGGAAGGCATTGCAAAATCAGGGTGTAAATGAGCCGTATTTGAAAGCCCTGCATCATCCATGGATGATATTCATAGCGGTTGCACAGCAATCATTGTTCTGTATAGAGAAAGTAATAAAATTTCGCCATTGAAAGGTGTTAGGCACGGAGACACGATGTCCCCAGTACTATTCACAGCTTGCTTAGAAGTATTCAGAGACTTGGAATGGGAGCAGTTAGGGATGAGGGTCGATGGAGAATACCACAGTAATCTGCGATTCATTGGTAAGATTGGCATGTTAAGTAGCTCAGCAGATGAAGTGCGAAGAATGACTTATGACCCATAGAGTAAAAGCAGAAAGGCAGGCCTAAAATCAATATGCAGAAGACTAATGTAACGTTCAGCAGCCTCGGGATGGAACAGTGGTTTACAATAGGTAGCGAAGCACTTGAAGTGGTTGGCGAATATATCCACTTAGGACAGCTAGTAACCGCAGATCCGTACCATGAGAGGGAAATAACTAGGAGAGTATAAGGTTGGGATGAAGCGCATTTGACAAGTATTTGTACGCTATGGTTAGCAGCTTACCAGTATCGCTCAAGAGGAAAGTATAAAGACTTGCATCTTGCCTGTACTCACCTATGGGGCTGCAACGAGAAGGCTAACGAAAAGTTTTCTACTTATGTTGGGGACTACGCAGATAACTGTGGAACGTAAAATGGTAGATGTAACGTTAAGATATAGGAAGCGTGCAGAGAGGGTCAGATAAATAACTGGAGTTATTGACATCCTAGTGGAAATGAAGAAGAAATGTGCATAAACAGGGCGTGTAGTGCCAAGCGAGGATAAGCGATGGTCGAAGGTAACAAGGTCGACGGTAACAAATTGGATATTAAAGCAAAGAAAGCGTAGCACGGGGCGTCAGAAAGTCAGGTGGGCGGATCAGGTTAAGAAGCTCGCAGGGGTCAGTTGATGCCGCTAGCACGGGACCGGGGTGATTGGGGAATATGGGAGAGGCTTTCGCCCAGCAGTGCGTATAGTTCGGCTGATAATGATGATGATGATGACGACGAAAAAGCGCACTCTTTTGTAACTCCATATTTTTATCATTAACATATCCCTTCCGGTATGAGTTAAAAATGTATTCACTAAGTCGTACCCCTCCCGGCAATACGGTAAAGCATTTTGTATAGGTCGCGAGTGCAGTGTGCTCTTTATGAAAGGGCTGCAGCAAAGGCACTCTTTTAGGCTAAAATGAGTAAAATATGTTAAATGTGCTTTGACGTGCCTTTAATGACGGTTGATTATGAATAAAGTGCTTCTGCAGCGCTCAGGAAAATTTTGAGCGGACAGCCTTAAGACATTATTTGAACTTGTCAGAAAAATTCAAAAGGAAGGGCCACTGGGATGGAAAATATGATCCGAAGCCGCGGCAGCGATCGATTATCGAGAGCTCACGCTCGATAATCTCGTGAAACAGTCGTTGGTTTTGATCATCGGAAGCTACCCGGCGGCGGCGGTACAACGTTGACGCACACGGCCTGGTGCCTGGCTCCCCTTCCATCATTGCGTGGCATATCGAAAAGGGAGGAGTACGATCGTTTATATACAGCCGGCAGGGGCAGACTACTCACAATGCCGTCTGGTGATGATAATGACCATGTGGCTATCTCTTTACATAGGTGCACTCTGTGTGCTCTAGTCGTTTACATTAAATTAAAGAAAAATAAGGTGTGGAGAGCTCGTGATTCACGGAACTCTCCTTTAGTTTGTAACATGCAGTCTGCCTTGGTGTTTCCCAGGCCACGTTGCTGAGCTGAGTCAGCCACCACCACGGGCGGAGTCGGGCCTTAGTTGTCGCCACCACCATATGCGGTATACGGTATGTCTCCGCAGAGGTGGCAATCCTAGCTATGGTCACCACATCCTAGCGAACCCCACCATCTGATGTAGAGTTGTGCCCTCTGGGTGCTTCGGCGCCAACTGCGGGCAGTGAACTACTGACCTGCTCTTTGCAGCACTGTCAGCAGAGCGCTGCCTGAACCGCCGCAGAAGTGTATAAACGCTGAAGGCAGAGCAGAGTGCGCAGCGCACCGGCACGTGCATCTAAGATAAGCCCTACTGTCGTCGTACAAGTATTCGGGGCTGAGGTGGTCTTGTGGGAGCGGCGCAGAAACAGGGTTGACAGTGAGCACATTTCTGCGCGCCACTGATTTGTCTTCTCGTCCCGCACGCGCTCCTGCACCACTCGGGACCACTTCAGCTCGCTTCCCTCCAGTACTCCATTGTTGCCTCAGCAAGCCAAAGTTGCGGCTAAACGTGTTCAAGCGCAGGCTCACGGCGTGCCCACCGGCTTTCAGGCATTGTCCGCAGGCGGTCCTCATAAGCAAGCTTATTGCATGCCTCGAATGAGGACCAGCATAGGTCCTCATCCGCAGGGGTATATCTATTAGATTACAAGAAGCGCAATCTAGTGAACAGATTTTCCACTATTCTGGCATACCAACTTTGTTTATATCCGGATCACACAGTGTATATTCACCTTCGCTATATCCGGTATACTCCTTCGTTATATCCGAAATAAAAGTTGCGACGCAAATTGAGAAAACACTGCGGACAGTGCAGAATGACGAATGGTTTGACACCATACAAAATGTTATGCAACGAACGATTCGACCGCAATGGAAGTTTGAAATCACCGAGTGCAATGGTTTGGGAAAGCAAAGGTCACGGGTATGAATCCCCCCGTAGACTAGGCTCCAGATCAACTAGCAGTGTTGTGCTCCGTAACCCGCCAAATCGTTGGACACCACCCCGAAGCTTCTGCGCCGAACGGGTGGCTCGCACATTTCATACAAATGGTGGTACTAAGTGGTCTAACCTCGATTCCTGCCAGGTGGCTATATATGTAGAAAAACTAATATCAGTCAAATTGCGCAAATTGCGGCGCTCGAGCATCGCCGCTGCGCGTCTGTTGTTACTATGCGATTGTCGTGTAGCCACGTGCTATGGTTGTATTTTGGTTACGTGATATGACCCTCCCTTGGTCACGTGATAGGTACCACCTTGATCGCGTGGAATATAGTATGCGTTTTTACTATGCGACGGCCACACTGGGTTGCCATTTTTGAAACCATGGCTCACGTTACCCTGGAATGCGGAAAACGGTCTTGAGAGGCGTAGCTATTAGAGCTCACGCTCTAAAATGTCTTCTCAGGATTAATAAGAAACAGCATTTTCGAGAATCGGATATATAGCCATAAAGTATGTGGCATAAATGAAGGAAGATTCAGTGTAAATGTTTGTGCGTTTGACATGGAATACGTCAGAAAGATGCATATTATTTGTACCTATGGGAACATGCCAGAACCCTTAGGGGCCCGGGGGCAGAGCCTTATGTTCGAAAACCTAGTTGTCGATTTGCAAAGAGGCTGTGAGTTACGCTCTAAAGCAGGCATAGAGATGAGCGCTGCTTATATGTCGATATATGCTTGGGTATGTCGACGTTTGTCAGGCAGCAAAATGTGCATTTATTGGCGAGAAAAGTGACGGGGAATGCGGTGTCACCAGAAGCAACGTTGCTGCCACAGGGTTCTCGCAAAAGAGCTCTAACTGTCGCATCTTGGTTATTTTTGAGCACTTGTAGTAAAACGTGGGGCTAATTTATAGTCTGCCAACGCATCTGCAAACTCGGCAATATGAGGCGTTGTTCTGACGTCACACACCTTGCCGAACAATGAGCGCTCGGCCATGGCACCTGTCAGCCCACCTGCCACCTCGACCATGCCACACGGTCGCTTGGCACCAAACACCCCGCGACCATCAAGCGCTCGGCCATGTAAAGTGAATCGTGATTATCAAATGTGGCGACAAATCGGGGAATTTCGTGACGTCATTTGAATCGGGCAATTTCGAGGCACCCGTCAGATTTCCGCTGAAGAGGACCAGTTGCCACCGTTCTGAAGTGAATGCGTTATAGCGGCGCCTGTATTTAAGGACTCGATCTGTTCTGCATTCTCTCACCGGAAACGCGATATCTTTTATCGATAGAAAGAAACATATTCATAATCAGCGTCCCTCTAAGCCTAAGGAGATCATCGCCCTTTTCCCTCATTCGCGGCTGTGCTCAAAAGCAATGCACTTCGACTTTCATAAGATTTCATGCGGCCGCCTTTATTGTGTTGTTGTGATGGATGTCTCGTATTAAGAGGTCCACACGTTTCGTGATGATGCAAGTCGGGACAGTAGCGTGGGTGAAATGATGTTGCATATGGTAGATTATTAATCGGAGGTCTAGTATATCAACTCGTTAACATCAGAATGGCCATGGAGAAGAATACCCGGCATTCGTCTAGTCAGTGTGCAGTGTCTATAAGAAACCGGAAACAGAAAACAAAACTTATCTTGCTAGTAAGCTTTGCTTGCAGTTGCTTGATACCACTCGACCATTGCCGCAGGCTTTCAACCAGCACTGCCTAGCCTTTCGCTCTGTATTTAACAATCGCCGTGTTCAACGTTCATCAACGCGCGGAACAGTCTAAACGCGCAAAACCACGAGGGCGCCTGCACATGCGAGATCAGCTTCGAATGCGTGGTCGGATCGCCGCCTTAACTTGAAAGCTACAGGATATCGCATTTGAACAAACTGAACAAAAGCGCAAGTGATTTCAAACAATCAAGAATCATAAAAATCACTTCTCTAACGATAACCTATACATTATAATTGTGTCAGTGAATAGAATTCGTGAAAGAAACAACTCATTCAATCAGAGTCCACATGCTTACACATTCGCCTCCCCATCAATAGCATTGATCTTCCTCGAGTTTTCGGAGTGCTTAAGTGTCACTGAAACACTAAAGCACAGGCGCCGATTGCCTGCTATATTTCAACAACACGGCGTCTATTATCGGGGAGCCAAGCTCCTTTTTTTTCGTCGCGCGCGTGTGTTAGACATGCATCTGCGTTTATTAAGGACTGTTCTTACTGTGCAGCATCTGCATCTGTGAGAGCTGGGAACGCATGCTGCGTGTCCGCTTACCATCTGACCCGCACAGGACGGCTGTCACGAATGCGTTGGCCGTGGCTCAGATGTAGCTTGCGGGAATCGGCGCTAATGTTCGCTTCGCAATGTGTTTCGATCGGTGCCAAAAGGCCAGCTAATGTCCAGTGGCACGCCAAGGGGCAGGCGTCGGAAGGACATTACAGAACATCTATGGGCACCTCTCAGTGTAGGCAACTATTGCCTCACTCATGCGATTCGTGACAGGAGTGCGGCCTAAGTAGGTGATCAGAACGCTTACAGCCATTTTTGGTTCCACGCGATCGTAGTGCGAGCGACAGATTAAGGAATAGCCCGAGCCATTTTCGAAAATAAACGCGTTTGAAGCAGAACTCCATCAGTGGTTGCAGGGATCAATGAGTCCAGTATTTCTTCCTCGAATTCCGCAGTTCTTCACACTGATATCTGAAAACAACAGTCAGGGAATTATTTTACCCTAATGCGTAATATATTCTAGCAAAGATGGGTGTTGGCACACAATCCTTCAGAGATTTCTGATGCGCAAGTAATAATACCCGCGTTCTTGGATTTCCCGGGGGTGGTCTTTGAAGCTTCATTTGAGCAACAGCTCGAAAAAAAAAAAAGAAAAACTCGCCGCCTGAGGGCTTCGAAGCTAGTTCGAGGCAAAGACACCAGCTTAGCTGGCCACTGAGTCAGAACAATGGGGTTTTTCTGTAGCCGCTTTCTTTGCTTACTAAGCTGGCAGTATCACGCTGTGCTTTGCATGTAGTCTCAATCTTCAATAGCAAATTTCCACTAAGGAGCTCAATAAGCTCTCCTTCATGTTTTAATAGCGTGAAGCACCCGTTAAGCACTTAGCTAAACATAGCAAGGCGTGCAAATCAAAGCTAAAGGAAGCAAGGCTGAGCTAAACAAGGGCTAAACATTGCCTCTGCGTGTGCATATCCGTGCTTATCCAAGCTCTACCACGGTTTAATTCTTCTTTCTTTTCAAATAATAGCAGTGTTTAAGAAATACATTAAGATTAGAGCTCCGGCCGCGGAAAGAAAAAGGTAGTAGTCTTTTTTTGACTGGTGGAGATCTTTTATATAAAATTGATATCGCCGCGTTTTGTCATTTTCCCACCAGTGTGCTACATCTCGTAATTCTCTTATGAAGGTTATCACTGAGGAACGAAATGCTTATTTCTGAACTGAAATTAATTTTTTGGCAGTGCAAATATTTCTAGCGATGAATGAAACCTAAAACAATGTTTAGAATATTTAGTGAAAGCTTGACAAAGAAATCAATTGCGCTAAAGCACAGGTGTACCTGTTTGATGATTGATTTGATTTGTGGGGTTTAACGTCCCAAAGCGACTCAAGCTATGAGAGACGCCGTAGTGGAGGACTCCGGAAGTTCCGACCACCTGGGGTTCTTTAACGTGCGCTGACATCGCACAGCACACGGGCGCCTTGCTTTTCGCCTGCACCGAAAAGCTGCCGCCGAGGCCGGGATTCGATCCCGCATCCTTGGGAACAGTAGTCGAGCGCCGTAACCACTGCGCCACCCCGGCGGGGTGTACTTGTCTGGTATTATGTTATTTAAAGATGTTAAAAGGCGTAAATGAAATCGTCTTTTCTGTAGCTTTCTATCGTTTTCCGCAGTTTTTTTTTGTAGCAACCTCTGTTCCTAATAAAATAAAAACATCAAACAAATACTTAAGGCGAACCCGGCACCTTTGTAGGGGCGAGTTTGAGGAAGAGGTGTACCATTTTAAAAATAAGGTTGTATTTTCCCGTACTCTGGCCACGCTAACCTACGTACATGTATTTGAACAACCCTTGAATTAGCCAACAACTGCAAATAGGCAGACAGCACAAACACGGCAGCGAATTCGGAACAGAAATAAACCGCGAGTTTAACCCTACAACCCAACGAGAATGTGGGTTAGTACTCAAAATGTCTACGTGCTAACAAACAAAACAAGAACTGAGGTTTTAAAGGCGTAAAGTTAAAAAGGAGTGAGGAAATAAATATTGATCGTGAACCTGTCTGCATTTCGCCTACGTTTTGACCTATCAGACTTGACTGCGTAGTAGCAATAGGTTGCACAAGTAGGGGTCTTTGTGCGCTGCTTAAGGTGCTCCTGCGGAATAGCGCTGGGGGCCTATAGTCAAGACGCGAAGGCTGGGCCGGCGACGGCCCTGTCTTCACACGTCACATGCATACGTTCTCCGTTTTTTTTTGTTGCGTGTCGCTCCGTTTCACTTTCTGCCAAAGCGAAATGAATCCTAATTTTGATTGAATCGGTGTATTCTTGTTGTTTTGAACAAGAAAAGCAAGGGAGCTTGTATAGCAGTGGACGCGAAGTCACACGTCCATCGACTACGAGGTGCAGCCGAGCTTAGATTGTGTTTCGCGTCAGTGCCGCGCTCGAGTCTCTGCTGCTTACCATCCAGTCACTGGCAAGAAGGCGATCGGCGGTAAAAGAGCCAAATAAAATTTTGCCACTACTCCTCTTGTGCTATAACGTCTTAATACTCCACAAATTGACGTCCCTATATCGCACCCAGTCATGGCTTTTCATAGCGCCGCCCGTAATTCAGCTGATTAGCTTAAAGCGAGATCTTTTCCCCACGTGTCATCCCTCTCCTTCTGCGCCTTCCATCCTTACGACTGAAGGGTCCTTTACTGAGCCTCGCTCAAGTAACAAGTCGATGAGCCGCTGCCGGCATATCATCGTAGACGCAAAGGTTTCAGGACATCACCGTATACCCCTCTCGCCGGATTTAGGCGTAGTTGTCGGGACCTTATCTTAACTTCGAATTCCGTGAAAGTGAGTCCTCTTTGACACGTTGTGCGATGAACTGGTCAAATGAAAAATGAAATCAGAGCTCCGCCGCCCACAATCGCTCATTTCTGCAGACTAGCTAGACAACTTCAAACCTACACACCTCTTACAGCGCACCCAACAGCACCTTTCTGCCCGCAAGCGCTCATTTGTTCCAAATCGAAAGAGCGTCTTCTTGGAAAATATGAAAACCTCTTAAGACGTCTCCGAGAGCCCCTGGGCGACAGTGATGCCGGTTTCTACGAGCCTTTCTTCGAGGCGTAATTTCAGTGCCCTAAGTGTACTTTCTTGCAGCGCCCACAACCGACACGAGGCAATTGTCTTTTTGAAAACTGAATTGTACTTTATCTACAGTTCTCAAGTCCCTTTTGTAATCGTGGCCCTTAATTCTCACGCTCTAGGCAATCCAACAGTAGGTAACCTACGTCACACGCGCGCACTGCGGATTGTGTGGGTGGCAAGTTATATGCAGCAAGTGTTTCGGGGAGGATGTTCGGCCGGGCCAGTTGTAAATGAGTGTTTCTTAATTTATGTGCAGGTATCATTGAGCATTACAGGGATAGTGCATTAAATTTTAGGCGCTTAGGTTTTGCACTGCTGTGAAAGCTGTCATTTTTAAGATGACTAAAACAGTATCGTTTCTTGCACAAAGTCGGCGAAAAACACTTTTTTTTCCTCATTTTCCCCTTGAAATCTGGCGCCTGAAAATATAATGCCTCTGAACCTGTGCCATCATGTGTGTCTCTGTCTCAGCATCCAGCCTGGCCACGGTCGGTTTGCCTATTAAATGTGGCCTCCTGTTGCACGTGCAAGGGCGCTGCATGTTACTTTGGGGACGCGCTCAGCTGTAGTCGCTTGTTTACAGAGCCTTTAGAATTCAAATCCGATTCATGAAGCTCTCGGAACACCGAAGGGGAGGGTGCACAAAGAGACTCACGGTTTCAAAATCAGTGTGGCACGCTGAGATGCATATCATGGTGTATATTTCCGAAAGATGCAAAGCAGCTAAGAATATTGATCTGTGTGTCGCAGCCTTGGAGAAAATTGTCCCAATACAATTTTTACCGGGATCATTTCGTCGACAGCGAATACCGAACACACCTTGCTCTCCACGGCGTTTGACTGAAAGTGGCTGAAACCTGAAGCCTGGTCGTACATATTCCTAGAAATATCAAGAAATATCTAGAAGTATGACAGTACGACTTTGAAGGTACCTGAAACACATGAAAATTACAGGTGACACAGAGATAATGAATTACGCTTAAAAAAGAGGCGCGCACTGTGTTTAGCACATGTTTAATGTAAGTTTTTGCATTAAACTTAAATAAGAAAGACACAGGAACATTTGTTTCCCTTGCGGAGCGATAAAGCAGGACCATTCTCCTTATTTCGAGTATTTGTATTCAAATTTAAATAACACCTCTCGGAACATCATCTCGGATGTGACGCGCAGTTTAACTTAATTAGAAATACACGGGTGTTGTTTATTCCGAATTTGCAATACATTAGTCGAAGTGCCTGAAAGTAGCATATATGTATAGCTAAACTGGCAGAAAAAAGAATACGGAGCTTATTAGAATTTCCATGCCAGTATGCGAAAATTTAACATGGAACTGAGCCTATAACTTCATCATTAAGGATGAAGATGATCAAGCTACGATGGCAGTTTACTAACGAGACCCATGCCCCCAAGGGAGCTAATACAAATCATGTTCATGGGAGTCATACAGGCGAAATCTGACAAGGTAGCAACAGTGATTTTGTAAGCCAGAAAAAAAAAAATTGCCCGCATATTTATTGGTAATGCTACTGAGCTCCTTGCTTTTAGATTTCGACAGACTGCCTCCCCGGACGCCTGCGTGCAGACTCGGAGGTGGCTGCCGCGCCATATTCGGCGGAAATAAATGTTCTTCCTCCTCCTCCTCGAGACGTCACTACGCGATTGGTATTGCTAACGTCACGTAAAAATTGTTCGGCATGCCATGAGTGCCATGGTAAGATTTCAGTGTAATATCTATTAAGAGTGAGAATATTCCCTCACGTCTAAGCACCAGGTGTGTGTTATGTGAGATTCCGTTCTGTCAATGGTAGGGTTCTAGAGTCACTGGAAAATTTCAGAGTACCGCATTCGTTTTCCGCGCGCCGCCGGCTCGCCTACTGGCTGATGCGCGTCACGTGACCTCGCGTCGCCATATCCCTTCCAAGCGGGCGCGCGGAATACGTGTCGTGTGCTGCAGTTCCTCTTTTTTCGATTGTTGCTCGCAGTGTACACGTGAGAGATTATGTTGTGCTTTTGGGTGTGGCACCAGGCCTGAGTTAGGAAAGGTGTGCTCTCTGTTCCCATTGCCAGAGAAGGAACGCTAGCAGGCGACGGGCAAGGAAGAGGAGGACACACACGTCTGGTAGCGTCCTTTCTCTGACAATAAATAACCAACTCGCCCAGAAACATATCCTGATCTGCATTGGTGGTCATGGTGGCTTCACAGAACCGACAGGTGAAAATTCGTGCCATCAAGGAACACCCTCTTGTGCGAGATACGCTGGTTCATTGGTTTCAAATTATTTTCGTTTAGGCGCGAAAGAAGCGTAGAAAGTACTGAACGTGAACATGGTGCGCCTGATCGCAACATGTGTTTACCTTCCAAAGCAATATATGTATTTACCTTCCAGCACAGGAACATGCAGCATCAGTTTTACTTGCGGAATTTGGCAAAAGCTACCCTCACAGTAAGGTAAATATCTAGCCAGCTGGCAGCAGATACATCTATATTCAGTTATGCGAAATTACACACTCTACTCGTGTATGAATGCATGTGGGTGCGTGTTCGTGTACGGATCGATGACCACACGCACCTCTTCCTTTTTTATTTTTATCGTTAATTGTAAACGTACAGTCGTGGACAAAAGTGGTATATTCCACGCGAATCGCAACGATTGCATTTTTGTTCAGTACAAAAACGTGTGCCACACAAAATTGCTCAAACTAGATGGAAAGTATACCAAGGAGGGTACGTTATGCACATCTCAGAAATAACTGCTTCTCTGTCGGAAAAAACTGGCGGGCAGTTTCCTCGCAGCACGTGAAATATACCACTTTTGTCCACGGGGGTACATAAAGTTTTATGCACATATTTATTAGTTATTTATTTCTAGTTACATGTTAAAGAAACCCAAGTGGTGGAAATTTCCGGAGCTCTCCACTGGGGTGTTTCATAATCTGAGTTGCTTCGGGATGTTAAAAAACTAACTAACCAACCAACCATATTTGTTATGCGCTCGCAGCTGCCATCTTCTGGACAATGTGCGTCAACCATCAATGTACGATGTTGTCATTTCAAGTTTTGACGGCTGTTAATGAGCGAGGTTCTGACAAATTGGCGGCACAAGGCGTACGGCGATGAAACGACATCAGGCGACACCATGAAACAATGAAAAGTACCATATTCACAACCGCGCGGTGATAGCGAGGATATAGTAAGCCATGTTTTTGTTTGCTTGTTTGTTTCACGCTGAAAATGGGCGAGACCAGTGCTTTAGTTTTCCTTCGCTTAATGACGGCGCCGCAAAAAAAGAATTAAGTTCGCTCAAAACAATATGCTTCAACAAATTAAGCCTACTTGGCGTTCTTGGTGCCGCGACGGAGATACTACGTTGTATGTTATTTTGTTTACGCTATCTAGGCGAACCTGCTGCTTCACTTTATGCTGCTTATACAAAGCGATTCATCGTTTCAGAGCGTGATGACGATCCGCACCTCGCTCCGTGTTTTACCTTGTCCGGCCCTGCGACGCCGACGGACGGCATTCTCCACAACTTAACAATATACGCACACGTTCCTGCGAGCTTTGCTAACATGCTATTTCACACTTGGTCATTTTATGATGCTGTAACACCCCAGCACTGCGCGTAGAAAACAAGTCGATTCAAAGGGCCGGGGAGTGGCAATAGCAGGCACCTGCAGCTTTCGCCGATCCACCCACGCACTTATTTTTCCCATCGATTGCTGACTATACGGCATTAAAGTTATCGACCGCACAACCAGTGTTGGCACTGGTATGAATAAACGTGCCAGAGCCTTCCCGTTTTGCTGAGTTTAAGAACACGTTCAAAGCCTACGAATGCGGTCACTCGCTGTTTAGACACCGGCCGGGCCCGGCAGTCTGAAGGGAAATGGCGCCCAAGGGCGCCTTTGAGGTACTCTGAAAATTTTCCAGTAACTCTAGTAGGGTCCTCTGAGCAGCGTCACCTGGAGAGAGATTGCGAAAAGATTATAAAAATGAATAAGAACGAATTTAGAAGCTGCCGCAATCGCTGCTTCGGTGGCGCAATGGATTCAAACTCCTTACCTGAGCACTGAGGTAATAAAACATCTGTTCGAATCCTGTAAGCGCAAATTTTTTCTGCCTTTTTTAAATCGCAGCATTAAAATAAACTACCAAGATCTTTCCGGGGGGCTGTTTCCTTTAGATTGCATTATGTGATGTTTTTAATTCTTAATAGCCGCAAAACCACCCGTGAACACAGCCACGAGGTGACGGCATGACAACGGTAACACGATTCAATTACCTTCATCGGAATCATTTCCTGCCTTCAAGTGAGTGTAGGTTCGGTTAAGAGACACCTCTCGGAAACACTCGCCGTTTAACCCGCTCAGCGGCAACCAATGAAGAGAAAGAAATCGCGGGACCCTACCGTTGAGGAGACGGAATTACGCGTGTGTTATTGCGGCAGCAGCCGGGCCACAGTTCCGAGTTTGCACGCGAGCGTTGTCTGAAACAGCGCGAAATGTTCGCTCAAATATTCTGCTGTGAAGAGGAAAACGTTTTTTTTTTTCTTTTAAAGCGCTCCTTCCCAATGGCAGCATGCCATGCTTTCCCGACATCCATTTTCTGAGTCTGCACTAAACCAACTCGGGATCATGGGCTGCCACAACGCGTGCAAAATAAGACAAGGAGAGTAGTAGAGGAAGACGAGACCAACATTACTATAGTCTAGTAATCTAATAACGTTGGACGAGACATTACGGGGCATCATTTGCGCTCCACATACGTCGACGGCCATTCACAGACAGCGTCGTAGAGTGCTGCTTCGCTGCACTTAGTGAAGTGCATCTGCGAAGTCAGTCAAACTCTACCCGAACCGTATAGGCTCTTTATCCGTATAGATCGACTTGACGGGACGGTAACGATCAAATAACTGCCATGGTTGAGATGCAGCGGCCGACATTCGAGCTCGGGACGTGGCTCAAATGCAACGCGCAAAGGCTGGCGGCCTCTTCGATTATGAATCGCTACCCGCCCGTCTGCTACTAAATATGTGTTCTTGGCTGATAGATTTAAAGCTGTCAAAAACGTGTCAGAGAAGTGAACAGTCGCCGTTGCTCGCACCCGATGAGTCGCTGCTCGGGGGGGGGGGGGGGGGGGGGCAAGGGTCGCGCCTATTGTCGCCTTCTGCAGGACATTTAGTGAGTGCTTGGGGCAGGGCAAATGGCTTCGTTAGCGGGCTTTCTCTGCACCGATGTCTGGCGACACAGCGGAGTAGGCCACTAAACTGCTCAGTTTGATGTAGTGCCACTTTCTTGAGATGTAGTGCCACCTTCCTATTATAACATAACTCACGAAAAAAAAAAAAACACTGCCACGAACTCTTGCGACATATCTGTGAATTGCGGTTGAGCAGCGCGTCACGATGCCTGGTGCTGAAGCATGCAGTTGGTGCGTTGCATGAAAATGGCACACCACACTAGCTTTGTGTGGATCTTCCTCACAAAACCACGCAAGCGTTGTTGGGTGTTAGTAAGCATGAGTGTGTCAAAGGTGGCCGTAGCAGTAAAATGCTACTGACAATTTCTTACAAGGTAACACAGTTTTGAAGGCGTCCTCAACATGCAGGAAGATTTTCTTTGGTAGTCGCTGGTAGTGGCTTCCCGATTCATTCTTAGGCCATTATATTTTGGTATTTTCAGTTTTTGGCGGCATGATGAACAGCTGAACAAGCAGTGTCGTTTGGCGGCTTCGCCAAAGAAGGGACGGAACTCGGCGGTAAGATGTAAAGGTGGAAATCATGAATATATTATAAAATTCAGCCCCTAATAATGCTGAGCATTACGCGTTGTTGAGATATAAACGGGCGCGAACGTCTAAATTAGAGTTCTTATCCTGGTTGCCACTTATAGCACAGACTGTAGCCGCTAAGTGCTTACCTTTCAGCTGGAACAAATTTGGCTTACCTAAAGAAATGACTTCCTTCTTTTCCCCTAAGTGATTACTACAAGTCTTAAAATAAAATTCGCAAGATAAATGCGCTGAGAAAAATTTTTAAACTTTTTTTTTATGTCGTGCAAATTTTTAAATCAGTGTAAAACGTTTAAGAAACAATAAAGTCGCGAGATTTATTCGTAGTTCAATGAGGAATTCGCCCTAGAAACTTTCATAATCATTCGTGTTCTGCCCCTGCTGCGCGCAACTTTCTAGAAAATAGCGCAGGTGAGAATAAGAATTGCCAAGCCGCTTTTACGAAGTTCTTTCTTACTTCGCCTCAAAGGTGTCTAAGAATAACCCGTCTTCCCTTGGCGCTTCTCCTGTATTAGGCGAGTATCCGCCTGGAGGAAAATAACGCTCAAGCACACTCGCACCACGCTGGTTATCCTCGCATCTGAATGCTTTGTAGCTAGCTCACTTTTTCTGGGGCCCACGGCAACCTGGCTACTTTTAGCAAGCCTATACGCTGTTCGAAACAAGGACTGGGATTGAGTAAGGTGGAAAACTTGGGAACCGTTCATTGAAACAGTAAATCAGTTTAGAGGCTCGCATGACAGGAACGTTTCAGCCCTACTGCGGGCGCCTTTTGTTAGGGCCCTCGTTATAATTGACACGGTCGCTTCTGAGTTCGACGAAGCTTGAACTGGAGGAGCTGAGTTTCGCTTCAGCGATTAGGCCTAACGGAGCGCGAGGCCTTGCACCGTTCGCCTTCCAGTGTACGACAGCTCTCCGCCGACGGCAGTATTTGCAGTCAGTGGTGCTTCGAGTTCAGCGCACTTCGAGTTCAGACACTAGCTTAGTTTGTTTGCTGTGTGAGATATCTATCATGTGTTGGCTGCGGTTCCCAAGCGATGGCGTCTTTCACGCTTTTCAACGTTCTTGAAATTTAAAAAAATACATGAAGAGAAATACTTGAGTACCTCCACGTACCATCATCTGGTCAATAAATACATTTCTTGATTTTGCGCTTTGAATCTATCACCATTAGATTGCAACTATACAGATAGTGTCCACTGAAGGAACTATGTGTATCTCACTGAGTTTCAGTTAAACCTATGATCTTAGGAAACTACTTACGCTCACCTCGGAGCCTATTACTGCCCCCATGCTGCATTGGTTCCCCCTCAGAATCTACCTGGTTACGCCTTGACCTCGAACTATACGTTCTAGTGTTCATTTCTGAGAAAATTCGGCCAATGGTTATTCGTTATAGTTGTGCAGCAAAAGCTACAATAGTAGTTCATGGGGAGAAAACAAATATGACCATAAAAGCGGGGCATTAAACAAAACAGCTATAATTTTTTTTACCTCATCCGCACGCACGCTGTTAATAGCTGGTGGCACTAGAATTGCTGACCTTGTTAATTATATGCATTAGCACGATTGTATTGACCGCAGACAACTTGAAAATGCTTTTCAGCATGAGCCATCATCGTTATCAGCCGAACTATGTCTCGGGTGATTTCTCTTACCAACTGTGCACGCTTCCTCCCTCAATGTTACATCTGCCATTCTCCGCTCCATAGCCTCTGCGTTCTCCTCAACTTAAGTGGAACCCTTTTCGTTAGCCTCCATGTTTCAACCCCATAGGTGAGATGGAACTGTTGTATACTTTTCCTCTTGAGTGATACCGGTAAGCTGCTAGTCATAATCTGCGAGCACTTGCCAAATGCGCTCCATCTCAATCTTATTCTCCTAGTTATTCTCATTGCGTGATTCAGATCTGCGGTTAATACCTGTCCTAAGTAGTTATTTACTCGCCTACTACTTCCACTGCTTCACTACCTATTGTAAGCTGGTAGTTTCTTTCCGAGGCTGTTGAACATTACCTTTGTCTTCTGCGTATTATTGTTTAAGTCTACTTTCCTGTTTTTCTTGTCTAGGTCATCAATCATTCTTTGCAATTCTTGCCCGTAGTTACTTAGCAAGTCAGTGCCATCAACAAATGGTAAATTACACAGGTACATTCCATCAATTCTTATCTCTGACTGCTCCCATTCTAGATCTCCGAATACTTTCTCGAAGCAAGCTGAGAATAGTACTGGTGAGATCGTGTCTCCTTGCCTAATGCCTTTCCTTATGGTTGGTCATATTATGAGAATTTTTATATCCCCTCGTTGATAGCAAGTATATGACCGATGGTAGAGTACCGTTCCCGAAAACCTGCTTGATACTTTGGTTGTTCGAAGTTTAAGGTTGCCCTGATTCCATTAGCTATTATTTTAGTTAATACCTTGTACGTAACGGATATTAAGTTGATTGTTATGTTATTTTTCAAGTCCTTAGAGCGCCCTGTCTTATGAAATAAGATTAAGCTCGCGCTCTTCCAAGAGTATCTGTTACTGTCGATGTCATCAGCCAAGCGCATACAGGGTCAGTTTTTCTAGCATGATATTTTCACCATCCATAAAAAAAATTTGTAGTCACGTGGTCCTTCCCAGCCCCCTTCAGCATCAGTACTACAGGCTCTCGGCTCGGAGCGAAATTCAGAACTAGCGTGCGTTTAGTTTCGTTTCTAGGCTAGGCTGTCTATAGGAAAGTCATTTCGCTGTAGCAAATGACAAAACCGAAGTTTCTGACAGCGTCACCAAAGAGTGTTTCAGCCTGGATCTTGCCTTTCTTGACAGTTGATTTCGTGCATAAATGCTTTCAATGTGAAGTTATAGAGGGTATGTTAATGTTGCTATTGACTGCTCCAGGATACGCATTTGTTACCAATTTTGCACGTGGCAATGAGGACTACCGTAAAATTCTGAGCAACCACCCTATCATCATCATAATCACCATCACCATCATCATCATCATCATCACCACCATCATCATCATCATCATCATCATCACCAGCAGCAGCAGCAGCAGCAGCAGTAGCAGCAGCCTGACTACACACCCACTGCAGGGCGAAAGGCTTTCCCATATTTCTGTATTAACCCAGTTCTCTGCTAGCTGCATCCACTTTACCCCTGCGAACTTCTTAACCTCATCCGCCCACCTAACTTTCTGCCGCCCCCTGCTACGCTTTCCTTCCCTTGGAATCCAGTTTGTTACCCTAAGCGACCATCGGTTATCCTCTCTTCGCACTACATGTCCCGCCCATGCCCATTTCTTCTTCTTGATTCCCACTAGAAAGATAGTAACTTGAGGTATCTCTTCCTAATCACCCTAACTTCAGTGTCAGCTTCAAATTTTCGTGCTGTTCAGAAAAGACGATTCCAGCCCCACTCCCCCATTTCTTTCCGCAACCCGTCCATATCACGCACCGCGCCAAGCAATACTGGACAGTCCTATCCAGTCGAGTCCCACTTGACCACAAGAGCACATGACCACTGGCTGACGGAGGGTGTCGTATGACACCCTCCGTCGCTCGCTAAAATGCCGATGGCCGCTACCATAGAGTTTCTTACTCTTACCTAGAGGGAAAGCTGTGTTTCCGTCTATGGGAGTTTACATGGAGTTTACAGACGGCCAGTTTCAGCCACCATGGGCGCTCAAAGCATCAATGGGCCGGAGAGCTACCGAGTGCAGAACTACAACTTTTGGCCAAAACTAATGCAAAGATAAACGTTGTTCTACCGGAAATAATGTCCTAAGATTAAATATTGTGACTATAAAATGCAAAAAGAGAGAGAAACAGCATGTCAGTGTGAGATTTATCCAATAGAAGCGATGGCTCTTTCTCCTATTGGCTTAGTTTTCAGCAGCACAAATATCAATATTTCGCACCTAATACGCCAAACTTTGAAATAAAAAAAAAACGTTATGAAAATATTTATGGCTGTACAATCACTTAAGAAAGTTTTTAGTGGAATTTCGGGAAACAGAAAACATTTATTGACGACGTCTGCTTTTGCGCCTTCGCTACTATGGCTTTCGCGGTCTATGTACGCACCTTCAGATGATGATGATGACGAAAAAGAAACATCGCAGTAACGCCACTCCACGTACCCAGAAAACCCGACTGTCCCGCAACAAGTAGCACACCGGCCCATGATTCTTAGCGCGCCCATGGTGGCTGAAGTGCAGCGCCCTCAGCTTTCCCTCTAGGTAGTGTAAGGAACTCTATGGCCGCTACCTAGGCCGAAACTGACGACGATACGAAATAAGAGGGTCGCTAACATATGTAAACGGCCCACCGAGAGTAAACGTCGGCGGTGGCGCGGCATCACGGCGCAGAAACTCTAACCCGATAAGCCTGATCAGAGATGAATAAAAAAATAAATCCATTTGGTCTGCGCTTTATTTTTTTTTACAGAGTGTACATTTGTAGTCGCCATCTTGAATTTTGTTACCTTGTGAGAAGAGTGCCGTTCCCCCCCTCCTCCCCCCACCCCCCCCCCCCCCCCACTCCCTCATTTTGCCAGTAACTTCCATCTGTGTAGAGGCGGGGCACTTGCTCAGAATTTTACGCATGACCTTTTTATGCTCGCGGATTCCTTCGGTTAATTCATGTTTCGGTTAACATTAGTCGTCAGAACGTGTTATTGGAAATATCTGTGATATTTTGTTTCTCAATGCATATTGTTCATTGTTTGTACCCAGCAAGTGCGTTAGGCACAATGCTAGTATGGATGAAATAAAAGAGCGATAATAAATATCATCTCTCACATAAAACGATTTCGTCGACAATGACGCCCCTTGGAAAACAGCTAGGACTTCTTAAGCTACGTACATTAGAGACAAACTCGAACGTATAATGTGTGGAGCTAGATACTTTTATCGCAGCATATTGTTGGTCTTGGTCAGAGAAACGCGTCCAAGGTTCGAAAAAGAAAAAAAAAAAATCTTCTCCCAGATCGTGTTCACTCATCTTCGTGAGTCCTACTTCGCTGTCACAACAATCTGAGATGCCATCAGCAGTTATTCCAAATCAATGCTTTTCATTGATACTGACATAGATCCTTTCTTTTCCCGGTATTTTGGGCCAGTAGCTTCCGAAACATCGAAATGAAATGTTCTAAATTCCATAACCTCTCACCATAGACGTTAATAAAACAGCTGGTCAGGACAGGGTTCCCAACATGCCTTTAGTGAGGTATTAAAAAAGGTGCGGACTTTATTAAACGTTAGCATTTCAGAAATCACTCGATTTCAGAAACATACGGGGAATTTGGAAGGCCGATAATATTATTCCTAGTTGCGAATCAAGGAATATATATTTAGAGACCGAATTGCACTGATACCTGCCAGCTACAGCCTGCTAGATTATATTTTTCTCAAACACACTTTGCAGTATCCAACTAGCAATGATGTCCCCTCGCAGCATCAGAATGATTTTGATACAGGGTGTTCTAACGTCACGCAATTAATTGGACCCGTTTATTGAATCCTTATTGGACCCACAATATTGGATCCTTATTGTAACGCTCTTGAGAAGGCATACGGCAGAAAGCCGCTCTCTGAACTTCGTACCTTTCTTGCAGGCCTTTATGGCGGTAAATTGCTTGGGTGGATCCTATATATGTGCACCACGGGACTGCGGCTCTTAGCTACAATCAATAGAATCATGCTTAGTCCACATTTCGTATAATGTTCCACAGTGTTTTATTTTCGGACCGCTTTCATTTTGTAGCGAAAGCTACACTAGGCTAGTAGAAGCTCATTTTGCGGAGCCGGGCAGCAGAGGCCACTACTGCTCATGCACCGTTACCATGCAACCAGTTGCGCAAGAGCAACAGGTGTCCCGCCGCCGCGCTCGCTACAGATAGGAGGAGGAGGAAGGTAGCGGTATCCCAGCAAATAAGCGCACCGGCAACGCTGATGAACTCTGATACGTTCAACAGAGGCAGGTTGTGTTTGGTGCGATGCTCGGCCGCGCCAAACGTTTCGTTCCACAGTCGATTCATCAGCGTTAAACCGCTCTAATCTTTAATTTCATCATTGATGTCATGCATGTTCTTGCTAAAACCCCCGTTAAACTTCATCTGTAACCAGACGATTATGTTTTCTAATGTTTACACTGGCAATAAGAAGATAAGCGTTTACTACATTTAGAAAAACGTGAAAGTGGTGTTTAATAGTAAAGAATGTACCTTCTAATTTATCTATAGTAATCCGGAACAGACTTGAAAGCGTCCGTGGATGCAGGCTCATTGGTTCAGTACCTGCTCTAATTTTAGGCAGTATAAACATGCTGGCTTTATATGCAGAAAATCTTTTCAAATAGTAGCTTGTTTAAGAAAACCTGTAAAAGAGTCATCTAAAGAACGCTAATAATTTATAACGCCCCTGGTCGCTCCAAGCACTTCTTGAATACGCGTCAATTGTGCGGACACCTCATCTTGTGAATGCCAAAGCTAAACCTTAGTTAGTGTCGCCATGAGATTCATATTTAAGAGTTAAGATGTCAACTTTTCCTCTTCACAGCAATGCCCTATCTTATCACTGAATTCATTAAGACCTTAATAAAAATGTGACCACCTCATTAGTCTACAGGCAGAAAATTGTGCCTAAGTGCGTTCGTATAGCTGCTAGCAGCCCCTCTTTCCTTCATTATTCATACTGCAGGTATGAGATGTCGCACAGACCCTTTAATATTATTGCAGTGATGTCTAGCCGAGAGTGGCATATACTTTCTCTTAGCGGGCGCAGTTTAGATATAAAATAAACTTAATGGTTCTTTGCGACAGCTACCACCTGCTGTTTTAAAATAGGCTGTCTAGTTGTGTATTGTGGTGCTTATTCCTCCCTTTCTCAGTATCCATGCACTCCTCTGAGACCAAAGGCAGCTTCATCTGTAAATAAATAAAAAAACGGAGCAATAATGACAGCACTGATTTTATACGGCGGGTAGTGACGACCTCCCGCTGATGATCCTTCAAACTACACTGGTCATCCAGCTACGTGTCTGTGGACGAGTTCGCCGCAAGCAAAACCCTCTGGAGATTCAAGATCCCTAATAATTAAAAATTTCACAATTTCACTATAGACGGCAATCTAATGCTTACTATTGAATTGCAAGGTGTTCTTAAGCAACTTCTCTGAAGGTATTGCAGAGTAGTGCACAAAAGCGGCCGAGCTGCGATTTTTGTTTCTCATCTACCATGGCAGTTTGGCTGTCCATGCTTCAACGGCCTTCTGCAGGCTCCTGTTCCACTTCATATCCAGGGATACAAGTCACGCAGTGTACAGATGGCATCTCGTACACGAGATTATTTGCCCACTAAAGTGTCTTCAACTTAAAAACCTCGAGTAATGAGGCAGGTGCACCGCATAGAAGGCTTTTATTTTGAAGTTTCGAAGAAGTTCCTTGTTTAAAGTCGCTAGTGCTTTCATAACTTGGCTTCTTTTTTGACGCCGTCAGGTGGCGTTGCAAAAAGGTCACATTAGGCGCCAACGATTAGAAACAGTGTGTAGGCAGGATAATATAATACAATCGTGTGACGCTTCGCCGAGACTGATAATAATTTTTGTCCGTGATCTCGGCCGAATTATAGGTTTCTGTGCAATAGATTATACAAACAAAAAATGATTCTAGGCACTGATCAGTAAAACTGGGACAAATTCCTAAGAACTCCCATAGCTTTGAGAGGCTACCATTGATGTGTTCAGTAGTGCCCATTGTGGTCTGTGGAAGACGAAATGAAGTCCTGCTGCCGTTTGGTCATCAATGACGACGATTGAAACGTTGGTGGTATTTCTGTGCTTCGAGAATGAAAGGAGGAGAGATGTTTTCCAGTGAAAAAGGAGGTAGGCTAGCCCTAACGTTCCCACAGACACGCGCTTTTCCGCTTAATCTGGTCCCATAATTTCGTTACGGGCGCATATTTACTCCCGCCCTTTGATTAAAACGGAAGCACACTCGGCGTAAAACTCCGCCGAAAGGACATCAGTAATCTATTCGTAGAGTTAGACATTTTGTCCGGGGTATTTTTTTTTTTTTCGTGCTTTCCTCATGAAGCGTTTTGTACGATTCACGTTGCGCTTTTTTTTCTCTCCGAAGGTGCATCTCACAACGTAGCCATGCGATGTGCATCTGTTGCTCCGCTATTTTCCTTTCTGCTTTTCTGCAGTGCTCATTTCATTACTGACAATGGTTGAAAATAAGCCTTTTTACATTTAGTGTGTCTTCTTAATACGTTAATTTTAGCGATTTAGAACTCCAAGCTGTGGAAAATGAAATTGTTCCTACTGCGTTCGGAATTCGTTACCTTTAGTATGTAGTTAAATTTAGGAACTGAAAGAAGCTATTGCTAGTGTAGTTCATAAAGCAATTTCTGACTGAGGGATGGCATCTAGACCAGAGGGACACTGCAAATGACAATTACCGACTACGAAAATATTTATGCCTAAACTTTCGGTTTAAAAAAGAAGCGGAGCAGCGAAATTTTTTTTTTCGTCGCCTCGATTATTTCTCAATTTTGCGCCGTCAAGCTTATCAGAGGGAAAGCTAGGAACGTTCTTGAGCTCCCATTGCTGCTACAGGTTGAGTGGTGGCGTTAATGTAACCAGATAAAGGCCGTTAATACGAAATACCTCATTTCGTGTGCATTAGCATAAGATCACGTAGAATCCGAAGGGGGTTTTAAAGGGTGGCCAATTCACTTTTAGGCAGGAGGTACCTAAGCAGTTCAACAAGAAAACTTGTACGATTCAGAGCAGTCAGATGCAGCTACTCGTTGGAAACTCCGGTAGGCGGACATGGCCCCTTTTTCGTCTCCGAAATATCAGCTGAGCAACAAACACCTCGAATCTGTCCCGCGACACTGAAACAGTGTAGGGGTCTAATGACATAGGGACAATGCCACTGTCATGGCGTTCATTTGGAAAGTGCGTGTTTTACGGTTTGCCACTGTGTTCCGTAGCTTTAGGGGCCCTTCTTCGACCTTCTGGTGCAGCATACTGAACGTAATATCGTAAACGCTGAGAGTGTGCGTGTGTGAGTGTCTTCTTCTCTCCACCCACACCTCCTTTGTGCTCCGGTTCTAATTTCATTCCAAACCTTGAAGCTTCGGCTCCACAAATTCACCAAGTGAACGTAGACAAGAGCGGAACAGAGCGGAA
Organism: Amblyomma maculatum; assembly: GCF_055883805.1. Taxonomy (NCBI): domain Eukaryota; kingdom Metazoa; phylum Arthropoda; class Arachnida; order Ixodida; family Ixodidae; genus Amblyomma; species Amblyomma maculatum. Next base: position 56,599,344 of record NC_139350.1, read on the forward strand.
GTAGACAAGAGCACTTGACAGGAGCATGGAACCCGAATTCCTTCTTTCGCACCGCTGGAGGGCATAGAAACTGAGTTCTTATCCTCAGCTTCTGATTATCTCTTGGGACCGTTAGACGAGACGAAGTGCCCTGAAGGGCAGAGAGGGCGGGAAATCTAATTTCCACCGGTGTCCCCCACTTAAGCCATCAAGGCGCCACCAGCAAAAAAATAAAAAATAAGAATGCTTGAGGCGAGAAATCTTTTCGCTTTACGTCCTTTGAGCAAGACCGTAGAGAATGAGCGCCACAGCGAAGAAGCATCCACCAATACGAGCGAGTGGGACACAGCACCGTGACTGAACAAAAGTTCAAGAGAATTTGCCAAGAAATAAGCCAAGAAGTATTCACTTCTGCACTTAAATATTTTACCCTATTCAGTTTCCCCCACATTCCAAACTGTTCTAAATTCTAGGTTCAGTGCGAATATCAATACAGATAATGTGGGTTCAAAATGCTTGCATAACGAGAAAAGAGCCCCATAAGGGGCGCATTGCACTTTATTACAATTATCTACTTTTATTTCTGAAAATTGGTATGCAGACTCCAGTACCCTGATAAGCTTTCCTTGCACGATGAGCTGCAGCCACCTGTAAAGAACTCGAATTACCATTATAAACGGACAAAGACGATTCGCACGTTCAGGTTAATCCCATTGACGCAGTTTCCGTTTGATAGTTGCTTTTACATCTGTTAGCCTTTAATGAATGCTGAACTGGATCGAGGGGTTTACAATAGCATGCTATGAAGTAATCTTGAGCGTGGTACTTGTTCTAAAGTATTTATTTCCTTCGCCAAGGATTTAAGATTTGCCCTCCTAATGAAGCCAGACACGCTGACGTGACTTCAGTCATTTGAACACGCGATATGTGCAGCTTGTTGAATAGAATATGGCATTCAGGACATAAAAGTGGTAAAAATGCGATATATAGCTAGCCCATTGACTTTAACTAGCTTAATCTATATGTAGCCATAAGTGGCAGGTGGGATAGTAATGGATATGTGAGTTTTTCGCTTAATAGGGCCCACTATATATTTAGAAATGCTTTCATGATAACAAGGTGAAGCGTGATCATTAAAAAGCAAAAAATCAACAAATATCAAGAGCTGGAAAGCTTTTTTCAACTTAAATGACTTTTTTTCCTGTAACAGCGCTATTTTTAGGCGTCCAGGCAGGTTTAGAGGTTCAAAAGATAAGTACCTGCAGCGGCTCGGTTCCTGCTTATTCTTGCTCGGAGTTCGGCGCCGCAATATGAGCTGTGTGTGACTGGCTATCCCGTGACCGTGGCCATGAGCAGCCCCGCCGACAGCACCGCGCGCGCCAGTGCGCCCTTCCTTCTCTCTCGTTCTCACCCTTGCAGCGGTGGCACGCCCTCGCGGGCTCTCCGCCGCCCCTCGACTCTCACTGAGACACACGGAGAATAAACAGTCAGAGTGGGCTCGTTTCCGGTGTCGCGTCCTTTCTCCGGGGATCACAGCGCCCTACAATAGGTGGCCCGACCTTTACGCAACTAATTAACGTAGGTTGTCCGCCTTTCCCCACTGTAACGAAGACGCAAATCCATGCAACTGCCATGGAGCATAATCAGGCACTGACTCCTAGCACCAGCCAGGCAATGCCCGACGAGCCCGGAGGAGCAGTCTCTTCTGTAGTTCGCCTCCCACTGTATTGGGAACGCAACTCGTCTGTGTGGTTCATACAAGCGGAATCACAATTTCAGCTCGGCAGAACTACATCCCAGAAACAAAAGTTCCATCACGTGGTGAGTGCATTGCCATCAACAGCGGCGGAAGAGGTGGCCGATATCCTCGCCTCGTTCAGCACCAGTCTCTCGGCACACCCCTATAACAGCACTACTACGAAGAACAGCCGCATCGGAGAGGGCAAGAATTCAGCAGCTGCTCTCCGCGGAGGAGCCTTTGCGACGGATGACGCAGCTTATTCTTGGGACGAGCGCTCAAACCTTGGACAATGCTGTGTTGCGCGAACTTTTCCTTCCATCTAACGTGCAAATAGTGTTTGCCACTGCCGCAACCATGGACTTGACATCGTTGGCTGCGCTAGCTGACAAAGTGATGGAGGTGGCCACACCACATCTCAGCGTCGCTGCCGTCAACAAGTCCACACAAGCTTCGCTGTTGGCCGCTCCTGTCACCACTCCCCAGCCGCCTCATCCCGCCGCCACTTCAAAGTTGACCGCCTTTGTTTACGGCTCGAGCAACTCATCGCGGCAAGTGTAGTCTCAAAACCGCCCGCCCCGACGCCAACGTCGTCGGTCCTGAACGCCTCGCCGGCGTGGAGAACGGGAACGAAGTAAACCCGGAGGCCCCACAACATGCTACTATCATCGCCGTTTCGGCGCCAACGTTCGTAATTGCCTCTTGCCTTGCACCTGGGTGGAAAACCTGCAGGCCGACCACTAGCGGCGACGAGCGGTCAGTGCCAAGGAAAGTGTCGCCTGTTCCACGTCTTTGACTGAACCACCGGACAAAAATTTCTCATTGACACCGGGCCCAAGTGAGCATTCTCCCAGCTACAAAAGCTGAGCGCGTTCCCGCTGCAATTTCCTACCTCCAAGCACCGAACGGAACTCGCATCCCTGTGTACAGGCAGCGCTCTTTGACGCTCAACCTGGGGCTTCGAAGAGTCTTCCGGTGGGTGTTTTTGGTCGCTGACGTTGGTTGTGCTATCATCGGCGCCGACTTTCCGACCAAGCACGGACTCCTCGTCGACGTCAAGCGAAAGGGCCTACTTCCGCAACTAAACTCTTCATTCACGGCATCGCAGCACGCGCAACTACTGAAGCAGCACCTTCATGTGCTACAGATGCCAAAGAGCAGTTCGCAGCCCTGATTTATGCGTTCCCCAAGCTAACGTGAACCCCGGATTGGACTCAACCTGTGTGTCAGGACGTTCAGCACCATATTATAACATCAGGATCACCAGTCTTCTCACGCCCACGACGCCTAGCTCCTGACAAACTCAAAGTGGCCCGCGCAGAATTCGAGTACATGTTGGAACTTGGCATCATCAGACCCTCCTCCAGCAGCTGGGCACCTCCACTACATTTTGTCCCTAAGAAGTCAGGAGACTGGAGACCACGGGGAGTGCAACCATCTTCTCTAAAATACACCTTGTTCTGGCCTAGCACCAAACCATGGTAGCAGAAGAAGACATCCCCAAAACAGCAATCGCAACACTATTCGGACTGTTTGAATTCTTAAGAATGCCATTCGGGCTTCGCAATGCTGCACAAACCGCTCAGAGTTTCATCGACTCCGTCGTACATGGCCTACCTATCGTGTTCGCCTGCGTGGATAACATTCTCGTGCAAGTTCATCCCCCGAAGAACACCTGGAACACCTGCGCCTACGTTTCCAACGCCTTTCGGCAAACGGCATTGTTATCAACACAGAAAAGAGCGATTTCAGACAACCAGCCCTAAAGTTTCTCGGCCATCACTTGGACACCAACGGCATCTGCCCGCTTCCGGACAAAGTGCAAACTGTTACGTTTCGCCACCGACAAGTGCGACAGCTGACGCGGCCACAACGTGGCATCAGGCAAAGCAGCCAACGTTTCGACCATTTCAGCGCCATCAGGCCGGCCGCCAACGGTTGCTCCCGCGAACATGCTCTGACTTGTCAGACACACCTACCTAGTGTGTGTGCGTGCGTGTGCAAACACTGGCCAAGCCCGGCGCTCGAGGGAGAGAGCGTCGCCCTCGCCCGTCTGCAGGAGGTGGAGGAGATCCTGTCGCGCCACCGACGATTGAGTCATCTCGTCTTGTTCAGACACGAAGTTTCTCCCTTTCCCTCTGAACTGACAAGCGTATAAAAAACAGCGGAAGACTCAGCTGCGACAGAGACTACTTGGGAGGCGTCGCAGAGACGACGCCAGACATCAGCTGTGTGAGCGTGTCAGTATTTTCTCCGGGTCGACAGCTTCTCTGCCCGTTCCTTCATGATGTTGTATTAAACGTTTGTTTTGTTTCGTCGACACCTTGTCTTTGCTGGGACCGCTGATGCCTTCGGCTGAACCACGGAGCCGCCAGGCCAACGCTACCGATGGGGCCGTGATCCACATCTAACAATTGATGGCAGCGGTACGATATCCAGGCGCAAGCCAAATTATAACAACTGGTAAGCAGCGGTGGGACGAGTCAAGCGAGACCGTCGTCCAACAACTGGTGACCTGCGATGGGACGACCAAGCCGTGACCGTAGTCGGTGAGATGAGCCAGGCCTGACCGAGGTGCAACATCTGGTGGGAAGAGCTGAGATGTCCTAGGTGTGACCCGTGCAACAAGCAGCTCAGCGGAAAACCGGGACCAGTGCAAAGAGCACTGTGTGGTGACTGGTTGCCTGCTGCGGAACGACTGCGCTGGATTCTTGGCTGCGAGGTTTGGTGAGTGCGGGACTTTCTTCTACTGAATTTTGCCAGGCTTCTGTTAGGTAGAAAACAGAGCTGGTAATTGTGTTGTAGTTGCTGGGTTAATTGCAGCAAGGCAACAGTGACCAGTAGAGAAGGCAGCACTCAGAACAGCGATGGATTTGGATTTGAAGTCGTTGCGCAAACTGAAATTGCTGGAGCTTGCGAAGAATTTGGGTCTGAATTTGTCAGACAAACTCAGAAAACCAAAAGTGTTAAAGGCTATTCTTGCGTTGGAAGCTGAAGATGACAAGCTTTCGGAAAGCCTTGAGATCATTGAAGAACGTCAAGAGAAAGAGGAACGTGGACATCGGCAACGTCTCGAGAAAGAGGACCGTGTAACGAAACTGATGCAGCTGGAGATTTCAGCAGCTCGAATGAGCGTGGAAAGGCTTAAAGCTTTCAATGTCATTCATGTAACGGTTCGAAACTGCGAGATGGTCTGCAACCGTTCCTCATCGCCGAGGATATGGCAGAGTATTTGGCAGACTTCGAGAGTGTCTGCAGAAGGAAGCGCTTCGAACGAGATAGGGCACAGAGATTGGTAGCTCTTCTTCCTGCTGAAGCGTCGCAAAAAACAAGCGCTTGTTAGGCGAACGATTGAAAAACTACGATGAGCTCAAAGAGTCATGACTGGTAAAATATCGGCTGCAACCTCTAGATCTTCGGAAGAGGTATGAGTGCGAGAAAAACTGTACCAAGTCGTACTTTGATTTGGATTATCAGTTGAAAGCCGCTGTAAACGAATGGCTAAATAGTGCAGAAGTTTCGGAGGAAATCGAACTTGCTCCGGAGTGTGAGACACAGCTTGGGGAAGTGGCCGAGCAACGTGACCGCAGTAGCAAGCCGACCGAGCCTCAAACAGACCAGTATCGGTTACCTTGGTCGAGCCGCTGGCTGAGACGGTTAGCTCCGGCTCCAACGGCGAGAAGTCCGTAGTGACGCCGTTAAGCGAGGTGAACTGCACGCCGACCCACGTAGCTGTATGTGATACGGTTCCATCCAATGAGTGTGGGGAACTATCGGTAAGTGAACCACCTCTCGAGACAAAAGCAGAAGCTTGTGTAGAGCGTGGCGGAGATGGAGAAGAGCTAGGAGACGACATATTTGCGGCTTCCGAAATCGACTGTGTGGTAGAGCAGGGCACACCGAAAAACGAAGTGCCGATCAGGGAAACTGCGCAGCCCACGAGTTGCGATCAGCCAGGACAAACCCACGATGAGTGCGCGTCTGCTGTAGAGAGCGAGACTTGCGAAGGCGACAGCGAGCGACCAGAGCAGAGTCAGCATCGTTCGTGCCCCGATACCACACTAGGTTATATTCACGAGAGTAGCAACCCCAGCGCGAACGCGGCTGCGGCACACACGGCCCTCTCGCAATCCGAAGCGCCCCAGCTGTCGAAGGAGCTTGATCGTGCCCGTGTTAGCGCTGAGCGAGGCGACACATTGAGTGGCGAGCGGCCAGCCGCCAGATCAAATTGCTAGCAGCGGTACTGACGTCAGCGGTTGTTGTTGTTCAGACTTGACTGAAAGTGAGACATGCGCTGCTGGCCGCGAGGCAGACGCGACGCCGGTGCCCTACCAGCTCCGGTTACCGCTAGCTTGTCAGAGATGGCGTCAAAACAAAGCAGAAAGCTAGTATTCAAGTGCTGCCGACGGAAAACGCGGAAAGGCAGGCGCGAGAAATAATGCTGCCATCGTAAGGAGAGGAAACGCAAGCAATTGCGAAAATAAAAGAACTATCCCAGCGGCACAAATGCGCCCGTGCAAAGAAAATGCTTGACTGGTGCGCAACCCGTAAGGAGAGGGATATGTCGTTCCGAAAAGCGAGTGACTCGTGCTCGTATGTTTCTTTGCATAGAAACAGGAGGGGTAGGTTGTTTCGGGAACGGACAGTCGGAGCTTCAGTGAAAGGGTCCTCGCAACGGTAACGCCGATGGCTTAAATCTGAGCCCCTAACGTGAGAAGAAGCCTGTTTTCACTTGTTGGTGTTTTTCTTCCTGACAGAATTTTGAACATTTGTATTGATTATCTTTGTTTGAAGTGGTTTTCTTTTTTTTTTTTTTTTTGAAAATGCGATTTTCAAATTTGTGGACGCGTTCCAAGTGCTGCTGAGTTGCCCTTTATATAGATGGGGGCATAAGAGGGAAATAGTCTGGCATAACCTAGTGGAAGTTTGTGCCGTGTTTGGGTGAATTTTTAGTGTGGTTGTGTCATTGCGGGTGCGTCGGAAAACTCTCCCGAAGACAATTTGCAGAGCGCCTTTAGAACCAGAACGTGCCAAGGAAGTCTTCTGGCTGACTGGGCTCAAGAGAAGCAGAGCCGGACGACCCCGGCTAGCCGCAACATCCCAATCCCTCCGGATAGTGGATGCAGTCCCCTGCCCTTCGGGATCTCCCTCCCCCGGCGGGGCAGTCTGTTACGTTTCGCTACCGACAAGTGCGACAGCTGACACGGCCATAACGTAGCATCAGACAGAACAGCCAACGTTTCGGCCATTTCAGCGCCGTCCAGCCGGCCGCGAACGCTTGCTCCCGCGAACATGCCCTGACTTGTCAGACACACGTGCCTAGTTTGTGTGCGTGCGTGTGTGTTCAAGCGCTGGCCAAGCCTGGCGCTCGAGGGAGAGAGCGCCGCCGTCGCCCGTCTGCGGCAGGTTTAGGATATTATGTCGCGCCACCGACGATTGAGTCATCTCGTATTGTTTAGATGGTTCAGACACGAAGTTTCTCCCTTTCCCTCTGTACTCACAAGCGTATAAAAAGCAGCGGCAGACCCCGCTGCGACAGAGACTACTTGGGAGGTGAGCGCGTCAGTTTTCTCCCGGAGTCAGCTTCTGTGCCCGTTCCTTGATGATGTTGTATTAAATATTTGTTTTGTTTAGTCGATGCCTCCTCTTTGCTGGGACCACTGATGTCGTCCGCCGAGCCACGGAGCCGCCAAGCCAACGCTACCGATGGTGCCGCGACCCACATCAAACTGGTGGATGCGGTACGATACCCAGGCGAAAGTTGGTTTTCGGGCAAAGAAGGAGCAGTATCCGTCTCAATTCTCGGTGGATACCTACACTTACAATCAACGGCATGCAATCCGTACTATGAAAAGGAAATAACAACAAGACTTAGTTTGGGATGGAGCGCATTTGGCAAGCACTCGCAGATTATGACTAGCAGCTTACCGGTATCGCTCAAGAGGAAAGTATACAACAGTTGCATCTTGCCTGTACTCACCTATGGGGCTGAAACCTGGAGGCTAACCGAGAGGGTTCTACTTAAGCTGAGGGAAACGCAGAGGGCTATGGAATGAAAAATAGTAAGGGTAACATTAGGAGGTAGAAAGCGTGCAGAGTGGGTCAGAGGAATAACTCGTTACTGACATTCCAGTGGAAATTAAGAAGAAGAAATGGGCATGGGCAGGACATGTAGTGCGAAGAGAGGATAACCGATGGTCGCTGAGGGTAACAAACTGGATTCCGAGGGAAGGAAAGCGTAGCAGGGGGCGGCAGAAAGTTAGGTGGGCGGATGAGGTTAAGTAGTTCACAGCGGCCAACTGGATGCAGCTAGCACAGAACCGGATTAAGTGGAGAAATATGGGAGGTGTCTTCGCCCTGCAGTGGGTATAGTCAGACTGATGATGATGAATCGGAGATACAGCCTTTGTCAAAAGTGTATAGCCCAGGGGGTCTACTTCTGAGCAGTATGTAGTGGCGATGATTTAGCATCAGTGGAGGTCCTTCCCACTGGAGAGGGCAGGACAAAAAATCTTTCCATCAAGAGATTCGGAACCCTAGATATGCATTACTCGCACGACGTGCTGCTCACAAGTAGACCCCCCGGCCTCTACACTCTTTTGACAAAGACTGTACATGTGTCGTCGGTTCGGATCCAGATCTCAAACCAGCCTCCAACTTAACTAGCACATGAATGCTAAATGGGAAGCGAAATGGTATGGCACCAGACTTAACACCTCCATAAAGAACTATCGCGTGATAGTTTAGGTGCGAAATCACGTGCGTTTGGCGTAACTCGATTCCATAGGTCTGCATGACCTTTTTATAGACTGCAGGCGCGAAAGACGGCCTATATGACTGTTGATTTTTTTTCTGTTTTTTTTTATTACTATAGGATAACGACAGCCGGAAGTTTAACACACAGCATGAAAGAGAGATGTGGTACGAATACCAGAAGGAGCGTTACGGATTGAACGAATCACATTTTCTTGAAGGTGGCATAACTGATTTATTTTGGTGGCGAAGACCAGGTTCTACACGATAGAACAGTAGTATATACGACTATGTAAGATGGCATTACATAAAAGAATAGTCAAGGGTTCGACGAAAGTTCGTCTGGTCAGGCATGGTAGTTGAGTAAAAAGAGTTTCAGTCACTGACCAAGTCAATATGAAAAAAGAAGACGTTTCGGAACCCCTACGGGTTCCTTGATCACAATGAGGCGGACAAGGCGAGAGAATGGAAATTTAAAGGCGAAGCTGGTGACGTAATGATTGTGAATAATCATTACGTCACCACATTCACAATCATTACGTCACCAGCTTCGCCTTTAAATTTCCATTCCCTCGCCTTGTCCGCCTCATTGTGATCAAGGAACCCGTAGGGGTTCCGAAACGTCTTCTTTTTTCATATTGACTTGGTCAGTGACTGAAACTCTTTTTACTCTACATAAAAGAATACCCAACACGTCGAAGGTTTTAAATGTGAAGTACTCCAACCACTTGCGCAAGCTTTACAGGAAGAAAGTTTGTGTGGTAAGTGCGACATATTGCTGACCAACACATCTGGTGCGTACGCAGAATCGAGAAATTCAATTCTTGCAAAACAGGCAATAGCGGATTCGAAATGTATGCTTTTCTTTCTTGCTTGAGATAAAATAGCTTTAGTTTGCACGGTGCTAATTTTGAACCAGTGCCTTGCCACTATGCAGGCATCTTAACGAAAGCAAATTTGTGATTGAGATAGGCTTGCAGCATTGCTTCACGAGAAAAGCACCGTAGCATCGTCGGCGTAGACTATGTATATTGTATTGGTTCAGCTTGAATAAGAGCGCAGTTTACATAGACATTGAAGAACAGGGGGCGCCAATATTTTCCATTGGGGGACTTCAGCCTACGGTTGCTTAAGCTGGAAGCCGGCACCATTGTTTAAATAATTTGACTCCGCTCATTTAATTAAAGTTTGATTTTATCCAATATAATGCTCTGAATGCACCAGCACTCAAATAAACAACAAAGTTATACATTATGAATTAGTTATTCGCTGCGCGAAAGTCAATTCGTGTTCCAAACACGAGAATTTTTTATCCACTTCTCGTTTCAGTTGTTTTTTATTCAGTAGGACAAGTCTGATTTTCTTCTTTTAAAGAAAATGTACTGGCAGCCAGTTAGGAGGGTATTTTTTCTATGAAATCTGATGTTTACAATAATATTATTTTTATTTATTTGGAGAATACTGGAAATATGTGAAGGGTTTGATTAATTGAATTTTATTTCTTTGTTTGAGTAATGCAAACGATTTAGCGGGAAACACTTAAGACTATAAGCTCACGTTATAAACGCGCTGTAGTGTCCAAGAGGAATTTTCTGGGGCAATCTAAAGTATATGCCATCAATTCTACGGGACTTGGTAGTTTGTATTATCAAAAACAGTGGGATGACCTGAAATTAGGTAGCAGGATACAAGTAAAGATTACAAAGGCGCGTGAACTTAAAATGTTCGTTTACATCTACTTCGATGCATTCTGGCAGTTCTAATAATATAATGACGAAAATCCGGGGGCACTTAAACTCCGCCTCAAATGTGCAATTTGCGCAGTACAACTACTGAGTCCTATCGATCGTTCCAGGTAATGAACAGAACTCCATATGGTCACGTGCTTCCTAAAAGCTGTAAAGCTATCATCCGAAGGTGTCATTTGACATCCCCCGGAGAGTCAGTGCAGGAAAACCGTTTTGGCTGCTATAGGGCCCACTAACAACAGCCTATCAAAGTGACCATAATACTGTACCGTCGAACAGCGGAGCATAAGTACTTCGCGCGCTGTACGCTCCTATTCGGTAGGACCACCGTCTTTCTGGTGGGAGCCGGTCCGGAAAGTAGGATTGAAACTACGGACTGAATAAAAAAAAAAAAAAAAACGCGCACAGCTAGCCCATGAGAAACTAACACGATGGCAAAAATCATCAAGAACTTTGGTTGACGCTGTTAAAAGCCGAACAGCCGCACGCAGTTAAGTCAAGAGATGACTATACGTAAACTAGCCAGGGGTCCAGACCGGCAGCTAGCGGAAAAACTAATTTACATTGGTCAAGGTTGGCGGCATACGAGCCGCCGTCCGCTGCTTTCCGCGAACGGCAGCCTAAATATTTCTGTATGCAGAAAGCGATATTAACATACATACATACATACATACATACATACATACATACATACATACATACATACATACATACATACATACATACATACATACATACATACATACATACATACATACATACATACATACATACATACATACATACATACATACATACATACATACATACATACATACATACATACATACATACATACATACATACATACATACATACATACATACATACATACATACATACATACATACATACATACATACATACATACATACACACATACATACATACATACATACATTAGATTTATTATTAGGTATCCAATTTCCAATTCTGCCAGCCACTTGGCCATTATAATAATTACCGCTTATGAAGGACGTGATACTTCAGGTTGCTTATTTCGGTCAGCCTGTATAATACGACTACCTGCATAGGCAGCACAGAAGAGCATCCGAGATTACAATACACTAGTGGGGCGAAATTTACTGCTCCCATTTTCTCAGTCGTCGAATGTAGCAACAGAAAAATCTCAAGTTTAGGTACTTCAATTTGCAGAGTATATTTTCATAGGGGTCTACAAGAATTTCATATAGATTCTAAGATGTGTGAGTCGATTGAAAACAGATTAGCATATACATACTTTCTCATAGATTGATTTTGCTCCTTTGGGCTGAGACTGTCATGCCTGGAGACGTTGGCATTTTTAAAACCTATAGCCTTCTTCTTGTCTACAAAAATTTAGAGGAAAGTAAGGGCTTCTAGCAAACTTGCTACAGGGGATAGATACGAATCCCGTGTGACTTTAATATAAGGAGCAGTTGCTTAATAGACACATTCATGCAGCATACAGAAGACATTCCCTAAGGTCAGGCCAGAACGAGAACCTCGAAAAATGATAACGACATGAAAAGGGCATATGAAGAAAAGCAATAAATAATTAAAATATAATATGAAAATGAAAAATTACCATACATTGGATATAGAGAAAGCAAATTACAACAAGGCAAGAATGAATATGTGCTCAAAATAAAACGGAAGCAAAATGATACTGAGAATTGTATTGAGAACAGAAACGTTATACGAAGCTTTTGGCATTACTTTAAAAGCCTTTACAATAAAATATAAGTTTATGGCAAAATCTTTAGGGGCACGTCGCGACAGCGCTAGTGGCTCCCGCTTGCTAATTCCGCTTGCGCATTTTTGCTGGAATACATACTTTGCTACTCGCCTAATTATTAATATTAGGCGAGTAGCATAAGATAATATTAATATTAGGCGAGTAGCGAGTAGAGTAACTTATATAATTATTATAATTATATAAATTAACTCTATATTAGGTCTTTTAGGATGCTACAGACAGTAGTGTCGTGTCATGACATTCTTATTTACCTATTTAGATGTCATTGGTATGTTAAACAAACTCTAAATTACCCACCAACTTGATCATCCCGCTATACAAGCTCTCTACTGGACTTGGATGTTATCCAAAAAGCCATCCACCCATCTTCAAAGACTGCACTATTTCCTCACCCTTCTTCCATCTTTATTCCCTAATACCCCTACCCCAGGCACAGTAAGCATGTCAATGAACATTAACGCCGGCTACAATCTCTGTTTTCATTAAAGAGCCTTCTCTCTCTCTTTCCCTTTCCCCTGGCCTCCAAGTGCGGATACCGATCCTTAGCCCGTCAACCTTTCCTCCATCACAGATAAGTTTACTGCAACAGTGAACTGCAATCCAGTGTAGGCATAAAAACTAGACAGGTACATATGTGTTCAATTCAAGCAATACCAGATTTCTTAGCACAGGGTGCAGGCCCAGCAGTTGCCACTTTGGGGCGACAAAAATTGGCAGCATTGATTATCGCGCTAAGACCAAAACGACCATAAGGTAACACGGGATGTAAAGGGCCCTTAATTCTCAAAAAATTAATTGTATTTAAAACATTCATCCATTGCTTCCACACTTCTCGATGCTGATCTGACTGCGACAAAAACGGAACATAGCGAAGCCCTCTCATTCTTACATAACAAAACGTGCTAAATAACAAAAAGTAAGTTTTAGTCATGACTTTATTTCGATGACGGTGCTCGCAAGAAAACTTCCAAAAAAATTTCCCTGCATTGTGGTTGTGGTGTCCTACACGGTTGCTAGTTTCATCTGCATGAAGAGCGAAAATGGAAGCGATATAAATAGGCTGCTGGGTATATTTCGTTAGTGAAAACATAAGCGCTTCCAATACATGCGCTACCACGGAAAAGAGGCGTGTGATGTTTCTCCTTCACAAGTGTGCAGTCACCTAAAGGAATTTACGGATAATGCTTAGAACTAGCGATGTGGAGGAGAAAGCCTAGTTGGAAGTTCTGTTCGACTGCTGCTGAAGAACGTGCAGTAATATCTGCTAATCTGCTGATGAACATTCTGTTAAACTTTCTGCTGAACCGCTGTTAAATTTGGGATGTATGCTCAGCGAATATGTTCTTGAAGTTTTTGATGAACTGCTTATAAACCTCGTGAGCACAGAGAGAACGCATCTACGTTCCTATCCACAAATTCTCGACGTAGCAGCGAGCACCACTCACATTTCACTTTTTCTATTTTTTTTTTCAAGTCCTCCTTGAACCAAATGCGGCAACACGCATCACGCACCGCTTCAAGCATATGGTTTACATTCTTGTACTTAATCGCCGTACTGCTGTGTCGCTTTTGCTTTATTTTCACACCTGCCGTATATGTCACCATTTGAACATCCCCCTGGAAGGCTCCCTCCGAAGCTAATTTCACTCGCTCGCTATCGTAGACGCCTTCTGTTCCTCTCCTACAGTACCTGTCAAGGCGGCTTGTCCTGCACGTGCGGCAGCGGCGTCTGTTTCCAGCAATTATAAACTCCCAGAACGCCTGTGTCTCATGAGGGCAGCTGGTTTCTCTCGTTGGACCGCTGCCGCAGCTTCATTCATAGCCGCTTCTTCCCGACGGTGGTTACGCCGAGCAACACACGCAGAAGAGGTAGCGATTGCTCTCGCGGCCTCACACTCAGGTTCAAAATACCTAATTACCGACTCGCGAGGAGCCTGTCGGAACGTCAGACAAGGCTGGACTTCCTTCCTAGCCCATCGAACCTACTCAAATTGCATGCGGGATACGGACCCCGCTCTCCGTTACCTTATATGGGATCCCTGCTCATCAGGGTTTGGCAGGAACCGAGGCAGCAGACGCAGCCGCCCGCACGCTCTCTCATCGGGCTGTCTTCCCCTCCCCACCCGATCAGAAACCCGATTTTAATCCAGTCTACACCTTCAAAGATATCATGATGTACTATCAAAATTGTCATCGCCTTTCTCCCACCCATGTAAAGGCCTCAAAAAAGGCAGATGAGCGGCTCCTTCTCCGCCTTTTTACAATACATTGCTGTGCCCGGCAGCCCCAAAACATTTTGACCCCTCCTTTAGAGGGAGCTGCCCAAACTGTGGAGCGGTGTCTTCTGACATCTATCACATGGTGTGGGCCTGCCCCTCCAACCCGGCTATTCCCCCCATCCCCAACCCGACCCGGGAGGACTGGGAGGCGATGGTGCTCGGCTGCCATGACTTACAGGCCCAACAAGCCTTAGTCGGGAGCGCCCGGGCGGCGGCAACCGCTACTGGGGTTCCAAACTAGGGACCTCTACCTAGTTCGTGTAAGGACCGGTCCCTTATGGCCTGATCCAAACATGCCTCCTGGCCCTTGTATAGCTAATACGTGTTCTTACCACCCCCAACACCACGCCGAGCAACATATCGAGGCTCAAGCCTCTTGAGCCGTGGCGCTTTTCTCCGTCTTCTCCGCCCGCGACTACGTCCTGGCGGGTCATCACCCATGGCGATGAGGAAGGAAACTGAGAACACGCGTCAACACATACAAGCACGCCATTTCACGATGTTTACCCAAACTCGCCGCCAATACAAAGGCGAACCTAAATAAAGTTTTGCGCACCTTAAAAGGCACAAAACTATCTCTTTTCGGGTAGGTACCTCCCGTTCACCTGTTCTTTACCTCACGACGTGACCTTGAAATATAAGGCTTTCAAGTTTTTGCTTTAATAACCTGAGTTCAAGTTGTGTACCTTTGCATCGGAGGTAACCTCCCAATACAATAGAACGCATGGGCTGGTTTCTCTCATAAAAGCTGCGACTTTTCTTGTGGTTAGGTCGCATGATCCAATAGACAAAAAGACTGTTTAGCGTTTTTTGTTTCTCCCGTGTTGCTTTGGCTGACCTGCGTTGCTCCTCCCATGACAAGGAGCTCCTTCTTTCTGAGAGCCAGCTGATTTTCTCACCTTTGACCGGTGTTTGCTGCCCTACGCAGATATTTCGCCATCGTTCACCCACTATGCGGCCGCCTGTCTCGGTGGCGTTCGGTGGCCATCATCGGAGCGCTCTGGGGCTGCTCGGGGGCTCTGTCACTGCCTCCGCTGCTCTACTCTCGCACCCGCTCTTACCGATACAAGGACGGCAGCGTGCGCACCGTGTGCATCGTCGTCTGGCCGGATGGACCGCCGTATGCGTCGTACGCCGACTACATGTAAGTGTGCACGCCATCCCCTCCGACAGAATTGCCGTAGTTGAACTCTCCGAAAAGACCATTTAAATGAGGGGAGAAATGAACCAAGTGAGCAAGGAGATTGGTGGTCGAACATGCTGTTTGCTTCTCATTTGGTATGTGTTCCGCACTTATTACTTCAGTGAATTAACAGAAGTATCCCATTTCCTACCTCCTCTTGTGTCCGAACTACCTAAGGCTTATTTCCCGCCAGAGTTACTTCTAGCTTCATACCTACGCTGTCCGCACGTACGCACATAAATGGGATGTGCGATGTTAGTGCAAGCAAGAGAAATCTACGTGGTCGCCATTATTACGAAGTCCTGCACTGCGCGGCATCTTACGCCTGTCCTGTACCTTCGGGACGAACCTATATTCTGCACGGAGGAGACAACCACATTCTCGGCATCATTTTAAACCATTTTTCTGCAACTAGGTAGTAAGGAACAATGCTGGATCACTCCATGTTTAGTAGTGCAGTAGATAGACCTGCCAAATGTTCGAACATGCAGCACGGTTCTGATTAATCGTCTACTTGTAATGCTAAAATTAAAATCACTTGGGCTCTCTCGAACCAGCCTTGATCAGAGACGTCTAGCTTACTGCCCAAGATTCCACAATCGTACCTAAATAGAAGCAGACGGGAGGGAGGGGGGAAGAAGGTAGATTATTTCACACACACAAAAATCCTATTCATACCTGTGCTCAACAATGAACATGTTGAAGCAACCATTTGCATAAGCAATATTTGAATCTTCCACTGTCATTCCGGTGTGTCTGTCGCAGCGCCTCACCCGACTCGGATGTCATGAATTTTTTTGGCAGGGCTTTTTTCTGGCAGTGTAAGAGCAGAAAGAAAAAAACTATGAGCTTCGAAGATTTCATCCCGAATTGCTTTCCGGTTAGCGAACTGTAAAAGATACCGGGATTTGTTCCGAAAAACATTATCATGACATATTTTAGACAATTCTGAATACGCTGTGCGTACTTATCTAAGAATTAACAAAATGGCCGCAAATCTCAATGAACGTACAATAAATGAAGAGCAAAATTCAAAACCGCTCCATCTCCTTGCAACGAAACATTAGGAATGAATCAATTTTAGCCTGTTTCTCCGTCGCGGTTTGCTTTTTACAGGAAGTAGTTTGAACACCAGCACTTTGACCGGGCTTTGTGAACTAGTTTGGAAAAGGACGTTTCTGTAGTCATGATAGCAGTGTTTGGAGTTATGCTAGCGAAAGAAAAAAAAAACACTCGAAGTTTCACACTGTGTGTACCAGGTAAAACGTTGGACATTACATGCTTAAGCTACGTAAAAATCTAAGGGGCTGAATTAACCGACGTCGGTTACTTAGCTTACAGAGTATAAGTTAGTCGGCCTTGCAGATATTGTTGTGGGTGTTCAGAAATAACTCGGGACGCAAAGTTACACCTAAGTCATACGTAGGACACTTAAACAGGCATATTGGACCATCTCGTGCTCTTAGCGGCGATATTTAAAGAACAGCAAAAAGATAACGCTACTAATTGTGACCATATGGCATGCATTTAAAGTTAAATTCAGGAAAAAAGGGAAGGTGGCTTGCTTTGATAGAATATCAGCTCCTTATAAATCATGCGTTCTTACTGAAAACAAAACTCTTCTGAGATAGTAAACAGTAAGTACTAAAATGACAAAACAAATGGGTCTCGGAGGCAGGCAAATGCGCTCAGATAACTCGTCTGAATCAAGAAGTTTCGTTCTGAAACTGCTAGTGCACTTTTATCGCGCAAGGAAGCGGAAAAAAAAAACCCATATATGTACAAGCCCAAGAAAACCTACACTTCGCCGCGCCAAAAGCAGCCGCTTATATTTCGGAATGTTTCTAGTCGGGAACCTCACCGCTATGCACGCCCGCGTGGCTCCGTTTTTGACGTGCCTCGATTTACAAGTGCGAAGCCTCAGAAGGAATCCAACTTCCCCGCGTGATTCTTGAACAAAATTCATACCCCAGGACGCACTTTTGATGCTTTATTTGCTGGCTTTTACGGCATTTCAAACTAAACTCTAGAGCAATTCGCGCTGCTTCGTGTCTTCGTGCGGGCTGCTGAAAGCCAGAGTACTCAGCCGTACTGTGTCGTCGGTTCTATTTTTGATAGACAGTTCAGCTCCTTAATAGGAATGGAGATGGAGGCTTCCGTAAAAGAAGTTTTTCCTGACCGCCATCCCAGGCCACAACAGGACTCTAACGACGCGGTGGTGCATCAAAGAGAGCCGCTAACTGAGCCATGGCGGACCAGTTTGTTGCATGGTGTGCCGCTACGAAAAGCTAAAGGCTGGGTGGCACCATATGCGCAAGTACGTTCTTTGCATTTTCATCCTCAAGATCACTAGCTAAACACATCTTGGAGTAAGTCATTACCTGAAAGCTCCGCAAACTATCTAAAAACTGGGTTCCATCCATTCTACCGGCGATGCTTTCACAGGAGCTCATATCGGAGCGCGAATGCGGAAATTCTGTGAGTATTCTAGCTCTTTAACACAATATTGCCCTGAAGTCGAAAGATCGACGTCTAAACGCCAACACACCAGTTATGTGGACTTGCGGCCCGGAGTTTTGTGCCCTGTATTCATCTCAGTTCTAAGATTTTTCACAATGAGTGCTTTCACAGTGTGTTTGAAGTAAAACTCCTCTCTTTGTACCAAAGGCTCCAGTGAAGAGTGGACGCAGGAAGTGCCCCGCGGTTGTTCACTGGTCAGGGTGCTGATTACTGATCTCGAGAACGCGGGCTCGATCCGAGTTTTCTGTTTATAGAGATGGCTTCATCAGATGTGCGTTACGAGTAGTTTAAGTAGTAGCAGATGTAGGGGACGTAGTAGGTGCGTTACCGTAAATCTTTTGTCCTGCGGAAGGCATTTATGAGATTTAGAGAACAGGCGCGATACTTGCGAATGTAGTTCTGCATTCGAGGGTGTGTGAGTGCGCGCCACCTTTTAAAGGAGCAAATATTCTGCGCAGTAACAATAATAGAAAAATTGGGCTATTGCTAGAGGCTTAACAAAAGCGCAACCGAGCATTAGCATTGCGTCGGTATTTTTTTAATTGGCGGGGCTGATTTTTCTACATAGTCATTTAAAAAATACCGAGAAAAAAATTTCCTATACTGTACCAGTGTTCATGTCCTTGGCGTCTCTTGTCTCTACCTTATTCATACTTTCCTATCTCTTTTTTGAGACAATGAAGGTAGATAAAACCTGCCACAATCTATACAAAAGTGTGGGCATGCAATGTGAAAACCTCTCTCTATGTGCCCCCTGGAGAGAGAGCTGCGTTCTTTTTGTGTTGCCTTTCTTTTGCCCTACTGTCTGTGCAAAGGTCTGTTTTTACTTTGAAAGAGTGCATCGCCAACTATTTCAACACCAAGTGTTGGGAACGCCATGACACCAAGCAGGATAAGGTCATCTTGGGCCTAAAGAAGAAAATTATTACCTTCATGAATAAGTTGAAGAGCTACCTTTGATACGTGTTTACGACAGATGATGCAGGTGTCTTCAACTAGACCCCTGCAGCAGTGGTAAACAGTTGAAATCACTCTCAGCAACTGATGCGGGAGTGCTAAACTTCCTACTATCGTTCTACAGAAATAATCGGATGGGGCCAGCTGACTAACTTGATATGCTTAACAGATGGTTGTCCCAGTGGGTAGAGAAACAGTAGGATAAATTGTTTACCATATTATTTCAAATTGATTCACTATGGTGAGAGAAAAAAACAAAGCAGGTGTCAAAAATGATGTTTCTATTTTCGGGCCTATGCCACTATCCGTATTGTGTGCAAATGTTTGAAACACCTTATGCTGGAGCTATACGCCCCGTGCAAAGTGACGGCCAAGCCGCTGGTGGCGGAGTTGATAAGTAAACCCAGGAGTGAAGCCGGCCGCTTCGTCTGCTCACCGTGTGTTGCTATGTTGTCGTCGCGACATGGATTCGTTTTCGTAAGGCGGTTTCGTCGTTGTATAAGCAGTATCCGCTGTCATTACATCGTGACACAAACTACGGAGCATAGATAGATATAGATAGATAATGTTTATTCCAGTGTGCCTCAACAGCCAAGAGGCCTAAAGGAGCGCACACTAGGTCAGATAGATCAAAATGACCACTTAAAAACATTTAAAACCAGGCACTCCGTTTTCATTTCCGTTTTCATTTCCGCTCACTTGTTTTCCTTTAGTTACGAAACATCCTTGGAAAATTTTGCCAACTTGAACATTTCAGCCTGCTCTTGAATTTTAATGTTCCGTCGGGGGTTTTCGTTGCCGGCAAACGACGAGGTCGAGGGATTTTCTGCGACACGGGACCCATAGCGCCATTGTGTCGATAGAAACTTGGTGCTGGCAGTGAATTCGGCCGATGAAGCTATATACTTCTAAGAGAGCGGAGCTGGCACGGTGTAACGGCTGGTGACGCAGATTCTCTCATATATTGGCTTCAGGCGTACCACTATTTGAACATATGAAATGATCATGCAAAGCTAAGTCAGGATAAATGAAAATGAAAACAGCGAACATTCTGTTAAAGTAATTGATCAGCTGATGCGGCATACCCACTGCTGGCGCCTACGTGTAGAATTAGTTTCTCCCAGATGACTGTATCATTATTTTCACTTGCACACAGAGGGGCACCTTAATTGTATGCTTCAAGCCACCGAAAATGAAATCGGCAGAAGGTGAGAAAAAAACAAAACAAATTGCCGCCGCGAACGTAGCCAATTGTCGTTGCGACGCATGAGGAGGACCACCAACTCGCATCCAGGATTTTCGAAAACGACCGCGGCTTTCAGTGGCGCCCCTACAGGCGGTGCATGGACGTATAAACTAACTAATGCAGATTTTATTTTCACCTCTACGCGTAAAACGCTACCGAGGGCTTTAGAAACAATTGATAGATGGGGTCGATTTTCTTCTTGTCAATGCTAAGGAAAGTGTTACGTATTATCTCAAACCATTTAGAGACAGGCAGTAGTCCTTTTCGGAAACCAGGGTTGGAAACTGAATTCATTGTTCGTCTAAATTGTATGAGTTTGCGAAATTTATCAATGCTTACCAAAATGTTTCATTACTCCAAGGCAGCGTGTTTGCATGAGTTTTACCTTTTTTTAATACCCACTAAAGGCATTCATGCCACCGTCGGGGTGTTCGCGGCGGAATACATACTTGTGAGATTAATGATGCTGAAGGACATGCAGCCTTAATCGGCTCCTGTGTTGAAGTGTTTTGTGAAGTGACAAATGAAACCAGGAATTTGAAATTTCGCTTTCTCACCAAAGACAAAGAAAAGAACAAAAGAAAAATTTGCACACAGCTTTATGACAAAACGATTAACCGAGTCTGCAAACATCAGTAGTTTTGCTTTATTTCAACCCCAAACTCATAGCTTCCGGGAGATTCGTATGCAGATTATGGCGTGGCCCATTCAGGAAGGTTACTGTTTTTCTTAGAAGAAGCCTTCAAGTGGCGCCTTCCAAAAGCAAAACTAAAATGATCGGTTTGGAAACCTTCGTAAGGAACGTCGTATGGTGCGCGGGTCCTGAACAATCTACGAAGCTTGAAGGGGTAAGGCGCTGACGGAAACTCAAAAAAGAAAGGAACGCAGTGGCAAGTATAACAGGTGTTATTTCAATCTGTAAAGATTTTTTATTGAAACACTGTAAAAAAAAAAAAAAAACACGCACACACTAACATCGCTACAGGAGGATCGTACGACATGGTGAATATTATGTCCATGGTAGCAGACAGTTATATCGCACTATTGTTTATTTGTTAATAGAAAGTACAATTTAAATTTTAGTTTTAGTCTACAATGTTATGTGGCGGATTCGGGGGCAGTGAAATTCGTATAATAAACCTGTTTATAAATTTTCTCGGCGTAAAGTCGGCACAATGGTTCGAAATATGAAATTGATCATGACCGCAAAACATGTCCGCACCACAATCAATGGGTAAGAAGCACCGCAAATGGCTTGCCCAATTCAGGATGGGGAGACGCGTTTAAAAGCTGATGAAGAAACAGTGTTCTTAAGCCGTTTCTAAGTCCGCTCTGGAGCCTTCTCTGTCCGCCAAGTGTGTGAGAATTTGGAAGCCTCGACAATCCGCCGTGTGTTGTAGTAACACAATGCGAAGCAAGCGCTCAGTTTGCGTCGCAGCGCCCAATAAATACGGCATGGGCAACACTAAATAGCCATGGTAAGAGCGACTACACCGTGTGCGAGGACGGGTTGAAAGCACCAAAAGACGAAAGTTCTGAGATATGCGCACGTGTCCCATACTTTAGAAAGTTAGCGTTTTTTGATCGCTATTTCCCAAACCTCCTGACGAGCGGAGAGCAAAGGCGCCAAACTAGATGCCGATGTAGCCGAAAAACGCCTCTTCGTATTTCGGCCTTTAAACGTGTCCCAAGTGCAGAATTTCTGGGCGCATTCTGTTTGTGAAGCAATTATGAGGCAATATAGCATACTGTTATGCACATACTGATTGGAACCGTCTAAGCTTCCAATGAGTGGCAAAAAATGACTTGTCAAATGTTTTCCTCGCTTGCAGTAAGTAGTTAAAATTGCCACTAAAACGAATGGGTCGCGTTTTTGAACAAAAAAAAATTAAGGAAACTGTGAACAAAAGTGAGGCATTTTATGAAAAGATTGTATATAAACGGTCTAAATTTCCGATGCGTAGCAAACGTTTCCTTCTGAAGCTTGTCCTGGGTAAACAAAAATAAGTCAGTGTGCCACGAAATACCAACGGGCCCTATAGTCAAACTTTAGTTACAAAAAAATCCGAGGAGTGCACTTAAGCCTGCTTACGAGCAGTAATACGAAAGCATTTGCGCTTCCTCATTTTTTTTTAAACACTGATGATTTTGAATTTCTTAACTTTTCATTTGTTATTATTTGAATAATTGATTTTGTACGCGTGCGTTTATTCAGGAAACCAAGATGGATCGAGCTGCTCAGGGTGAACTTGCAGCGGAGCGCCAGGCGTAGAGAACCGCCAAAGCCTACCAAGAGCTACCAACTTCGTCTTCGGGCTTGTGCATGCCGGTGGCTGTAGCCTTGACGATTGGCACACTACAGTTTCCGCCCGTTAGATAACGAGCCATCCTGGCGGCTTGTATTGCCAAAAGGACAGAAGGGTCGTAGGCGACGCAATTCCTCAGATGGCACAACGGGCTCAACTGTTTTTGGCGGAAGAGGTTCGTTGAAGGACCCCGTAGGGACCGTGATATCGAGCAGCTTCTTTGAAAGGCCGGGGGTTGTAGCAGGGACCCAGAGCCACACCAAGGAGTTGGAGGGTATGAAGGAGCCTCGTAGCTGGTTTTGCGTTCTAAGCGTGCGGGCCAGCTGACGGCATTATTCTGTGTACTTGGCGTCGTCGGAAAATGGCGTCGATTCAGAAACGTCACGGCGGTAGGGAAGGAATGTGTCCATTGTGCAGATTGGCTCGCGCCGGTTAAGACGAAAGGAGGGAGATGATCCAGTGGTAGTCTGTGTCGCAGTATTGTATGCGTAGGTTACGAAGGGAAGATACTGGTCCCAGTTGGAGTGAGCGGCGTTCACGTACATGGCCAGCATGTCATTCAGAGCACTGTTGGAGCGTTGTGTCAGGCCATTCGTGTGAGGGTGGTAAGAAGTATTGGTGCGGTGAATGATGCGGCATTCTTTCATGAGGGCCTCAAGATCGTGGGACATAAAAACGCTAACGCCGTCGCTGATGGTTCGTTTAGGGCAGCATGGCTAAGAATAAGGTATTTTTGAGAAGAAAGTGACGCCATGCTGAGGCAGAGGGCAACGGTGATGCTTTAGTGTATCGAGGGAGGTGATCGACTGCCACAATAATAAAGCGGTTACCAGCGGGAATAGTACGAAGAGGTCCATAGAGATCTATGACAACACGGTCAAACGGACGGGAAGGACAAAGTAACGGCTGCAACGAAGTAGGGGACTTGCGAGGAGCAGCTTTTCAGCGTTGACAAGATCGGCAAGCGCGCACAAAATGCCGTACAAAGCGGTACGTTCCACGCTGGTAAAATCGCTGACGGAGGTACGTGTAGTTTTCAATACGCCACCGGGGGACCCCGTGGGTCAGCATAGAAAGCGGCGAAAAATGTCGGCACGGAGATGACGTGGGATTAATTGGAGGCATTTCCATCCGTCAACCAAATAATTGCGGCGATAGAGCAGGTCAACTTCTTCGTCTTCGGGCGCACAAACGCGCTTGTTCATGCCAGTGGCTGTAGCGATGACGATTGGCACAATATAATTTTTTTAATGTTTTTATCTGTTTAGATCCTCTCTTCAACGTCCTTACGCTAGACAGTCAGAATTGTAAAGATGTTCGCAGGAAGTCGGAGGAGTGTTGTGGGCTAGTGAACTTGACTGGGACACGAACGTCGGTGGTTCGGTTTCTAGCGCAGAGGTTTTTCTTTCTAGGTGCAAGTTCGTGCGGACAGATTCTGATAAAAGGCTGTGCTGACACACTCTACCTGCACGCCATTCATGAGACAAGAAATGCTTTTGCATTAAAACTAGAAGCATACCGAGGGAAGATTTGCGGATATAATCGTTATTACCGTAACGTTAAACGATATGTAAAAATTACCTTCAAGAACTCTTTTGCCGAAATGCCCAAGGAGAGAGAGAGAGAGAAGCAGAAGAACAGAATGGCAGGAAGGTTAACGAGGCGACGCCGAGGAGACTATATCTACACTTTCGGAAGAGACCAAAGAGAGAAAATAGAAATGGAAAGCGGCAAAGAAATGAGTGTTTCACTTGTCCATGCACCACTATGATAAAGGGTCAGATGACACCACTTAAAGTTTATAGCTGGGACCTCTACCCCGAGTCCTTTGGGAACTTCAGGAGCACCTTCACTGCTTTCCTTTATGATGAAGGTTTCGTCCAAATCTAAGCAGAGAAGCTTCGAAGCCGAGAAAGCACGCTCTCGCTCAAACCGGGAGCAGTCACAAAGTATGAGCCCAATTGTTTCCACACACCCGCACTGCTCACAAGTTGGAGAGGCTGCCATTGGAAAAAATGGCCGTTAGTAAACGATCTCCTAGCCACTGGCGGCACAACAGCGTAGCATCAAAGCGGCGCAGGTTGAAAGGTACTTGCGCTGGAAGTAAAGTGGCAAAGTTCAGTCTCCATGGGTAGATCATGTCTGTGTAGTCCCATTCCGGGCGTGCAGTCGATGGTACCTTGCTGCCTCGGCTCTTGTTGGTTGTATCGCGTTGGTTGGTTGGTAACATTGGTTGTATCGTGAGCCGATCGAGCAGCATGCCAGCTACGTCGTTGCCAACAATGCCACTATAGTTTAGCAGCCACTGGAAGGTGATTTCAAGACCTTCTTTTACTCTCTTGTGGTACACAGACGTTGCGCTTTCGCTACAAGTGCATGGTACATTGAAGACATAGTAGGGCAGCTTTAGCGTCACATGACACAGCCCATTTTAGATGTTTGTTGAGCAATGTACTTTGCAGCCACACGAAACTCTGGTATTTCTTGCCCAGTAGAGATAGTCCCATGCGAAATTGGTTGGTTAATTTTGGCCCGTCTCGAAGTACCGACCACGGCGGAAGCAGAACTACTTGAGGCTGTCGGACCATCCTTATAGACGTGAGTACAGTATCAACAGACAAATTGTAGCATGGACAGCGCAGTTTCTAAAGGGCTGACATTGATAAATCCGATTTCCTCGTTATCCCTGAAATATCAAGGCGCACACGTGGGAGTCGCAGACATCACAGTCGAGAGGGAGGTCGTGCGGCGAGGTTAACAGATTTGGGAGGGAATTACTGCTGCGTTGTTATGCCTCTGCAGAGGCACAGGCTCAAAGTGATGCTGTGCATGGAATCACTGAAACATGACGTGCGTGCATTTACAAGGAGTTTAAGGCAATATACTTCGATAGCGGGTGATGGTCTTTCCAGAGTGAAATTCTTCACAATGTTCATGCGTTCGAGCGTGACCCAGGCATGTGCTAATTAAGGGCTTCACCCTGGACTGCCTGAAGGGCACGCAAATTAGTCTTGCACAGGTTCGAAAGCACTTGTTTACTGTACCGCAAGAACCCCAAAAATAGTGCTCTGTACAACTCCAGCATTGAGTGAAACGAGACTCATTATTTTCCGCCAAAAAATTGGAGCAAGTGAGCGATAGATTTTAGCTGTTTTTCAAAATAGGGTGCAATGCGGGCTTTATAATAGATGGCATTCTACCAAAATCCTTAAGAAACGATGAGATTTGCAGTGAGAAATGTGATCGTCTATGCATATTGTATATGAAGTCTATATTTGAGTGTAAATGCCACCAGCACGCACTTTTACGGTGAAATGTTAAGGCCATGCCTCTGGAGATAACAAGTTATCGTTGCTCCCTGCTGAAGTCTTGCACGCACCTGGGGACGCGTCGCAGAGGAAGCTCAAATGCAGATATCATCTGCGTGCATAGATACACGGAAGGTATTAAGGAGGTCCTCTGGGAGGGCGATGAGTTCCAGATTGAACAGAGTAGGACTTAGGAGACCGCCGTGGGGCTTGCCATGGTAGGTATAATGCGCAAGTGTCAGCCATTCTTCAAACTGAACAAAAAATGATCTTTTGGTCTCTATTCATGCAAACATCCGACTATCGATTACCAGTTTCCAGCGCTTCAAGGATAGTTTCATGGGCCACAATGCCGTAGGCAAATTTCACATAAGGAAAAAGTGCCACGGATTGGCATTTCATTCGTTTCTGTTGCTGAAAGTGTAAAAAATTTCTGAATATGCCCCGGAATGAAGTTCAGCGGCCCTTCGGTTAATTGTTGCAGTGTAGGATTTGCTATGTTTAGGTGATCACAGAATCAAAGAAAAAGAAAGAAGAAAGAATCAAAGAAAATCAAATAATTATTGGTGACCTAGACAGGAGGAAAAGCAGAAATGCAGACCTGAACTGTGAATATGCAGGAGACTAAGGTAATGCTCAACAACCTCAGAAATGAACAGCAGTTTACAATAGGCAGCGGAGCATTGGAATTGGTAGGCGAATATGTCTACTTAGGACAGGTAGTAACCGCAGATGCGGACCATGAAAGGGAAATAAATAGGAGAATAAAATCGGATGGAGCACATTTGGCAAGTGCTCACAGATTATGACTATAAGCGTATCAGTATCGTTCAAGAGGAAGGTACATAACAGCTGCATCTTACTGCTACGTGGACTTATGGGGTTGAGATGTGGACGCTAACGAAAATGGCTCCACTGAAGTTGAGAAAAAGCCGAGCTATGAAACGTAAAATGGTAGGGGTAACGTTCAGATATAGGAAGCGGGCAGAGCGGGTCCGAGAAATAACTGAAGTTAATGACATTCCAGTGGAAATGAAGAAAACGAAATGATAATGGGCAGGACATGCCGTGCGAAGAGATGGTAACCGATAGTAGCTAAGGGTAACAAGTTCGATTCCAAAGGAAGAAAAGCGTAGCAGGGGACGGCAGAACGTTAAGTGGGCGGTTGAGGTTAAGAAGTTTGCAGGGGCCAAGTGGATACCACTAGCACAGGAGTTGCTTAATCACAGGAGTATGGAATAGGCCTTCGCCCTGCAGTCGGTATAGTCCTGCTGACGATGACGATGATGATAATGATGAGGCTTGTTTGGTGCCCATAATGACGCGACAGCGGTCACGGATCCCGGTCGCGCCTCCTCTCGGGATCTTGTTTGCCTACTTGCACTGCACAACTTCTTTAAACGGTAACCTTTAGTTTGCTTTAGCACACAGTCGTAAGGTACAGAACTACGTGTCAGACCACTATCATAGATATAAACCTCCGCGTAAAGAAGCCATACGAGCGTGCCTGTGCGCTATAGGGTATCATTAATTCGTTATTCGGGATGCAAGGGTCCTGGAGAGTTCGCCTCCCGCCTCAAAGAAGAGACTTGAGTGGGCAGCTTCTGCCTACGTGGCCATATCGTGAGGTCTGGTGACGTCACATTGCCAAAAAATTATTCAGTGCCCGATGATGTCACCTGCCAACTACCACCAGCCGCCATGCCCCTGACTGCTTGCTTGCAGTGCCGATGCCGACAGTGCCGTATTTTACCATTGTGCCCTACGCCTACTGGTGAAATTCGATTAATTCGTAATAATTAACTTATTGTCTCATAACTACCCCCTACCATGGACATAGATCCGCCATACTGGAAAAGAAACCTGCACACCAAGCATTGTCTTATCTGCTCCAGATTTTCAATGATCTGCACAAGTTAAAAAAACAAAATCTGGTATTTTAAAGAAATACAAGGCACCTGACTTAGATATTCTGAACCTGGGAAGGCGAGCAGTATTAGCAAGCTGAAAACTGGCGTACCAACTCACGCATTCGTATTTCAATACAGATGCATCTATACGTAGTACATAGCTATAGCAGATACAATGCCCACTGCCCATAAACGCACATCGAGTTTAACGATCTTGTCTTGCTATTCTGAATGTTTTTAAAACTCAATGTTTCACCTTGCACGAATAGAACGGAACACTCTGAGGGCGCAGTTAAGCACAATTCAACATTGCAAAAGTTTTTTAGAATGGTAAAAGATTTTCTACAATAAAATTAGAATTTTTCGTTCAACTTTGTGTAAGTAAACTAAAATGTTAGCTCGAATGTAGTGGTTTAAGGTCTTTCACCTCATGGCTCTGGATTGTCCTGAACTGTTGTGTATGTGAACATATTTTAGTGAGAATATTTTTCTAATTTTTCTAAGCTGGAGAATTTTTATTTTGACCTTTTCGGAGTATATACCTCGTTATAGTGTTTGAAAAGAAGTTTATGCACAAATAAAAGCGACAATAGAGATCTTCATAACATGAACGGCGGGCACGGCGGTTAACGCACAAGACAGCCGGTGTAACCCCAAAGCGATCTCGAGGAGCACGGCGGCGCTTCCTGGTTCTCTCAGTCATCTTCCTGAGGTGGTAACAGCATGGTTAATTACATGCTTCTTGATATTATCTGGATGAAATTTGGTGCTGCTGTCTATGTTGGTTCTGAAATACTGCTTCAGCCAATACTGGTGCTCTAATTATCATGTTTTGGTACGCCACCGACTGTACTACCGCAATTTTTGGCCATAAATAATAAATAAGAACATTGTTTTACTGTCAAAAATAGGCTGAAAATAAATATATTGGCCGCAAATTACAACAACTGAACCTAAAGGCAAGGCATTGTAAAATTTGTCCCAAATCAGGGATTGCATTTTGTCCTATCGGCGAAATATAGCCGTCGAAAGCTTTTTTTTTTGTTTTTTACATAACAGGCGCAGTTTTCACAGAAATTATTTTTTCTAGAAAAACAATACTTCTCAAACCCGTTAAGACCTCTTTTATTGGCATTTCAGAGGATCTAAATGTTGCTGTTGTCTGTTTTTGCACTTCATCCACTACCGTTGTTAGGCACTATGCTCGCGCGTTGATGCTACCTGCGCGTAAGTGCCTGGCCGCACCTTGTCACGACGCTGAGCACGTGGACTTTGCAACCAAAGCAATAAAAAAGAAGCGAAAACCTCTCCTACCGCAAACAATAGAGGGCCACGTTCATATTGAGAAGCGTGGATTGCGAATATTTCCCGTGAATGATTTCTTGAATTCGATTTTACATGCAATACGCGGCTACGGCTTGACTTTGGAATCCGTAACACAACTATCGCTTGTGGGAGCACCTCGAGCTTTCTGAAACATATCTTGCTTCTTGCGTTCTCAAAGATAAGGGTGTAGCTACTGGCGCATACAAAGTTTTGTGACACAGAAATGAGCCAATAGATTTTCAGGAATCGACTGGGAATTTGCGCACATCAGCTGCCTTCCTTTTTTTTAACAACTCAAAGTTCCAACACGCATTTCTAAGAAAAACTCGTGTGTCCACATTTCACTGAAACTGTAGGACGATGCAAAAATACGCTAGCATTTGCAGCGCTTTTTGAATGGGTGAACTCAGTGATGCCTCTCTTTGTGCGGCCGAAAGAGTCCGGCAGTCCCGCACCAAGCAGCGCAGATGCTCATGGTCCTTAGAGTTACTCCTTAAAACATCCATGTTGGCTGAATGGCAGCGCGGCCAGTATTTCCTCTAGGTAACATAACAAACGTCGTACTCTCTATTACGCAGCTTTAGGGCGTTAGCTCTAAAGCTCTCTTGGGTCAATGCAGGGTTATCACGCGAATAGTAAACAAACGAAGGTTTGCAGGCGCAAATCCGTCGCATAGCAACGGCGCGTGCCACGTGACAGGCGCCGTATCTTTCACAATTCTGAGTGGACACTTGCACCGCACCTAAGAGAAGGGATGTAAGCGGGAGTGTGAGAAGAAAAGTATTTGAGACTTATGGAATAATTTCGACCACCTGGGGTTCTTTAACGTGCACTGAAATCGCACAGCACACGAACACATTTACATTTCTCCATTCGAACGTGACCGCAGGGTCGGGGTTCGAACGCGGATGCTGATGGTGTGATATAAGTGCAGGTTAAAGATACCCAGGTGGTCGAAATTATTCAAGAGTCCTCTGCTGGCTGCACTTCCTCTCTATTTTCTTTCACTCCCTCCTTCTTGCCTTTCCTTACGGCGCGGTCAGGTGTCCACCCAGGAGTGTGGCAGATACTGCACCTGTCCTTTTCACAAGAGCAACCTGCAATTTTACTAATAAACATAAAAACCGAGGCAGTTTCACACACGTGGCTGTGTTCGTAATTGTGACGGTGTCAAATAAATCAATAAAATAAATATAAAAACGAGCCTCCTTTCTTATATAAACTCAGCTATCCTCTAGGTTCAGCAGCGTTGAACCGCTCTAGGTTTTCGAATGGTTGCTGTGTGAACATTAATGTGTTTTTTACCTGTTTGTGTCCAAATACAGGCCATTGCCTCGTTACAAATCATTAACCTCGCTTTCAAACAATTTTGAAGAAGAGGAATATTACTCTCATCTTGAAAATACATCAGTGTTTAGTACTTATTCATCATCATCAGCCTGATTATACCCACTGCAGGGCGAAGGCCTCTCCCATATTTCTCCACTTAACCCGGTTCTGTGCTAGCTGCCCCCACTTGACCCCTGCGAACTTCTTAATCTCATCCGCCCACCTAACTTTCTGCCTCCCCCTGCTACGCTTTCCTTCCCTTGGAATCCAGTTTGTTACCCTAAGCGACCATCGGTTATCCTCTCTTCGCACTACATGTCCTGCCCATGTCCATTTCTTCTTCTTAATTTCCACTAGAATGTCGGTAACTTGAGTTATTTCTCTGACCCACTCTGCACGCTTTCTATCTCTTAATGTTACTCCTACCATTTTTCGTTCCATAGCCCTCTGGGTTGTCCTCAACTTAAGTAGAACTCTCTTGGTTAGCCTCCATGTTTCAGCCCCATAGGTGAGTACAGGCAAGATGCAACTGTTGTATACTTTCCTCTTGAGCGATACCGGTAAGCTGCTAGTCATAATCTGCGAGTGCTTGCCAAATGCGCTCCATCCCAATCTTATTCTTCTTGATATTTCCTTTTCATGGTCCGGATCTGCGGTTACTATCTGTCCTAAGTACACATATTCGCCTACTATTTCCAGTATTTCGCTACCTAATGTAAACTGCTGTTCCTTCCCGAGGCTGTTGAACATTACCTTAGTCTTCTGCATATTGATTTTCAAGCCTACCTTTCTACTTTTTCTGTCTAGGTCATCAATCATTATTTGCAGTTCATCCCCCGAGTTGCTTAGCAAGGCTATGTCATCAGCAAATCGCAGATTACTGAGGTATTCTCCATCTACCCTTATCCCTAACTGCTCCCATTGCAAGTCTCTGAATACTTCCTCTAAACAAGCTGTGAATAGTACTGGGGAGATTGTGTCTCCTTGCCTAACACCTTTCTTTATGGGAATTTTGTTGCTTTCTTTATGTAGAACTATGGTTGCTGTGCAGCCACTATATATATCTTCCAGCACTTTCACGTACGGCTCGTCTACCCCCTGATTTCGCAATGCCTGCATCACCGCCGAGGTTTCAACTGAGTCAAATGCTTTTTCGTAATCAATGAATGCTATGTATAAGGGCTGGTTATATTCCGAGCATTTTTCTATCACCTGATTGATGGTATGGATATGATCGATAGTAGAGTACCGTTTCCGAAACCCTGCTTGATCCTTTGCTTGATTGCAGTCTAAGGTTGTCCTGATTCTATTAGCGATTACCTTAGTAAATACCTTATACGTAACAGACAGTAAGCTGATTGGTCTGTAATTTTTAAGGTCCTTAGAGTCCCCTTTCTTGTGAATGAGGATAATGTTTGCATTCTTCCATGCTTCTGGTACCGTCGATGACACCAGGCACTGCGTATACAGGGTGGCCAGTTTTTCTAGCACGATATCCCCCCCGTCCTTCAGCAAATCTGTAGTTATCTGATCCTCTCCAGCTGATTTCCCCCTTTTCATAGTTTCTAGTGCTTTCTTGACCTCGTCCTTCGTTACTGGTGGAACGTCTGACTGTTTTTCCCTACCGCCAATCTCATTACGGTCCTGACTACTTTGGCTACTGTAGAGATCTGTATAGAACTCCTCGGCTACTTTGACTATCTTGTCCATATTAGTGATGATGTTGCCCGCCTTGTCCCTTATCGCATACATTTGGTTTTGTCCTATGCCCAATTTCTTCTTTACCGTTTTAAGGCTTCCCCCGTTCTTTACAGCATGCTCAATTTTCTCCATGTTATACTTCCTTATATCGGCCACCTTGCGCTTATTGATTAGCTTTGATATCTCGGCCAATTCGATCTGGTCTGTTGGATTGGAAGCTTTCATACTCTGTCGTATCTTAATCAAATCTTTCGTCTCCTTAGACAGCTTACCGGTATCCTCTCTAACTATCCTACCGCCTACTTCTACCGCGCACTCAGTAATGATACCTCTGAAATTATTGTTCATTGCCTCTAGGGTAATGTCGCCATCCTCAGTTAGAGCTGAATACCTATTCTGTAGCGAGATCCTGAACTCTTCTGCCCTCCCCATCAGCGCTAATTCGTTGATGGGTTTCTTTCTTAATAATCTATAGCGTTCCTTCTTCAGATTTAGGCTAATTCGGGACCTCACCATCCTGTGGTCACTACATCGAACTTTCCCGATTACCTCTACATCCTGCACAATGGCTTATTACGATGTTAATATTTAACAATCAACTTAAGTCCGCTTCAGGTGGAAAACTTCTCCCTCTGTCTTCAAACAAAACCCTCTGCTGCGCCATTCGCGCTCACCCTTTACCCACAAACTTCCTAATCTCATATAACCACGTAATTTAACCATGCCCCCTGCGGCGTTTCCCTCCTTTACGAATTCGCTTCGTTATTCTTGTAGAACAACGATTGTCCCAATGCCTTTTGGTTTCCTTGACTTTAGCTCAAACGACTTTAACTCTAGCCTCTGTTCTCAAGCTTACTATGCTCCCTTCCAGTGCGTTGCCGTTTTCTCAATCATTTTCCTTTGCGTACTACTTTGAGTTGTCGACTTTTAATTCCTAGCCTTTTCGCCGGCCTTCAACTACCTGCCGCAAAGGTGTGCGCTGTTAAAATACAACTTTGCATATTTGCCTGTCAAGGGGCATTGGCTTTGTAATGCTTATTCGTGAGTTGAGATCACTTGCCAAATGGTCTTGACCTCGTTCGTGTCCTCCGAACATCTTCGCTTTGGTGATCAATACCTGCTTAAAATATCCCTTTCGGAATCGCCCCATAGGTCACAGTGCAATGATCCAATGAAGTTTGTCACGCTCTGTCAAGCTCGAATTTCTCTAAATTGGAACGCGTATTACCATCTAGGAGGGCAGATTGGCGTCTTAGCTTTCGGTTTTGGCGCAGTGTATTGTTTCTTTTTTTTTTTTCAGCAGGCGGCAACAAAGGAGTGATTTTAAACTAGAAAAAAAAGGGGGTGGGGGGGGAGGGAGGGAGGCGAGCTAGGAAAGCGGAGCGTGAAATTTGAATTTTGCCGCGGAGGAAAACAGGCGTCAGTGACGCAAGTCAGCCTCATCGTCATCGGATTTTTATGATACTCGTAGTGACCAGTCAAAACACAACTTCGAAAGCTCAGACTTTAGCTCTGACAATTACAAAATAGGCGCACGACTAGAATCATTAAAAACTGGCCAAATGGGAGCACAGTTTGAGTTTCCGCTCTCTCTACAGGAGTTTGGAGTGCTAAAATAGCCTTACCTGTTTGTGGAGTTTAACGTCACAAAGCAACTCAGGCTATGAGAAATGCCGAGGTGGAGGACGCCGAAAATTTCGACCGCCTTGGGCTCTTTAATGTGAAGTGACATCGCACAGCACGCGGGCTCCTGGCTTTCAGCCTCCGTTGAAAAGCGGCCGCCGAGGCAGGGTCTCGAATCCGCATCCTTTGGCACAGTAGTCGAGCGCCCAAACCACTGCACCACGCCGGCGGGGCCTAAATAGCCTTACTATTTTATCTATATTCGATACGAATTCCGCTAGTTATGGTAGATATCCTGTTGTCAGCGCAGATGTTTGTGGACTTCGTGCTGAGGTAAGAATCTGGTGTGTACGTGACTGAAGGTGTGTGTACGCGGCAGCCCGAATTAGATCAGATAAATGTTTGGTTCATTTTGACTGACATTAATTAATTTATTTTATTGTTGGGCCAAGTTATACACGCTATTTCTGAAATTAGAAATAAATACGCCTAGACGAACATTTTGGCTTCTCAGTCATTACGATGTGAAGCACATCTCACTCGTCAACTGCCCTCTGCACAGCATCCGTTTCACAAGCCGCAAAAGGTACGTAAACGAAAAAGCTGCAAGCTATGCGACGATCAGAAGAAAATTCAGGCCCAAATTGTTGTTTGTTCCAGTGTAAGTTCAAGTAAATTTGTGCTTAATAGTTGCATGCACACCTGTCGCAGTAGTGAGTGGGAGGTCTGGTGCAAGATAGCACAAAAAAGTTGTAGAGAAGTCTGCCACTTTATTTTCGCCTCGAGGTTAGAAAAGAGGCAATGTACCAATTCTCTTTTTTTTTTGTTTTTTTTTGTAATGCTGAATTTTTACTATGGTACTTGACTGCCATAGTCAGGCATTTCTAACTTTGTTATATTTGTTTTAAGGAAAGTTTGTACCTCCGATTTTTATTTTCTTTTATGTATTAAGTTTACGGGTCGCAATTTTTTTCATTATATTATCCTATTGATTTGGCTGCATTTGATATATGTTATAAAAACTTTGTTTTTATAACATATATGACTTCTTTAGAAAATATTTTCTGCCGCTTTTCAGAATTGCCTGTTTATCTGCTGTTCTGTAAGAGTTTTAACAACCAAGAAAAAAAAGCCTAAAAATGCCCGTCCTATATTTGTACAACTTGAAAGAGAGACAAATTAGCACATTTTTTATGTTTGAAATTTTCTGTGAAAATTATGACTTACACACTGAAGCCCTTCTGCCTTCTTAAACTATTTGTTTTTCAGAAAACAAAATTAGAATTTGAGGTTTTTATAAACATTTTACTCGGTTAAAGCATATATTTTTTTTTTTGGTATGTGAAAGCTAATTTTTGTAGCTGTAATTTGATATGTATTATTCTATGATAGTACCAAAATTTCATTAAGCAAAACCTAATTTCGAGCGCCTATAAGGATTTGCTGCTTTTTCCGTGGCCACGAAGGGGTTTGCCTTAAATAAATGTGTTGTGTTACGACTATCAGTACTTCACTGTCTATAGAAAATCTGGATGAGTAAAATTGAATAAGACCAGTGGAATGCTATATCAACTCGTATTAGTTACTCTATTATACTCCGCTAAAGCCCTCAATCATGTTCAGCACGTGTTTCCTTAAGCTAAACAGGAACTACTGAAATGGATGAAAAGATAGAAGGCCCTTTAATAACCCTAATAATGATAAATGTAATGCAAAATAAACAATATGATAGTAATAAGATATATTATAAAGATAAAGTAATCAGGCTGCCGCGATGCAAATTAATAAAAAAAAAAAGAGATCTGGCATTGAATTTAGCCATGAACGGCGCAGACAGACGACCCCCATAGTTCATGAACTTTAGACCAGCTTCGATTTCATGCTCAAATGCTGAAATCACATAGCGTTGAAATACTCAAGAATTCGCGTAAGGAAACGCTCGTGAATGCTTAGGTGGCTTTTCTGTATGACAATAACGATTCAAACTTTACAAAGTTGAACATGAGGGAACGAGAAAATATAAAGCAAAGAACACAAGTGAAAAAAAAAAAAGACATCCAGTTTGCTGACAAGAACCGCCTGTTCTAAAGTCCGTAAAACCTTTCAAGTACAGCGTTAGTTCTGCTATAAAACAAGAAGGCAATGCTTCTCCGTCTGCGTCCGACACAGTTACATAGTTTTTCGCCAACTGCCACTACGAGACGTTCGCAATAATGCTGTCTTGACGTGATCTGAGCTCCTTGAGCCGCCAAAATGTGATGCAGTGAACGGAAAAGAATATGGTGCTTGCAATGTATTTATATTGACGTCAAGCGACGTAGTACACATTTGCCTCGTACGGCGCCAGCTTGTATTTGCGAAGCAGAATAAAAGACGGAGGTAGTTGCTCTGCAGTTGTCGCAGTTCGGGAATGCCTGCCGTGTGCCTCATTGTGGATTTCAAAAAAATCGTTCTTCCTGGAAAGAAAATTTACCGGTAAAATATTGTCACGTGGTGGTGACCAGGGTCGATGACACAAATTAAGAGTCGGTGATTGCACTGAAGAAACTCTTCATTGGGTGACTTGCGTCCGCAAAAGAGCTAAGCAACTCGGCGGCGGCGATAGCAACAAACGTGCTCGTCGATCGTCGAACAAAGAATGCCCGTCATACTCGTCAGCGCTCAATTTAAAGGCTGCACAGAACAATTTAGATAACGTCGCAAACTGCTACTATACCACGACCTGGAACATTGTAGAAACATACGCAAGTGATCGGAATCTTCGAGACAGATCTCGGCGCATCGTTCGCGACAAAGAAAACGATAACGCGTCGTATCGCGACAACGAGCATGAACAAACACGGGATACAGAATTGATACGCGTGCCAGAATCACAGTGATAAGCCCGCATGCCGGCGGCTGGTAAAAACAATAAATACAGTTTTGAAGGTTTCGCGGCGATATTTTGAAGGGGAAAAGATATGATTTTGATATGCGTAATGAGCTATCTGTAGGAACCAAAGAGCAATCTCTGGGCGAGCCTTGATTCTGAATTCAGGCCTCAATTTCTGAAAAAACAAAAAAAAAAACAAAATTTGGCCTTTTGCGAGAATTGGAATGTAATCTTTTATATAAGGGCATCTTTCAACAGTATTATTTTCAAAAAAACTAAGCCTCATGTAAAGTTGGGAAAACCTATTGTGGCTCGGACGCTTACCGCGACTATTTTACCGTGCCTTTTTGTGCAGCAGGTGAATCCAAGGGTTGTTTCACGTGATTGTTTCGTTTTCGTCATATTTGTTTTTATCTGGCCTTGGAGTAAAGGCTTGGGCAGAGTTGTGAGTCAGCGCTTGTACTGTGGCTTCCTTTTATCTTGTCCTGTGTTTTCTTGTTCGCCCTGCTTAAATTAATAATGGACTATTTTAAGAAATTTGCAAATACACGGCATCTTTTGAATTTTGATTGAAGGGAGAAAATGTGTGACGTTCTTACATTTTCTCATTCAAGCATTACACTAAAAAGCAACGAAAGTGAAATGTTTTATAAAAAAATATATGCATTTGCATCGTGCTTAGCTTTTGATTTTAACTTTATTATCATTATTAAAGTTTTGCGTCTTTACGCAAACCTCTACGAGCACTTACGTGAGCCCCCCCCCCCCCCCCCCCTCCCCCCGAATCGCTTTTCAAGAATAATACAAAGATAAAAGATAACTTAAGTAAACGCCTAAACGGCCGGTATTTTATTTTTCAAAATAATTAGCGGCGGTTGTGCTTCACATTTGCGACGTTTCACATTGTATCGCAGACTAATAAAGTATAATCAACAAGTTTTATTTGCACGTTTTCTTTTATACGATGTATGTAACGCATTACTCTGCATGAATGAGCTCGGGGTATTCGGGGTATTTTTTTTTTTTTTCGGTCTCTGATTGGGTTTTCTGTTACAATAGCCGGACGATGGCTGTGAGATCAAAATTTTCCAGAGGTCACGTGAAGAATGAAAAACTGCCACATGATCTTTGGTCGTTTACTAGTGGTTCCGGCTCTTCAGGCACGCTGTGATACGTTGTGGGGAAAGAAAAAGATGAAGCCTTGATTATATCGGAGTTCTCTTCACACTCCAAGTGACCTATAAAGAACTTAAATAAAAACTGATCGCAGAAATAATTACTTAGAAAGTTGAAGAAAACAGGATAACTAGCTATCTCCAAAATTAGATTATTATTTGCATTAATGAACACCAAAAAGTGATTCCGGAATCACTGCAGAATCTGGAGTGGAGAAATGCGAAAGCCTGGGCTTTGCTGCTGCACACGGTACATCGTGCGCCCCTTGTAGAGATTTGAGACTGCGGGGGTTATGATAGCAGCTGCATCGTTGAAGACATTGTGCAAAAAGCTGTGCATGTTCTTTTATTTTTTAAGGCGAAAACCTTTCTAGGCTCATAGTGAAAATCTAGCGTCGGCGATAATTGTCAGCGAGATGTATCGGCGAGATTCCGCTAGTGACAGATACTGCGAGTTTATTTTCCTCTAAACCAGTTATAGAACGCCGGTGAACTTTGATGTGTTCAACAGAACGCTGGTTGAGTTCGACGAGGGGCGCGCGATGTACCGTGTGCAGCAGCAGAGCTAAGGCTTCCGCATTTCTCCACTGTAGAATGACGTCACATACCGAAATATAGACAAGTCGCTATTCCGCCGTTCTCATAAATCGCGTGACCGGAAGTGAGGGATCACGTGATCACTTTAGACGTATCCATTACTCCGGTTGGCTATTTCCACGTGCGATAGAGTTAAATAACTTCAATAAATTAACTAATGACTCCATTTACACGAAATGCTTTCCCTGGCGACATTTTTTTCCTCCTCTATCGACTACGATCATTTGCTTTTTCCATTTGTCCGTCACTCGGACGCAATCCTGTCGCCAAAGTTCTGGTGACCAACTCCTCAAACATAGCCCCATAATGCTTACACATTAAAAGAAACGCCTAACGAAGCCCTATATTTAATCCGTATGATTACTTAGGTGTCAGTGACTGTTTTTCCTTTCGCGTGTTTCTCTTGGCGAGTCCCTAATTTTGTCTGCATTTGTTTGCCGATTACTCTGACCACAGCTTCAAATCTGACCGCGCTGATGTCATAGGTAGCGAAAGAGGGTTATCGCACATGTCCCACCCTCCCCGTTAGGTCAGTTTTCATCGGACAATCCGGTAACAAAGGAGCTCTACGTACACCGCTGTGTATGAAGGCGCTAGTGATCACTCTCAACGAAAAGTCACACGCAACATAAATAGCTAAGAAAGCAGACGATTAAACAGCCACCAATCGTAGCGCAGTTGGTAGAGCACCAGATGTTAAATTCGTAGGCCGTGGGTTTTGATCCCACCAGCGGCATGTGACTCTTTTTACACATCCTCATCAATTATATCCATAAATGGATTATTTTTTAGCAGTATTGCAAACCAAGAAAAAAAAATCTCCCAACGAGGGCCTATATTTAACCATACGATTTCTTTGGTATGAGTGGCTGCTGGCTCGCTTCGTATGTATCTGATAACGAGCACCTCACATTTGTTTGCTGATTAGCTAACGAACAGAATACGAACCGTGTAGCTAAAATCCGGATCGATTACGAATTGAATAATTGCGCTAATTATCTACTGATACAAATATTCCTGTTTTTGATCATTTCTTCGAACCATTAATACGGTTGAGGAGCAGTTCCATAAAGTAATGAGCAGAAAACTATACCTAAAGAAACGCCTCACTAAGCACTAGCTTCAGTGAGGAACCACTACAAAAGATTAGTATAGTGACTCTATAACCGTCAAGTTATACATAAAGGAATATCCAGCTAAACACACACATACAAGAAAATTTACCAGTCACACCTTCGCCTTGGAAATTTTCTAAACAGAGTTCCTTTAGTTCATTGAGTTTTAGGCACAAACTATGGGAGAATAGTGGGTTAGCTACGTTGTTCACATTTCAGAATGAGAGTCGGATTGTGAATAAAATGTTTTAATATTTCATATATATAGGGCTGAACGTATATTTTTATACAGCAGGGGAAAAGAATGAGATGAAGTGTCAAAAAGGCCGGCTCGTCGTGTTCAAATCGCGGAGAATTAAAATACTCCGAAACGTATCAAGGCGAAAGCCTTATTGGGCTATGTAAGCAAGGTCGCGTGTACAGAGCATGTGTATGAAATGTGTCCGCAGCCGTTGTACCCATCTTAGAAGAATTGGGATCAAAGAAACAGTTGTGATTAATAGGGGATGATGTAAGGATGCTGGAGAAACAATATGCCAATGGGATGATTAGTTAATTAACAGAGCCAAAAACGTAAATGTAAAATCAATCAGAGGTCGAAATAGGCATGCGACAAATGTCGATTTTCAAGGGATGTGACATCACGCCAATCAGAAGTTTCAAGTTTATTTATTTTATACATACAGGGGATGTGTTTCTGACGTAATGTGCCCAATAAATGTGTGATAGTAATCATAAGTGTACCATGAGTGTCATTTATCATATAAAAATATAATTAGGACTTAAAAGAGCGAAAAACATTCCGAGAGCACAGCAGAATCTGCACTGGAGAATATCGTAAGCCTGGGCATTGCTGTGTTGTCCGCGAGATGTATCAGCGAGATTCCGCGAGTGACAAATACTGTGCTTTTCATTTCCTGTAGCGATGGAGGCGAAACGAAGTGGCGTTCGTGTGCTGTGCGATGTCAGCGCACGTTAAAGATCCCCAGGTGGTCTAAATTATACTCCGTAGCCCTCCACTACGGCTCCTCTTTCTCTCTATCCACTTTCACTCCCACCTTCCTCCCTTCCCTTAAGGCGCGGTTCAGGTGTCCACAGAAAACTAGTGTGACAGATACTGCGCCTTTCCCTTCCTGTGAACCAATTATTGTTATTATTATTATTTCCTGTAAGCCAATTATACAACGCTGAGGAACTCTGATGCATTCAACGGAGCTCTGGTTGTGCTCGACTAGGAGCGTGCGATGTACCATGTGCAACTGCAACGCTCAGGCTTTCACATTTCTCCACTGCAGGTTCTACAGGTTCTGCAGTGCTCTCAGAATTTTTGTCATTTGTAGAAAGCAGTTTAATAGTGATAAATAAATTGGTACACAAGACTAAGAAATAATTAATACTAAACAAAACAGTCCCTCGTGAAACATTCGCTTAATACACTTCGGTAATAAATATCACGTTTGCGAAATAATACCTACATCCTTCTACAAAACTGTAGCAGGTAGTAGTCGGATTAATACAGAAAGAAAGGAACGTTAAATTTTAATGAGGTGACTCGCAGGCAGAACGCAACGGCGGCGCAAAGGAGCGAGGAATGCTAAAGAGGTCGTAGAAGTGAACAAAGTGCTGAGCGTCTCCGCTTTATTTATACGTGGTGCGCTGGCGCAACCGTCGCATGGAGCGACACCGACTAGTCGCTATAGTTCTTCAGCGAATTCTATCCTCACGCGCCAGTACTCAACAGACATTAGAGGTGCGACAAAGCACAACAGGTGTAGCATTATATGCCCCCGATATTTTTATCATGTTGGTCTCATTAATATTCATTACGTGATAACAGCCCTTTAGTCTGCGCGATCCTACAGGCTTTTGACCGCATGAGCTATTTGAATTGGTGATGAACTCATCTTTGCGTTAAACCCGTGGGGAAAGCACCAGCCTATTTCTAGTCATGAATATGCAGCCTGGTTTTTTTTTTCTTTATTTACGATTGCTGAATTAGATTAAAATTATTCATGAAACATATAAACAGTCTGCAGCTTGCTGCTGAAGGCATCGCACATTTGAGGCTTACGAAAATAGAACATAGTGCCATCCGCATAAGTGATAAAAGCTGGAGTCTTACTTAGGGAGACGATGTCAGTGGCATAAAGAATGAAAACCAAGGGTCCCAAGACACTGCCCTGTGGAAAGCAAGGTGCGAAGCGTTTGGAATTTCAGAACTGAGTGCTCCATTTTATTTGTTGCATATGCAAAAGTAAAGTGAATTCTGATCATTACAAGACATTTTCATCGAAAATCATACTGCTCGAGTTTGGTGCACATTGTTCTGCTATCAATGCGATATAAAACTTTTGAAAATCCGAAAAAAGTAACCAGTTTGAAAAACTTCTGCTAACGGACTCTAAAGTTCCTTCTTAGTTGCCTTGAAGGTTTCTTTCAATATGTGCTTTATGAACCAATTTTGACTAATTGGCAAATAGTTTTTTTTAAATGAAAATTTATTCGGCATTTACCTGCATATACTGAATTTAAAGCACTCCGAGGCATCCCTGAAACGAGATGGTGTTTTAGGGATATTAGAATTTGATAACCAATCAATAGACTTCCAGGAGATGGATGGAAGAGGTATTTGGTGATAATTTGAAAGAGCATGTTTGTGTCCGCCTCTATGCAGAAAGGTTACCTCGGCAATTAAGTGTTTCTCTGGAAAACTGTTCATTTACGAAGCAGCAGTTACGCATATGTGTTCTAAGAATGGGATAATTATATAGACTTGACGCTTTATTAGCGCCACTCTAAAATCATACAAGCCGGATGACCTTTTTTTGCGCAGAAATAAGAATGAGCTTTTGCTTTTCACTCGTGTGTTAGCGTCAAGATTTTAGCGGAAGAAATCGGGCAATTAAGACATTTCAAATTGTAGGGTCCTGACGGCCGCCTACCAAATAAAAAGTAGTCTTCACAAATATGTGCTAACATTTTCCCAAGTCGTCCATTATTAGCTAAAGTATCAAGTGTGCAACTGGCATGCCTCCCTCTATTCAAAACCTAAAGATGTCCAAGGATGCGGGATCGAATCCCGGCCGCGGTGGCCGCTTTTCGATGGATGCAAAAAGCAAGCCGCCAGTGTGGTGTGCGATAGGAGTAAGCTGACGAGCTAGCTGGTTTTCCATTATGCGATTTAACAGCGCTTGCTACACACGGGCAGAGGACAAGAAACTACACACGCTAGTGCGTGTGCTTTCTTGTCCTCTGTCTGTGTGTAGCATGCGCTGTTGAAATGCATAATGCTGTGCGATGTCAGTGCACGTTAAAGAACCCCAGGTGGTCTAAATTTTGGGAGGACTCTCTACATAACCTAATAATGCCTGAGTCGCTTTGGGACGTTACACCCTATAAACCAAACACCACCCTTCGTTATAAACTAAGATATCAAGTGTGTCGCTTGAGCTTGCCCCTCGATTCAAAGCTTTGTTTTTCCACACAAGATGATTTGTTTTTAACACTGCTGGATAATAATTTTTCCCTTGTCTGTGTTGCGTTTGGCAAAAAAAAAGACGTCCCTTTAGAGACGCGTTAGGTGAATCAGAGGTCTTTGAATAAAACGATTGCAAATTTTCATTTTTTGCTTTATCATTTGAAGGACTCTGCTTTACCAACAGTTTAAGAAATGTTGGAAGCAGCATAGGCAAAAAACGGGCATTTTGTGTAAGGAAGATTTCTCAACTCTTCAAGTACCACAGCGACAAAGTAATGTTCTATTTTCTTTTTTTTTTGTAGGTGCATGTCATTTATGGTTGAAAAAGCAGCTTGTTATATCGGCACACAGCGCATACACGTGAGGCTAAATAAACTACAAATGGAAATATTAGGCCGTAAGTGAAACTAAATTCCA
Source organism: Amblyomma maculatum (assembly GCF_055883805.1). Taxonomy (NCBI): domain Eukaryota; kingdom Metazoa; phylum Arthropoda; class Arachnida; order Ixodida; family Ixodidae; genus Amblyomma; species Amblyomma maculatum. Next base: position 56,642,681 of record NC_139350.1, read on the forward strand.
ATAATTCATAATTTGGTGAAAAATAGGACAATACGAAGCACTATTCCCTAAACTTAGGAATACGCAAACCTTGCTCATTACATGTCATAAAGAATCAAAGAGTTCAAATGCTTTGACTGAAGAGCACGTCGAGATGCAGCGATTAAAGCAGCCTCTTTGAAGTCTTACAAAGGTAATGTTTTTTCCAAATACCTTACATGGGAAGTGCTGGAACGGGTAAGCAGACGTGTTAAAGGAAATGTTCTAAATCATGGACATTTAAAGATTAGTTATGTAGTAGTGATCCAAAAGAAAAAGTCATAAGCAGGAAAATTAGTGAAGAAGACGATGTTACTTATGAAGAAACATGAACAACAAGAAGTTTAAAATCGGTTTATGTATTTTTTGCACAAAAACGTTTGTAACCATTGGGAATAAATGTTAGACATGAAAATACAGATTTCACTTCTGTGATAGATTGTGTAGACTGTGTGTGTGTGTGTGTGCGCGCTGTGCCATCGTTGTGTTTCAAGAGAGCATGCGCAATGTTTTGTGCCTGTGTTTTTTATCACCAGATGGCGTTCGCCGTAGCTATTTAAGCAGCTAACAGGCTCACAACGGATGAGGACGAGCGAGCTGTGTCGCTCAGTTGCTGTGGGCCAGAGACGTACTCTCTTATAGCAACCCTCGTCAAGCCTTCGCGACCACCCAACGTGGATTGCCCAGTCATCGTCGACGCAGTGAAGCTGCATATCAACCCGAAGCCGTCTGAACTATATGCAAGGTACGTCTTTTCGAAGCGAGACCAACAAGACTGAGAGGGCGTCGCTGACTATGTCACTGTTCTGCGCAAGTTACCCGAGGACTGCGGATTTGGCGGCACAAAATTTTCATTGGAGGAAATGTTGCGCAACCGTTTGGTTTTTGGAACTGTTGACAATGTGATTCAACAACGGTTGTTAGCATAAAAGGATCTGACGTTCGAAAGGGCATACGAGCACTTTATAACGACGGAAACGGCTGCCAAGCAGCAAAAGGTAATGAGGAGCAATGCACAGGAGCCTGAATTCCAGCAGAAGTTGGCGGCGGTAGTAGAAAAGGTAGCCAGAGACAGGCAACCAGAATGGCAGCGGCGTTGTTTTCGGTGTGGTGGAGCTCATGCAGGATGGCGTTCCAGATTCAAGGATTCGTGTGCTTCAGCTGCGGTTGAAAGGGACACTTAGCAAAAGTATGGCGAAAAAAGCAAGAGGAAGTCCAATTGCAGCTGGAGGTGAATAGCGAATACGATAAGTTGTTCAGAATTAACCAAGTAAAAAGTAGGGCGCCAAAAATGGAACGCCAAAAAGAGTTCAGCAGCAGCCAAGTAAAAAGTGGAACGCCTATCCAAGTAAAAAATGTAACGCACAAATGGAACGTCAAAAAGAGTTCAGCATCAGCCAAGTAAAAAGTGCGACGCCAAAATACGTCATCGCTGTTGTGATTGGGAAGCACATCGTGCCTATGGAAGTAGATTCTGGAGCTGCCAGATTGATTATAAGTGTGAACAATTTTCAAAAGCTGCAAGTAGCCAAACGGATCAAGCTGGAAGATTGCAGCACACAACTCCTGACCTGGACAAAGGAAGGTCTCGACGTGCTGTGAAAAGCGTCGGGGCCCGTGAAGTTCAAAGGCAGAGAATTTCAATTGCCGCTACTTGTAGTGAAGAATGAGGGAAACACTTTGCTGGGCCGGGATTGGTTCCAGCCGTTGGAAATCAGCCTAACTGGTCTTCACAGCGTCCACATCAGACAAGAAAAAATCTTGGAAAGATTTCCAGATGTGTTTAGTGAGACGCTGCCCTACCCCGCATACATATCGAACTGAAGGAGGGCGCACAAGCGAGGTTCCTGAAATGTCGCAGCGTTCCGTTTGCCATGAGGGATGAAGTCATGACAGAGCTAAATCACTTGGTAGAACTGGGAATTCTGCAACCCACACAATATTCTCACTGGGCAACGCCAATCGTCGTGGGGCGGAAAAGAAACAGCTCTCTCAGAATATGCGGGAATTACAGAAGCACTGTGAACCAAGCCGTCAAAAGTAATGTGTACCCGTTTCCCACAAGCAAAGAAATTTTTGCTAGGTTAGGAAGGGGGCGTTTTTTCTACGAGCTGGATCTGGCACAAGCCTATCAGCAACTGTGGGTCGATGACACAACAGCGGAGTTACAATTAACACCGTGCAGGTACTGTACAAAGTTTTTCGGTTGCCGTTCGGCGTCTCCGTGGCCTCAGGGTTTTTTCAAAGAACCATGGACACGGTGTTGGCCGGAATGCCGCAAGTCGCTGTATATCTACCCGACATCCTGATCACCAGCGAGTCTATTGAGGAACATGAAAGAACTTTGGACTAAGTCCTCAGTCGCCTGTCCAAAACTTGGGCTCAGAGTTCAAGCCTGGAAGTGCGAGTTTTTCAAAAAGAGCCTTGAATTTTCGGGGCATCGGATTGACACTAAGGGCATCTACCCATCGAGGGTCAAGGTCGACGCCATCTACCAGGCTCCGGCTTCCAAGAACAAAAAGGAACTGCAAGCCGTTTTGGGTATGATCAATTACTATAATCGTTTTTTGAAGGGCAGGATAGAGGCGGCGGAAAAGCTGTATCGTTTGTTGGATAGCAATGTGTCATGAAACCCTCCCGCTTCTGTTTTTTAATGCGAGATGATGACTTCGCTATGTTCACAGATTTCTGTCCGCAGACCGTATCCGCAGATAGCGCCCGCAGGCCGCGTCCGCAAAATCGTGTCCGCAGCAGTTGTGAGTAATTGAAAAGCGGTAGAGATTAATGAGTGGTGTCAATCGATAGAGGGTGACGTAATGTGGTTGCCGAAACATAATTAGCCCTATAAGGTAAGTAAGTAATTAATTGCAAGCAAAAAATGTAAACGTTGTCCGCCGCAGTTGTAACTGAGAAGTGGTAGAGGTTAATGAGTAGTTTCAATCGATATAGGGTGACGTAATGTTTTATCCGAGAAAATAATTAGACCAATAAGTTAATTAGGTAATTAATTAGAGGCAAAAAACGTAAAAGTAAAGGCGAAAATGGTCTCATGTTTTAGCCAATGGCTTCGCGCCACATTTGAGTGTATCAAACACTAAAATAGTTAATTAAATCAGTCAGTTAAGGTGAAGTCAAGGATGTGACGTCACGCAACCTGAAGTCGAGCCAAAAAAGGGCATAAGAAGGGATTGGCGCGCAATTTGAAAGTACTACAGACTAAAGTAGTTAATTAAGGCATACATAGGGTGACGTCAAGGATGTGACGTCACGCAATCGGAAGTAGAGCCGAAAAAGGGCGTAGGACGGAATTGGCATGCAGTTTGAAACTACCGAAGACTAAAATGGGCAAACAAGAAGTGAATTAATGTGACATCAAGGATGTGACGTCGCACAACCGGAAGCAGAGCTGAAAAAGGGCATAGGAAGGGATTGGCGTGTAATTTGCAAGTACGAAAGAATAAAATGGTAAACAAGAAGTGAATTACGTAACTAGAAGCAACCAGTAGCAACAACCGCAGCATTCGTGCTTTCGCATTACTCCAGTGCAGTGCTCTTGAATTTTTTTCCTTTTTTTTTCTGCTACCCAGTGTCCGTCTCGTTCTTTCGCCATTGCAAGGTCCGCTGCTGATGTTTTCGTTTATTTCCATTCTTTTAGCGCAGCGGCGCCTTTTGAATGTGGCATATTATGCGGTCTCGCCCTAACTCTCGAGTGAGCTGCGGGGGCGAGCTGACACCTCCTTGTGTTTTTCTACAAGCCAATAATCACAAGTCTGGTGTATTGTAAAGTTACCCTGACGAAGGGAATACCATTCCCGAAACTGTCGACAAAATAAACTGTGAAAACGAACGGTCGCGTCTGTGGCAAGTTGCAACGCTCTACTTTATTAAATAAACTGGCCCATTGAAACCTACTGGATCTTTCTCTCTCCTTCCCGCTCTCTCTCTCCCCCTCTCTCTCTCTACGTATATATATATATATATATATATATATATATATATATATATATATATATATATATATATATATATATATATATATATATATATATATTCCTCTTTCCTCTTCACAATATATATATTGCCACCTGACTGTTCGAGGTGCGCTTGACAATATATATACGTGTGTGTGTGTGTGCAGACAAATGGCACATAATGTAGACAAATGGCGAATAGCGGGCATAGACTGCGAATGCGCCTATTAAAACTTAGGCGGCCAAGGAGCAAAACTAGTGCAGCGGTATATACCAGAAAACAATGCCCTATAGCAGTGGGCAGCAGTCAGTTGATGGCTTAGGCCACTTTCTCTCGGTATTCACTGTAATGAAAAAACCAGCCTATTTGACATCACATTGAGGTATTTCGGCTACTACTGCTAGCATTCGAAAAATAATAGTGTTAACGTATGTAAACAGAGCAGGACGTGGGAATGCTTTTGCCCACAGACAGAAGTTAAAGACGTCGACTTGCAATGCACAACGTGCAGTTAACGAGCGGGGTGATCAGCTGCGGCAATAAAGCTGCGACGTTCAGTACTCATTTGCCGCGAAAAATTCGAGGCTTCGAATCTGCTCCGCTCCGACGGCGTTTTTTAGTGAGAAAGCCATACAAGCGGGCATGCAAGCTTCAGACAATCTCGCTATAGCTTCTGAAACTGTGTATTAGTGCTTTCGCACAACGGAAGTATTCCGACGGCCTAAGAAAAAAAGCGATAAATCCTAGGTGGCTTGTAAGACAGTCCGGATATTGGATAGTTTTGCATGCTCACTAAGGAAAGTTGCACACTGCACTCTTCAAGCTCGTGATAAAATTCCCCGCTTTGTAAGAGAGCTGCGACTTTATAGGTGATATTGCTTCTTTCCTCTGACCTTTGAACTCTGGAATTCGCTGCCTGGAAACGTCCGCTTGCTACCAATTGAAGAATTTTTGACAGCCACTGCTTCCTAGTGTCATTTTATTTTATTTTATTTCATTTTCTTTGATTTTATATGTTTGTATTTTCTTGATACACACTATTGCCTCCGAGTGCCATTTTTATTTTATGTTTTCTTTGTTTTATAAGTTTGTATTTTCTTGATACACTTTTCTTTGTTTTCCCACTCCTGCCATAGGCGCATCGAGGCTGCAGTATGTACAAATAAATAAATAAATAAATAAATAAATAAATAAATAAATAAATAAATAAATAAATAAATAAATAAATAAGTAAATAAATTACATAACCTCTAGCAGGCAAACTTTGAATGTTTGTTGCCCTAATTGCAATGGCAGGCAATAATGAGCCTGTCGGTACTCTTAATTGGGCTAGTTGATGAACGCATTCAGACATGGTGCCAGCGCACAAGAAAGGCGCCCACTGAAGGTAAGGGGACAGGACACTAGTTCCCCTACCTTCAGTGTGTGTCTTCCTTGTGCGCTACCACCATGTCTGAATAATCGACCACTGGTGACCCATGCTAAATGGACATGGTACGAAAATAGTTAAATGCTTGAAGTGGAAAACCTAGCGCGAAATTGTAAATACACCTTAATGTAGTACCGAACACACTATAAGCGCCATCTAAGTCGTGTTCACTGAGCGCTACATTCCGGTTCACACCCGCGAATGCTTCCCCAAATTTCAATGCGGCCTGGTTTGTACGGAAATGTAGTGCCGCAGGAAACATGAAATGCTTTTGAGGGGCCAAAATAATGCGAAGTTTTGGACTAAGTCTTAGTCTTAGCGCAGCGACATTTTTAAAAAGAGATGCGTTTATCCCAACAAAATTCAATTTATAGTCAGCGCCTTGTGTGTCCTGTTCTTGTCCGTCGTCTTTTTACGCAGTTCCTATAGTATAAATCCTTAGCAGCTAACCCGATCAGCCGTCCTAGCTTAGACAAAATATTTCACCCAAAAGGTTTGACTCCAAGCTCTATAACAGGGCTCCTGGAAGCACTTACGAAAGCACCTAAGCTCGAAAAAAGGAAAAGAGATTTAGCATCGCCTGAGAGATGGCAATTGCTGGAGGCGCACAACAAGCCACGTACAGGGTGTAAAGCAATGCCTTCTTGTGCTGTTTATTTTTGACACATACTGCACACGCTAAGTGATGTGCAAATGATCCAGCATTCTTTTTATCATCACGAAGTTAGCTGGGAATAGACTTGAATGATTGCAACGCGGTAAAAAGATCCTTCAAAACTTCTTGGTGTCAATATTGATACTTTTATGCGAGCCGTTCATGTTTCTTAGCAGCCGATGCAGAGTAGCCATGTATAGTTTCTTGCAAGAAAAAAATTTATCCTGAAAAACTTAGTCTGCTTCTTTTGCCCGTCGATAAGCTGCACCGATCGCCCAGTTCAAATCTGATCAACATTCAGTAGTACTTGCGAGCGGGCTAGTTGGCTGTACGACTCCGACGACCTCCGGCGCTGCATGGTTATACACAAAAAACAATACAAACACAAGAGAATTAAACCAGGACGTTAACACAGATGATGCGCTCGCTACCAACTGCCAGTTTTTGTGGTATGAAGAAGAAGAAAGCTTCACACAAAACGTGGGGTTGCAATATGAAGAAGAAGTAAACAAAAGATTCAGAAAAAATAAACGAAAATAAAATGAAAATAATGACAAATTAGGCCTAACTTTTTGTCACATTGTCTAAACGTCTTGTCACATTGTCCAAATGGAGAAGTATCACCTACTTGCTGTTGAGCGCCACCGACGGAACACTCACGCATTCCCCTTCTTCCCCCGAGATCATCTTGAATGCTTCAATAATCTCTCGTTTAAAACTGTCTTTTGCGCTTTCCAGCACCTTGGTTTCCGTGAACCTTGGTACACAATCCGGGCTCCTCAAGTACTGTTGATTGTCATCCGTTTTACACCTGTATAACCATGCAGCGCCGGAGGTCGTCGGAGCTGATCAACACTACATCAGAGCCAACTGTTGGGCGAGATCAGGCAAAGTTCACAATTGGGGGTATATTAGTTAATTATCAGTCAATCAGCAGTCAGTCCGTCAGCCAGTCGGTCAGTCAGGCGAACGGGTGGCCGCGGAGAAGGAGAGGGTTGGGGGGGAGGGGTTGGTACATCAGTCGATGAGTTGTTCATTGTTCGAAGCATTAACCGGTTGACCAATAAATCAATCAGTCATTGAAACAATTGTCTACAATAAATCAATGCTTAATCAATCAAACAGTGGACGTTTGGCCTGCCTTAGTCCTGTATTTAATGCATGCACGAGTAATATACGGTCTTGTCAGCAGAGGGCAAAGGATGTACACATATATACCACGTCAATTTTGTATTTATTATATCTGCTATATCTTGTAATGCATGTATTTAAGCTCTGTCAACAGACGATTACATAAATAAATGCTCATTTTTTTAGATTATAGAGAGCAAGATTATAATGTGAAATCGAACGCTATCATCATTAGACAGAAGTGTTTTTAAATTTTTTGAACCGGCGTTGCAGTTCCAGATATCGAAGACAGCAAATGCGCCTTTTAAACCCTATTATATTGGCCTTAACGTGTTACACTGCGACAAAAGGGCACCGGTCGGATTTCTAATTCAGCACATATGGATACAGTTAATCTATTACGACTCATTTCGGCTACAGTACCATGGGAAGGGAAACCAATTTATTAATGGACAATCCGGGAAAGTCTACTCAACGCGACAGTAAAAGCCCCTCTTGAAGCTCATAGTTTCAAACAACTGTGCCGAATCGCCAGCTCTACTTCACTGCTGAAAGCCTTCAATTTTTATGAGAAAGCATTTCTTGGCTCATGAATGACGCGGACAGAGCCTGCCATCAGAGCAGGTTAGCGCGAATTGACACTAAAGAAAAACATCGTCTTATCACCAAGAATCAGATCAGATTTATTGGCCCAGGCATGAGGGCACAATATTTTGTTTAAGGTAGGCCATGGAAGATAAATTTCTTAAGAACAATAAATATGAGTGGTACTGGGGACCCGAACAAGCCACGCCGCCACGTAAAGCAGCGGAACGTATATGAATTTTACAATAATTGTGGTCATTTTGAGCTCAAGGCAATATGTAAGACTGTTTTTGTACAATAGTTGCCACCTGAAAATATCCACCTTTCAGTATTCACCGCAAGTGTAGTATACGATGTAATTATTTCCCACTGCGATAGGTTATTACAGAGGAATCACCGTTTTATTTATTCCGTGGTTACATTTAGTCCATTATGGTGTAATTATCGCGCACCAATCTCTGAAGGAACTTATTCTGCGTTTCAGAATTATTTCGAACATTGAAGAAAACTAAGAATCTTGTATGGGAAAATGAATACACCTGTCAATCTGCAGCTGTAGTAGAGCCACGTTCGAAAAAGAATAAATAAATATATGAGTAAAAAGTATTATGCATATCTTGGTAGTGCTAGGTGCTAGTGTGCAGACTCCTACCAATACGGAATGCTGTAGTTATTATGAAGCTAATTGTATATCCGAAGATATATGTTGAAAAACACGGCGCCAATTTTAGTTATGCTTGCTATCTTTTTCTTCACGTTGCTGTTGCTAGCATTAGACGATTAAGAAGAAGAAAAGAAAACTTTAACAATACAATCTGCTCCTCTTCTGCAGTAAAGAAAGTTGCACTTCGAAATAGCTCTCGTAAACGCATTTTTTGTAGTCTTGCTAAAAAAGACATTGCCAAAGATCTTCCTTGCAGCTCTTGCAAGGTCAAAGATTGCCCGTCATACTCCAGTTCAACACCCAATATTGTCTTCCGCTTTGACGTTCACACTGGAACTCGCAGGTTAGGTATGAGCACTGAATATGCACCAGAGGAGGCGCAACTAAGCCGATTATGCTTGCAGCTCTCCGAGCGGTCACGTGGCGCAAGTCAGAAATGTAGAATCTAATTCTTTGACACAGATAGGTAGCCGCGTTCGCCGCATTTTAGTTACGTTGGGCATATACATATCCTCAGAACAATGTACTATGTACCTTGAGGGTATAATAAATAAATAAATAAATAAATAAATAAATAAATAAATAAATAAATAAATAAATAAATAAATAAATAAATAAATAAATAAATAAATAAATAAATAAATAAATAAATAAATAAATAAATAAATAAATAAATAAATAAATAAATAAATAAATAAATAAATAAATAAATAAACTCGAGACACCGCGATGAGGTACTGCGGCGTTCGCATCCATTTGGTGAAGTCCTTCGGCTTGATCCTTCTGCGCAACTAGAATATGAACGCTTCCAAAAACAAAAAAAAAAAGGGTTAGCCTGATTCGGTCGAATCTGTCTGCATAATGCATTTCCCCTGAAGCGGCCACACCGCGACGCAACCAAGCGGTGGGAGGAAAGAGAAAAAAGGACAAACCTATATGTCTGAAGAAAAGAAAACAAGCGAGGCGTAAGATCTCAGCCAAGCTGGCGTCGCTCTGAGAAAGATCAACACAGAAGAAGCGGTAGAAGGGCGAGGAAAAGCGAGAGCGAGCCCCAGTGCCATTTCGTTATTACCACTTCGCGTTAAACAGCCCGTCAAATCAATCCAATTGCATGTCGCGCCTTGGAAATTTCTGCGTTAGATAGTGACAAGATTGAACTTCTATAGAACTTCTATATTCTCTAGGAGGGTTCAAAATGCGAAAAGTCTTAATGTATGTTTAGTTCCGAGACTCTGTACGACAAGTTTCGGTACCGGTATGCCGATACCTCGGTCTGACTGTGGGGGGACTAATCATGTGACTCAAAGCAGTCGACAGCTCTCACCTATGGTGAAAATTCCCCCAGCTTGAGGCTGACGTTCTTGTGGAACCTGCCGAATTAATAGCGCCAGGTACCGACTAGCCATGGATGTGAAGTCCGATTTCACAGCTCTGAGGAATGCTCGTAAACTAGCAGCTGTAGGCACCCTGAAAAATGTCGGTTGCAGAAGTTTGTCCTTTGATATGATCATGAACTGGGGTTTTGCACGGCTTGAAATTTGAAGTTTATTTTCCCCATAGAAGAAATTGCAGGATCCTGAATAAAAGTGCTTTTTTGAACCTGACGAGGTTCAGATCCCCACTGCGCCCTGTACTCTGGGGATACAGCGGCATACAGTTGAAACATAAGAATATAGTTTTCTTTGCCCAGAAAGGTACAAATAAATGCAAAATAGAGAAACAGTATAGCAAACAGTTAAAATACTCACAAGAATTTTGACACCAGTCATCGTGAAGCACATACATACGCAAAAATTACATAACTATGAATAATAACGACGACTTAGTACATGTTTTAAGACAGTTTCCATGTCCACACTCATTCAACCATTCAAACAGCTACTCTCTGCGGAAAAAAAAAAGAAATAAAGGAAAATTATATTTCGTTCAAAGCACGCTTGAACGCATTAAGGGATGTTTTCTGCTCAATTAAGGTAACAAGGCGCTTCTTTTTATTCAAAAGCATAAGTATTTAGGATCCTAGACTTTGCCCACCATATAGTTTGTCCTCAGCTTTCGTACTCTGTATTGTTTATTATTACGATAAACTGATTGCTGACTTTTAAAAGTTTACTAACAGTCTTTTGGCGCGTAGGGAAGTGGCGTTGTTTGCTAAAAGAAAAAAAAAGAGTAAGATGTAGCATGGCGTCTGTCGCCGCGTATTTAGGTTTACTAACAGTGTAGCCAGTGCTGAAAATTCTTGCCTACGATTTTTTGTGCTATGAGGCCCCCGAAGAAGTTCACTTTTCGAACAACGCATGCTGCGCAGTAAAAGGGTGTGTGCAACTGATCTTGAAGTGAATCAAAACTTGTACTGCGTCCCTCCTAGTCTGATACAATTAGGCACGTTTAACGTCATTACCACAGCACAAGCCACTTCGTCGTGTGCAGACGCGTGTCCATCTTCCTGTGAATAAAACAGCCCCGTTCTGTATAGCGTTTTGCTTCTTGAAACAGCTTTCCGATAAGTTTATTTGGTTGATTCATAGTGTTTAACCTACCAAAGTGGCTCAGGTTATCAAGAAAAGGTATGACTTTGCTACGCATTGGTTAGTACACCGTCCTATTCATCACCATCATCACCAGATGACCACACCCACCGAAGAGCATAGGCCTGCTCTCCCAATCCCTCCAATTAATCCTGTGCGCAGGACCAGCTGTGGCCACTTTTTCTTCGCAAACATCCTAATCTCGTCCGTTCATATAAATTTCTCGCGCACTCTGTACGCCTTCTTTCTTTTTCAAGACGCTCCATTAACCTTAATGTCCATCGATTATCTCCCCTCTCATTAGTGCCCTACTCGCGACATTTTTTTTTCTCATGGTTTCGGCTGCACGAATATTAACACGCTTGTTCCTTGACCCGCAGCGTGACACCTATCATTTTCCTTTCCATAGCTTGCTGCGTTGTTCTCAATTTACGTTGAGCCCATTTCGTAAGCCTTCACGTTTCTACCCTACAGGTGAGTGCCGGCATGCTGTTGTACACTTTTTCTTGAGTAATACCGCTAAGTGCTATACACGATATTTCGTGATCAGGATATGTGGTCATTGCCTCTTTTTAGTAGAGCTTCACCACTTCAAGCGTCTCGTTACCGCTCGCGAACTGCTTTTGTCCTCTGGGGTTGTTGTTTATTTTCCTGCTTAATAATTTTAAACCTACCTTTTTTCTTGGCCCGTCTCCACCATTGATCTTGCTTTTTAGTTCGTCCCGCGAGTTATTTGTTAAGGCAATGTCATTAGCGATTACTAGATTATCAAGGTATTGTGTAATTATTATTATCTCCAAAACTACCAAACCACGTCCCTGAATATTTTTTGTGGGCAAGCAGTCTAGAGTCTTCTCTCTTTTATTGAGATTTGATTACTTTCTCTATAGAGGACTGTAATGGGCTGCGCAGCGGCCATAGTTATCTTCTGATATTTTAACATATAACGCTTCCACACCCTGCTTGCACAAATCCTGCACGACTTCTGAGGTTTCGAATGAGGCTAATGCTTACTTGTAATGCATGAATGTTATCTAAAGGGGTTGTCTATATGCTGCGAATTTTTCTACCAATGAATTGAAATTGCCCGCTATCGTGTACAAAAACCTGACTGGCCCTTTAGTTAACTGAAGTCTGTGGTTGTTCTGATCATGTTATCGATTACCTTAGCAAATACCTTGTTTGCAACGAACAGTACGCTGATCGATCTGTAATTGTTCAAGTCCTACTCTTACACTAAAAAAAACTAAAATATTTTATCGTTTTTAAAGACTCTGATCCGCTTGAGGTTATGAGGCATTATGTATACACAGGCTGGCCGGTTTTTCTAACTCAATCTCCGCACCATTTTTCAAACTTTCATCTGTGAGTTGATCCTTACCATCTGAATTCCTTCCCTACATTTTTTTTAAGGATTTCGCTAGATCCTCCTTAATTACCGGCACGATGTCTGATTGTCCTGCACTGTTGCCTCATTTTTGTCCTGATCACTTCGTCTACTTAATAGATTTATGCAGAGTTCCTGACTACTTTGCATATCTTATCCATATAGGCAATGATATTGCTCGCTTTGCCTCTCCGCACATATATGTGATTTTTGCCTCTTTAGTTTCTTCTTGAGCGCTTTTGGATAGATCCTTCCTTCAGAGTACACTCGGTTCTCACCCTATTGTACATTTTACATCGGTTTCCTTGCACTTATCGATTATCTTTGATAGCTTTGTTCCTTCATCTGAGTTTGGCTGTCATACTTTCACGTTTATTAATCAAACCTTTCGTTCTCTTTGAGAGCTTACAGGTATCCTGTACAAATATACTACATCCTATTTGTAGTGCGGACCTTGTGATGATATCTTTCAGATGATCGTTCACTGCTTGAACAATAAGGTTGTCTTCCTTCTTTGAAGCCGAGTATCGGCTTTGCAGCCAGGTCACGAATTCTACTTTGCCTCAGCCCTAAAGCGTTGACTAGAGGCTTCCTTAATACGTTTATCGTTCCCCGTTAAAGTTTGGGCCATTTCGAGACGTATATCATCATCCTGTGGTGACCTACGTGCGCCTGCTCTAGCACCTCCACCTCCAGCACGATGTCAAGGCATAGCCTCCTTTATACTCTTTGTGCCTCGCAACTCCGCGCTCCGCGGCCGTCGTCGCCACTCCTCCTTCGTTGAGAAGTTACGCCGCTGGCTGCCGAAAGATGGCGACAACGACGTAGGGTCACCCTCGCCAGGCGAGTGCCGGGTGCGCCGTGTTGCAAAGCGGTAGAAGAACGGCTGATTGGGCGAGTTGGTGAACCATGATGGACAGTAATGTATAGTGCGCAAAAAGACGAGACAAAGAGGAGAAGTGGACAACGACGGCGCAGAACTGACAACTGAACTGCCGTGTTGCAAAGCGGTCCGGAAAAGGCCGGATAGCCATGCGCTGTCGCCCTGTCGCTCTCTTGTCGTTTCGTGGACAGTCTTGCAGTGTGCAAGGTCATGCTACGACTTTTCTCTGCGTTCGAGTGCTGCAGGAATACAAAGTTGCCGCGCAACTTTACCTGACGGCGCCGCTGTATTGTTCGCTCGGCGCGTTGACAGGCAGAGAGTATAAAGGGGGCTATGGTCAAGGTGAACACACAATCTAAAGCCTATTCCATTTTTAGTTTTTCTATTCGGGCTCCTTTGCGTCTGTTTCATGTTCTGCCAATTGCAGAGGGAAGTATTCGTGATCTGAAATTTTTTCGTTTTGTGAACTCTACCGGTAACTCCACTTTGCTATTCTTGAGATCCGTCTCGCGGTGACTTCCTTAATACCCTGGCACTAAAGTTTCCTGTCTGTCTTTGTACCACCCAGAGGTCAAGCGATAGCACATTTCCTTGTCATCGCTCGTTCGGTATGGTTTATGTTTTTGTTAATAACATCAAAAGGCCACTGCGCGCACTTGCCGCTGCCTATGCACGTGGCTTTTTCTTGGGGATTTTTACGACTTATCTGTGACGACTTCCAGAACGGGCGTCAAGAAATGATTTCCGATGTCTAAAATATTAATGTTCTCTGAAGCCCCTCATGATGAGCGCGGGTATCACGTGGTCACTGCTAGTTGCTTTCGACTTTTGCTTTATGCAGTAAGCCACCATTTGTGCATTTGTCACCATCAGACACCGTCTCCTTGATAATCCAGAGGTATTCTAGAAATTTTCAAAACACAGCATAAATTTTGCAATACAGTTGTCTGCCCTGACCAATGTAGACAATGCAGTCTTCATGTCTTATGTTTTCATATATACAGGAAATTGTAATTTGAAATGTCATGCTTAGTTACGTGTGCAAAGTCGCGTCTGATATCACAACAATTCAAGAAAAAATAGTGGGAGAGTCGGACGAATGTCTTAATGTGATGCAAGTGAATTAAGATATTTGTTGACAAACTCTCTTCTTCAGAAAAGAATGTCCCGGGGCCAGTCCTTGGTTCTTAGTACAGAAACGCAAAAAAGAATGCGTCATTAATATTCCCAATAAATCTATATCTCAGAAATAAAGTGAGAAGCACCATTTTCCGCTGTGTCTGAAAGGTAAGAGTTTTCATCAAGCTATTCCTGTAGGGCGGAAATAAAAGCTGCGCGGTACCAACCCTCGGTTGTAAAATATTTGCGGTTGCCTTCTGACATTATACACGGGCAGTACCGCCGAGTGAGGACTGTAGGCCAAGCTGCCTATTGCGCGAAGCGTCTAATTTCACCGGAAGAAGCTAATTAAAAGGCCGTTGATAATTAGATATGATGCACGACCACAGTGTCACCAAACAGCCACTGCTAGGTATACGTAGCAGAGGCCACGAATAATTTGGGATATTCTGGATCCTTTGCCCGAACGCTTACATCTTTCATCTGTATGTACCCATCAGCATGGTCAGGGGCACTGTTAGTGCGCTGAGCTGTTCGGGCAAAAAGGCGTTCTCTCAAAAGCCGTCTATGAAGGCGGATACGTGGTGGCGCCTGTCCTTAACTTGGTTTTTCGGAAAACCACTCAGCGCGTTTTAGCTAACATCACCTAAGATTTAGTAAACACAATAATCTTGAGTAATGCATAGTGACTGAGAGGTATCTTGAGACGTTCAGAAATTTTTAATTTCTCTTAATTTACTAATCAGCAAAAACAATTCTGCGTCCTTTTTAATCCATTCATACCTCACAACGGATGCATGTAGAATATAACTGGCGACGGAATCGATGGTGCAGGTGGGCATAAATGAGATTTGGTGCGGCAAATACGTCTTCCTTTGCTTATCCGCTCTGAGAACCAGCGGTGCTGTGCATAGTGAACGTGTTCAGTGTGATGTCATTTTTTTACATGAGAATTCAAGAGAGTGGGCTTCTGTGTACGGATGTTTTAGGGTGGCGGCGTAAAAAGTGAACTGAATTCGGGTGCAATAAAACGGGAGGAAAAGCTTTCGAAAGCTTAGCATGTGTAGCAACAATGTTAGAAAAATTTATAGGCGCATATTTACGCTTAGAGCTGCTCTAACCTTGCTCCGCGTTTAGGTTATTTGCTAAAGATCTCTACATTAGACATTCACGAGCCCAGTGCAAACAGTTTTAAACACGGCGAAAAATAATTTCAGTCGTGTTAATGAAGAACACTTAACCGATCCCTAAATTAATAACAATGTATATATCCAAAGTTTGAAGAAGTTATCGTTACATTTCGCGGAAAAAAAGCTGAATGTGAAAGCTGTGGTGCAACTGGACGGCCACTGTTTGAGTGTGTTTCTTCAACAGAAGTTTAATAGGGCTTCATGTTTTGAGCTTAAATGAGGAGCACACGAAATGTTAATGCAATTAAATTCACAATGCCAAGCCGTCAAGCTCGTCAATTCTATTTGTTTTCTTTTTCCTATTACAACTACTTACATTGCACCAAAGTGGTTAACGTGGAATGTGTGTAGATTCACGATTACAACCGTTTACAGGGCTATATTCGCGCTGATATTGTTTCAGTAACAATCATCGCACCGTGTTGCACGTTGAAGCAGCTGCAACAATTAGCCATTCTACTAAATGCATACGCCTTTGGCACAGCCCACACTATATCGGCTCACACCTATTTTTCGTGAACGCTTTTCTACTGGAGCCGTATTCAAGGGTGATCGCATTTTAGGTGTGTGCTCTTTCCACAGAGTTATTTTCCTCGGAAGTGCAGTCTCAAAATAGTCTTCAAGAAAATGCGGGGCAATTCAACGAGCATGCTTAACATAAAACATTGCCGAAATGAGGCCCAAGAACTCGGCGCCGCAGCCTATGCTGTCCTCGCACTATGCTGTCCGTGCGGCAGCTGTCAATGAGACAAGTGTTTGTTCGTCTCCTGGGCAACGCTACCTGGAAGATAGTGACGACACCAGGAGCCTCACGAAAGTCTTCAGAAAATGGGCGCATCGGCTGCGTTGTGTGATCGATGCTGAAGCAAGGAGGCCCCTGTGCCATACCCGGCGGCGAAGCGTATATCTTCTAAAAGCGGATTCACTCTGCTTTTCCATTTTCTTCGCATAAATTGACGTCGTTCGCTTTCAGCTGCCGTCGAAATGCCCGCTCTGGGACGCCTGAAGGGCAGAGATCTCCTGAAATGCAATAAAAATGCAGATGCCAAGTCTACCGGCACTTGAACTTCTTTACTGCCAAAGGAAAAACTATCTCGACAAAAGGGCTCTTCACATATTCGGCTGGCAGGGGAGATGGTAAAGAGGGCACCAGAAGATCAACTCAATACCATAGTGTTCCCACACATCTATAGAATAAGCAGAGCCCTTGAGAATCGGCGCTTCGCTGGTCTGAATGTGTTCCCTCGACGGTCATTTGCTTTGTTATTTCTTCACTTGCCGGCTTCAGATGGGCGGGGACGCTTCTTGACTTGAAAAAGAGGAAACCTTTCCTCTTTTTCAACACACACTCACGAACGCGCGCGCGCGCGCACACACACACACACACACACACACACACACACACACACACACACACACACACACACACACACACACACACACACACACACACACACACACACACACACACACACACACACACACACACACACACACACACACACACACACACACACACACACACACACACACACACACACACACACACACACACACACACACACACACACACACACACACACACACACACACACACACACACACACACACACACACACACACACACACACACACACACACGCATGCGCGCGCGCACAACTTTGTGCCGAATTAAGAATTCTGGTATTCTTTTTAATATGTCAACTGTGAGGTATTTTGATATATTGCTATGCATACGTTGAATGGAAGGATCTGAGATTTCAACGATTGACAGCAATTTACTTTTGAAGTTCTTCCAGCTCTGACACCGAATAGCTAAAACTTTCACATATAACCAATTGGCTGGGTTTCCGAATGTAATTGTGAAGCAGCAGCGCAATATGTCGGATATATTTCTATCAACCTGTTGGTAACATTGGTCTACGTTTTTAATTCATACTGAAATTTAGCGTGTAAATTTTGCCTTGCACTCACAACAAATAAGTCAGAATCACATAGAAAACAAATGTAGCATGTATTTGACAATTATTATCAACAAGATTTAGAAGCCTGCCGAGGGAAGATTTTTGGGTATATTGATTACAATCGTGAAGTTATTGGGTGTACGTGAAAAAAAAATCATTTAAACAAACTTCTTTTAAAGAAAAAGTTCTAAATTGCTTGGTATGTATATGTGTCGATTCTGTTGTTTATATCTGCACTTTATTGTTCTACAATATCATTAATGTCGCCTACTAATAAGCAGGCGCTCAGAACGGTAACATATATACCTGAATTTCGATTAATATCGGTCAAATGCCTACTACACCTCCAGTCTAGAAAATGAGCACGCATCTATGTACGTGCGCGTTCATTTCAAGAAAGTCAATAAAGGAAGACCGATGTGTGGCGGAACACAGACTGCAAAATATAACTCCTTCTTAACGTTTCGTTTAAAAGAACGACTTTAAATGCTACGAATGTTACAAGCTTAGCGCGATGTTGGCGTTTAGTACCTATTACCTCGTTAACCATGTGAAAGTAACATTCACGCCAAGAGCTAATTAGCGCTGGTGTGTCAGTACGGCGCAATAACAGAAACGCAAACCAAAGGGAAGGGGGCATTGCGGGTGACCAAGCGCGTACAGTAAGCAACTCACTATTTCACGTGCAGGGTTAAATTTCAAAATCACGCATTCAGACGCCGTTCGAGCAGCGCAACGTCTCCAGGAGAAGCGCTGACGCAGCGTCGCCGGCTGGTTCAAGAATTTCTCAACCTACTTCCCAGACTAACCTCTGGTCCAAGAACACAGCGCTTGTTCCTGTGTATTCTTTTTTTCGTTCCTGTTTGTTCGCGCTGTTTTTTGAAAAATTCTCCCCCTACATCGCTGTCACTAAAAGCCTTACCACAACGAACACAACGAAATGCGAGAACGTTTGGCGCGTGTAACCCACGTTACCGCTTTGCGAAGACGCTTCAAAATGAGACGAATACGCCAATGAAGCGCCGCGCCATTTCCGCTGCCTTCCCGCACGCCAAAACGTAATTAAGCTTCCTTGCATGGCAAAGACTTCCAAAAGCATTGAGTTTACAAGAGAAATAGAGACCGCTAAAAACAAGCTACAGTCAAAATACTGGAACAAAATATACCGTGCCCTTTTTGAAGAGGAAAAATCGATTTCAATTATTCAAGCCCGTGAATGTTATTTTCTTTTATTTATTTTTTTTTACTCAGTGGTTCCAGTGTCTAGATCTCATTAGATAGATGCCCCGCCGTGGTGGCTTAGTGGTTAGGACGCTTGACAGCTGAACCCAATGATGCGGGCTCAATCCCCGCTGTAGCGGTCGCTTTTCCGTGGCACCCGTGTCCTGCGCGGCGTCACTGCATGGCACGGCGTCCCTGCACGTTAAAGAACTCCAGGCAGCCGAAATTTTCGGAGCCCTCTACTACGGCATCCCGCATAGTCTGAATGGTTTTGGGACGTTAAATCCTATAAAGCAAAGGAATCATTATCGGGGTACCCTTTCAAGTGAACAGGTTTAGTTGCTGCTTCTGACAATCGGTTTTGGCATGCGCTTTGTCCCGAGGAACGCCACCATGCATCCATAGTTGTTCCTGGTAAAATGACAGCATCACCATAAAAAACGGTGGAGCGTCCGGCCAGAAATTGTGCATTTTGTGCGCATAGAGCCCTATTACGCTGACCAATGAAGGCTTTGTGTTTGAATTTTCCCTGTTTATTTTTACATGTATGTTGATTTTTGCAAAACATCTAGCCTATGCTTCATTATGAAGGGGGCAAAGCCGTTGCAAATCTTCTAATATTTATTTGGTCTGAAAGCCGCTGGCCGGCGGCATTATGATTTTTGTGCAACTGGTGACCTTATCAGACTCTCTCTCAAGGTCGCAGCCGGATAGGTTTACGTTGCTCTTGATCAAGGTAAAATCAAGGTTGCCATTAGGCAGATTCTAAAAGGAACACAGAATTTCGTAACCATATAGAATAGTATCAATAGATGCATCCAGTTATTTTTATTGTTTAACCATAAATATATTGTTTTCAATCAACATAACCAGAGAACAAAAGTTAGGCCCTCTAGTTCTGTCGTACAGCGCCAGCAGTGCACTATACTCCAATGAATATGTGTTCGGTACGCGTGCATATAACATACCTGGAATAAAAATATTCTTTCCAGAGTACCTCTGGCACATTCTAGCCAACAACTAGCCCAAAGCATACTTGTCTTAACATGAAACAGTAAGGCGCTCTTAATTTGCAAGTTCTGCTGTATTATGTATCGGGTCCTTTTTTTGTAAATTTAATTTCACACAACATAAGTAGCGTTCAATGTCAGCATTAGAACAGTGAACGGGACGAAACTTTCAATACGCGTTGCGCCAGATGTTGAAAATGACATTTGCCGAAAGTGTCCTTCTGCTATATGAGCCGGGAAAGCTAACATCAAGTTCCTGCGAATGCATCGCTGTTGGCTAATTATGTTGCCGTTTTCACCAGTCTTGATTAAAATTAAGAAAAAGCCCCGGTGAGAGCTCCTAACAACCACGATAGAGTAATGCGGGATTCACTATTCAAATTCAAAGTCATTTATGAATATGAATCGTCACCTCACTCATACCATACATAAGATCCACAAGGGTCAGAAT
Organism: Amblyomma maculatum; assembly: GCF_055883805.1. NCBI lineage: Eukaryota > Metazoa > Arthropoda > Arachnida > Ixodida > Ixodidae > Amblyomma > Amblyomma maculatum. The sequence continues at coordinate 56,662,888 of NC_139350.1, forward strand.
TTTTCTGTGGCCTGGAAAATTTAGGGGGCTGCCACGAGCTCCCTTCGCCTATCCTTGGTGCCGTAGCTGGCTTGGAATGTGCGAACCTAAAGAAAGAAATATTAGGACAGTAATATATTTAATGAATTATCAAATGGAAATGAACTAACCCTTTGCAGCACGTTCATTGAAGTCTTGTTGCTGTTGTAATAGAGCGCTGTAGACAATATAGTTTAGAAACTCGTTTTTATCTGTTTCTTCACGTATTGAATTGAAAAAGAAAGGTGACTGCACTTCGAAATTTAGGCCACTGTATTCGATTTGATGAGCCAAAATATTTTCTCGTCGATGATAAAAAGAACCTTTTTAGCCTGCGAAATTTGACGTTTGTTTGTACTTTCACCCTGTTCCTCTGTGCAGGGGGCATGGTGAAGGTGAGATGCCTGACAGAACCTCTCTTCCCCGACAGTTTAAATAAGCAACTTATACTATTATCGCAAGAAACATATCACTCACGAGCAAGCAACCGACTCTTCGTGTTTTATTTATCCATGTCGTGTATGGTTTCCATGAAAGATACTATCTACAAATTTCAGGATATTTGGCAGATGTGGCACGCATTACATGATTGAATGCGCAAAAATTAATTCAGACATAACCAGACAATGAAATCATCCTTTGTACTACCTTAACCTCGCAAGGATTACAGACGGGCATTCAATTGTTTTGGGGTTTCACATGTGTTTAATTATATTTGAACCAGTCTATCAAGCGGAAACTTTCTCCTCCAAGGTCGGAAAGAGGGCTTTAATAATTGGAGCTTTATGAGACTGGCAGGGCGGGTTCTGTTGAACTATTAAGATTGAATTAAGCTCTGAATTATGGGGTACCTTTTAGTGGCAAGACAACTATGGGATTTTGTAAGATACTGGTATGCACAATTTGATTCCTATCAAACTTCCAGCGGGGTCAAAAACTTGCCTTTAAAAATTTTCATGCGCTCGCAGTGAGTAATCAAAACGGCCACGCAAAACCAATTTTGAGGCAACTGAGCATGGAATATTGTAAGACACTTTTGATAAATATACCCATATGAACGGTATGAGCCTCCGATGCGTAGCGAACGTTTTGCCTCTGAAGTTTGTCCTGCGGTCATGATGAGTAGTAAAGGCCTTTAATAGAAAAACCAATAAGGTGCGTTCTTAAATAATTGCGAGGCTACCATAAAGTACTATAAGATACTTTATTTACTATGCTGATAAAATTGCTTCCGGTTCCTATGCGTCGCAAAATTTTGTTTCTGAAGTTTATCCTGTGCTCACAACAGATAATTCATACTAATATAGACCACGAGTGGGGAACGTTTTTGACTCCCCCCGCCCGCCTCCGTTGCCCACAAAAAAGAAACTAGAAGCCTGTAAGAGGGAGGATCTGTGAATATTATCATCTGTAAGCAAAATATTATGGAGAAAAATTCCGTTGAAAACTATCTGCCATAATATGTCCCAATTCCTGGGTGCGCAAGAGGGATGAAAAAAAAAAAAACCCTTCGCTAACTTCGCATATCAGGCAAATGATATGGTTCTGAATTTGTAATCTAGCCGCACTCTGGCGGACTGTTGGGTCACAGTAACAGGTATGGTGGTACTGTGAATCGATATAATCAAGCTTGTCGCAGAGCATTTCCGGACTGATAGTGTTAGATGCCTTTTATAAGCCTTAGCAAAAAAAAAAGTACACTTAGTTATTCTTTAGAGTCGAATGCAAAGTAAAAAAAGAATTCTTCCTTGCAGACCCTACATAACGGATCCACAGACAAACCATATTCGCAGGGGTTAAAGTATCAGTGGCGTGCACTTATCTAGCTTAAGCATGTCGTATTCGTGATAACGTTTAGGTGCGAGACCCCCCCTCCTATGAAGGGATTCCTGCAATACTTCCACAGTCCTCTGAGGCAATATTTGCTTACTGAAGCTGCGTGACGGAAGCGCAGAAGCCCACAAATTTAATAGGAGACAGTAAACAGGATTTAGTTTGGTTTGTGGACTTTAACGTCCCAAATCGACCCAGACTGTGAGAGACGCCGTAGTGGAGGACTCCGGAAATTTCGACCCCCTGGGGTTCTTTACCGTCCACTGACATCGCAGAGCCCACGGACGCGTCTCTCCGATACGCCTCCATCGAGAAAGTATATTCGTAAATGCATACTGTATATATTTATATACCTTATTAATTTCAAAATCAACAGGCAGAGCGAAAATGTGTACAAAGAACTTGATCATCACACGTATAGAGGGTATAAAGTGGCTCACCAAATATCATTATGCTTGGCTCCATCCTTCAGGCCGATTGGTGTGCCAGTATATCTAACACTTTCCAAACGCAATGGCAATATACACTCTCTGGACGGCTCCATTCAGTTCTATGTAGAGCAACAATTGGTTCGCTTTGCTTTTACACAGCGCCTAACACTATCCCTGTTCTGCATGGCACGCTGTATGGCTACGAAGAAGTGCTTCACGACCAGCATGACATACTCGATGGGGAATATTATTGCCCTTGCTGCGGTAAAGGATTATAGCCTGCTCTCGTTTCGGCGGACAAGTGAATGGGAGAGCCAGTGAAACCGCGAAACGGCAGTCACCGGAAATGTTCTCGTATACGCGCGCACGTATACACTGCTGGCTATGAGACGACGCGAACGGACATCCGCGCGTTCATGGCCGACCTCAGGAATATCGCGTGGTCTTTCCGACGGCCTTTGCAATCACTTCGGAAGCGGTGGGAATTTTTCCCCTCGAGTTACGCGCTCCGTCTCCGCTAGAGGCGCGACAACCTCACTGCTTACAGGGACTTTGATTGCTTGCGCCATGCCTGCTTTTACGGCTGTCGGTGGTGTTCGCTTGGTTTTGTGCGGTGGCCTTCTGGTTGCGTGGTGAGGGCTGCAGAAAGATGAAAGAAAAGGAAAGGTAGATTGTTTATCTGCGAGCCCTCATCGTTGACGCGCGTTAAATAAGTCGTTATCGAAAAAGTTGGATATTAGAATTATCAAAGGGACTAATCACTGTCGTTCGTCACAAGTATGACGAGAATATGATATATTATGGTCTAAATACAGACGATGAGGAATTGATCAATTCTTGCAAATGTCTCCCAGGGCTGACAAGTTCTAGAATTAGGCTTGGTTAATGTAAGGTTAACATTTTTGTCTATGCTGTTTAACGTTCGAAAGCGACTGGGGTCATGAGGGATGTAATATTGAGAGCTCCAGATGATTTCGACCACACAGCGCTCTTCAAAGTGCAGTGACATCGCGCAACACACGGGCGCCTTGCACTGCCGGGATCGAAACCGATAGAAAAACAAAACAAAAAAACTGAATACTTTTCCAACTTGGGAGACTAGATATCGCTCCGCAAAAAAAAAGTGCACGATGCCTGTTGCTAGCAAATTGCGGTTGTTTTCTTTACACGGAGGGAGATCCTAATTTTATTCTCTATAATAAGCTTACCAGCTGACATTTACGCCAAAAACTGACCTGTGGACATCAAATTTTCGCGTTTGTCGCGAGCGGCATAAATGACGCAAAAAACGCTTTAGCGAAAATTAAAAAAAAAAACAGCCATTTAAAGTCAAAGTCACAGTCAAAGTCAAAGTTTATTTCCCAACTAAAACTACAGAGGGAGGAGTCGTAGAAAAAAGCTATTCGACGCATTTGTCGAATAAAGTTTATCTGAAATGGGCGCAGCCGCTTTTCGATGGAGGCGAAAAGCAAGGCGCCCGTGTGCTGTGCGATGTCAGCGCATGTTAAAGAACCCCAGGTGGTAGAAATATCCGGAGTCCTCCACTACGGCGTCTCTCCTAGACAGAGTCGCTTTGGGACCTTAAAACTTATAAACCACTATTCTCTGAGATGGGCAGATTTTTTAGCCTAGAAGTAGAAATGAAAAATGCGGCGCCCATTCACGCGCACGCAGCGAGTGCATTTTCCTAGAGGTTTTAAGTTCTATTATGGTTTGTTGCACACATCGGAGGATGATGTTGGCGGCACTTTACAAAATGGATAGCGCGGTCATGCGCTGCGCGTTGAGACATCTTTAGTGAACGAAATGCTCTCAGAACGCGATATAATTATGAAATTTGATGTGTATACGAAAAAAGTCCCCTCCCCCCCCTCGCCTTACTAGACATCATATACAGATTCCTAGAAGGCGAGGAGATGTGCACGTACTTCGTGTGTAGTGGCTTTGTCGGTACATCACTCTGCAATGTTGCTGCCATTTACGGAGCGAAACGAGTAAAATCTTCTGGGGGGGGGGGGGGGGCACTTTGGATCACTAAACAGCGATGAGGCGAAAGCCTCTATTGCGCGGTACGTGGTCCTAAGCCTCCCACTACGGCACACTTAAGGTACCTGTTTCTCTCTGTTTTCACTCCCACCTTCGCGATGACGCGATAGCGTAAGCTACCAGCCAACATATAAAGCCCCGCTATAACGGAACCGTATGAACGTGCCTACGTGGCTATAGGGATAGCGTGAATGCGAGGTTCTTGGAAGGCTGGTTCTGATATCGCCCTCTCATGTGAAAGGAGAGGCCCGAGTTGGCAGCTCCTGGCAAACGTAATGTCAGGAAGCCCTAAGTGCTCGGCCATGTCAGCTGCCAGCTACCGCATCCCAAGTAACAAAAGCATTACGGATGGACGGACACAATCCGCGAGCCTGAGCCGCTAAAGGTTATTGCCTTAAAAATTTAAAATAGATTTTTGAGGGATGGCGCAGTATCTATCGCACTTCTTGATGGACACCTGAATTGCACCTTAACGGAAAGGAAGAAGGAGAGACTTAAGAGAAAAAGAGGTGCTCTAATGGAGGACCATTGTCGTAATTTCGACAACCTGAGGATGTTTAAATTGCACTGACATCAGCAGCACACGGATCACTTTTCCGCTTCGCCTCCGTCGAAACTCGGCCGCCGCGATCGGGTTCGAACGCGCATATTCCGTTCAATAGCCTATTGTCTTAAGCACTGGCACGTCGTGGCAGGCGGGAAATATATGCGAACAAAAAAACAATCTGTTTTAGGCAAAGGAAAGACGCAATGTCTCACTTTTTGGTGGGTGCCTCAACCGCACCTTGAGGGAAGAGACGAAGAATGGAGGGAAAGAAGAGGCGTTTCCTTCTATCCAAGAACTGGCCTGAGTCAAGCTGGTTCCTTCATGCTGAAAGGGAACAACGAAAGCAACGCTCACAAACGGGTTTGAGAAGATAGGACACACACATGCGCTAACAATAAAATTGTTTATTGCAGAAAAAGCGAGAAACATAAAGCGGACATTCAAGAAAAGGCTCAGAAAAAATATTTGGGGGCGCAATCTTTATTTTTGACATACATGGGCGAGCTATCAAATCGATTACTTTTTTTTTTTTGATAGCTCACGTATGCATGTCGAGATCTTGAATGCGCCACGAGATGTTTTTTCTTTCTGTGCTTTTGCTTGCCCTGTCGCTTTATATTCCTAACTTTTTTCGCAATAAACCATTTGGTCGTTAGTCAGAGCATGTGTTTGTCCCTTCTTTTCCGGTCCGACTGTAAGCACCGTATTCGTCGTTCCCTTCCTTTTAAGTGCTAGCATATACAGTAGTAGTAGTAGTAGTAGTAGTAGTAGTAGTAGTAGTAGTAGTAGTAGTAGTAGTAGTAGTAGTAGTAGTAGTAGCCGTAGTAGTAGTAGTAGCAGCCGTAGTAGTAGTGGTAGTAGTAGTAGTAGCAGTAGTAGTAGTAGCAGCCGTAGTAGTAGCATTAGTATTAGTAGTAGTAGTAGTAGTAGTAGTAGTAGTAGTAGTAGTAGTAGTAGTAGCCGTAGCAGTAGTAGTAGCAGCCGTAGTAGTAGTGGTAGTAGTAGTAGTAGCAGTAGTAGTAGTAGCAGCCGTAGTAGTAGCAGTAGTATTAGTGGTAGTAGTAGTAGTAGTAGTAGTAGTAGTAGTAGTAGTAGTAGTAGTAGTAGTAGTAGTAGTAGTAGTAGCAGCCGTAGTAGTAGTAGTAGCAGTAGTAGCAGTAGTAGTAGTAGTAGTAATAGCCGTAGTAGCAGTAGTAGTAGTAGTAGTAGTAGCCGTAGTAGTAGTAGTTGTGGTAGTAGTAGTAGTAGTAGTAGCAGTAGCCGAAGTAGTAGTAGTAGTAGTCGTAGTAGTAGTAGTAGTAGCAGCAGCAGTAGTAGTAGTAGCCGTAGTAGTAGTAGTAGTAGTAGTAGTAGTAGTAGTAGTAGTAGTAGTAGTAGTAGTAGTAGTAGTAGTAGCAGCAGTAGTAAAAACATTGAAACAGAGGAGGTTCGGGCCCTCAGGTCCCTGGACTCCTGCACGGCCCCACTTACTCTAAAACGTTCATGTGATTGCGGTTCATGACGTCGACAGCCCGGCACGAGGCGATCTTCGGCCGAACCGGGCCCTCAGGGAGTAGCAGGGTTTCCCAGTCCTCCCAGGTGGTGAGATGCTACAGTGGCTAGTAGAGATGCTCCAGGCCCCACGGGGGAGGATCCTCCCGACATAGGGTGTGGGCGAGGGAGGCGGTGGGATAGCCGCAAAGGGTGCAGGAGGGGGTGGTGAGGGTTTGATGATGTCGGCAATGTTACTAGACTAGGTTAGTTTTCAAACTCCCCATTTGAGCCGTGCATGGAAAATCTGCAAATGTACACTTTTCAGTTCCGTCGTCAGATAGCGGTGGCATCGTAGCGGGGCTGCAGGAACTTGGCGCCATCTGCAAATGCAGAGATGTGGTTTCGCTGCACAACAGTCTCATTTTCAGCCTGATCGCAAATAATATGAGCTTGAAGCTTGAAGCTGGTGAAGAGATGATCAAGAGACACAGATACATTGCCAATCACATTTGCCTCTCGATGATACCGCGAATATTTCGGCGTTTAGGCCCAAATTTTCACTTATAAATACAGCAAACGCGCTCCTATGTACACATTTCGCCTCCGCGAAATGCGGCCGGGAAATTAATCCTACGGCCTTGAGATCATTAGAGCGGCGACACTGCAGGACTATTGCACTGGCAGTGCTTAGAGCATACTTTGCAGCCGCCTACCCTACATAGTAACACGAGCATGTCGAGGCTCTCACAGCGAAGTTTGTACAAATCTTTATTTTGTACAGAATTTCAAGTTTCGAATGATACACCAATAAAATATGTTTGCTGGATGATCTGATCTTAAACTAGCTCAAAAAGGATAACAGCCAAAAGAAAGCAGCAATGAGAACGCCAGGGTTCACCTTGCTTCTTACCTCTGACTTTGTATTTTTTGACACATATAAGCATGCTATAGACTACAGGGTAATAGCCAGCGCACGCTTTGTTTTACGATGCTTAGCAAATCAACGCTTTGGGACTCCGAAATGCACTGCACATGATGAGCTTCTTTTAAGTCGACGTGGCCAGCGCGATTTTCTTAGGTTGTTGGCGCCCCTCTAGCGTTTTGCTAGCTGTCCCTGTGGCTTTTTGCTTGTGGGTTGGATAAATAAGACGGCAGGTTAGGAAGAACGTTCGGGACGGTATTGTTGGCGAGGTTCCACTTTCTTAGAGACATTTCTACAGGCTTGACTTGGTTTGCATGAACGTAAGTTTTCAGATTGCCCTCTCGTGGGAATGAACATCGTACACTCTCGATTTTGCTGAAAGCCTCTTGTCTCCACATGGAATAGCCTTATTCAATGCGGCGAGAAAAAAAAGGAAATGCCGGTCTGAGCTGCTCTTGTCCGTCCGAAATCCACTCGTGAATGCGGTCACGCAGCATGTCGCAAGGCTCCACTGTACGTATATTATTCTGCGCAAAATACAAAATCATTACACAAAAGCGAAAACTCCACAACTCGCCAGGACGGTCGCGATGACTATACGAGACTCCGCCGAATGCATTGCCCGTCGTTGGGGGCCTCCTTGGCTAGCTGTAGCTAGGGCATGCTGCGACAGCAGTGCCACCAATGCGTGGTGCTGTCCGCGCATCACACCGCAATTCGAAGACTAACCTAGTCTAATAGCATTGGGTATTGGGACCTAATATAAAGGGATGGGAGTGTTCGCGTCTGGAGGCGATGCCATAGATTTTGATGTTAATTGTCTAGGGAGGACTGAGAGCTGTGTCTCAGCCCAGTAGGCCTGACTCAGCTCACTGAACGTGTGTATGCGCTCGCGGGAGAACTTGACGCGGGAACCGCCTGTGCCCGGCGTATCATACCTCAGGCTAAGCTGTTGGCGCCCTCGTTGCTGGGGTTCCTCGAGTGTTTAGGCACTTAAACTACCTCCATGTGGCGGGGAGGGTTAGCAGCGGGCTAGCTTATACAGCTAGCTCGGCTGAAACGCCGTCGGCGTCTTAGTAGTAGAAATCGTCGGCACCGCGTGCCGGAAATAATCGGGGTTGCTTTGGGAAAAAAAATTTACCATGGCAATTTGTGGTTTTAGTGATTGATTATTGATTGGTGTGTTATAGGCGATGTTGAGTTAATGATGTCATCGGGATTGTTATTGATTAACTTATGAATGAAAGACATGAAAATAATAAAAAAATGGCAGGATGCGGTTTAAAGGCGTCAAAATGCTAAGAAATAATAGCCAATGCTTCATGATGCTAATTAACAAATTTAGATTGTGTAACTGATGAATCAATGTCTGAAATAATTAGAAAAAATGAAAAACAGGAAAAGGGGCTTCAAAGGTGTCAAATTGCTCAGAATGAAATACTAATCCTTGCTGATGTGCTAGTTCAGAAAATGAGGTTTGAGTTACTGATCAAATGATGAATTGAAATTATTGAAGAAAAAAATGAAAATTTGGAAAAAAGAGTTGAAAGGTGGCAGAATGCTCTACATGGAAAGCCAATGCTTGATGACCATAATTAAGTATATTGAGAGAGCGTATTTCACCAATTCATTAATGGAAGTATTTGAAAATAAAGCTGAAAAAAGGGGGAATCAAAGGTGTCAAAATGCTCAGAATGGAAACACAATGTTTGCTGATGCTAACTACCAGTGTATAAAAAATTTTACACGCAACAAAGTGAAAAAAACAAAACAATGTCCCTCTGTGTGAAATGCTACCGCGTCATACCTTTAACGGGGGAGTTCCCCGGCGTTGCGTCGAACGCAAACAGCACGTTCCGCTGTACGCGGACTGGGACGCATCAGGTTTCAAGAAGTGGCGTCCCAGCTTAACGGTTACGTCATCGCCCGGCCGGCAAACTGTTCAGGTATTCAAGCTCAATGTTTCTGAAAGGCCCTGTTTTGCGACGGCAGCATCCACCGAGAGGTGTGAGTTTCTGCTATTTTCTTTCCTGAAAAGAATTTTCTATTATTTCTTCGACGGCAGAGGCGAGCCTCATCGGTACGCAGTCACAATGTCTTTTTTATCTCAGCTACTGTGGCACCGCTTTGGAAAATATCTTGATGGTATATCATATCCGTTGTTTATATTAAGCGAGTCTTCGCTGTCAAAGAGGCTGTTTTAAACGAGGTAGTCAACAACTTCACGATCGAACGACTCAGACAGGCGCAAGCGAGGTTTCTTATTCGCGAGAGCCACCAGCATTTCATGCAAAAGCTGTTTACGCAAGTTTAGAGCACAACAATTCCAGGCGCCGACTTAGATTTACTTAGGTGCAGTAATGTGAAAGCTTTGCGAGTTCTGTCATGCCGCCTGGTGGATCCACTCGACACTATGCTAGCGGACTTCGGCCGCACGTGGCCAGATAGCGTATGCGTATGATTTATTTCTCTAGGATACGGTGACCGAGGCAAAATGAAGGAGCGGCGAAAATGGAACTCCGTGAAAACGAGAATATTCACTGCACAACGCGATAGTATGTTGCAGTTAGAACAGCGCAAGGGTGGTTTGTAGTTGTGCGTTGCAGAAGGTTGTGTTGCAGCTTTCAGCGAAATGTGTAGGCAGCATTTGTCGGCATAAATGTCCGCACGAACTGACGAAGAGAAAAAAATCCCGTCTCCACCGAAAATCGAATCATTTACCTCCGACCCCCCAGCCGAGCGCAAGCCACTACTACAAACCGGGCTCGTGAGAAATACATCGTAATTCTCCTTGTCCAACGTAAGTTGATAATCATGATATCAGTGATAATGATGTTGAACATAGCAGAAATGACAACGACGGCGCAGTTAGTGATAATGATGACATTAGTGATGCGATGATAGCAGCGATCACATTACGATGCAGTTAGTGAAAACAGTCCTTAAAGTGGCCTTCGCCACTTGCGCTCTTAAGCAGACTTAAGTGTAGTCCTGCAATATTTACACGAGGCGTTTCTGGGTGCAGCGATAGTATAGCCGTAAAGAAAAGAGTAGGAGCGGTAGTACAGTACTCTCGTGCCTGAGCCACGAAAGCTAATCTGTCCGGGAACTAAACCCAGAGGCGACGACGTTTTTTTAGAGCGCGGCTCTTTGGCGCCCGTTCCTGGGTTTCGGGTCGGCGTCGGTCCCGTAACCAGCTCCGCCTCCTTTCAGCCCCCCAGCTCAGCCTCCCTCTTCCTGCGTGGCGCCGACCACGCGTGTTATCTGATTGCTGCGCGCGCTCCCCTCTTCGCCGCTGCTTCTACCCCCTAGCTCCTCCCCTCTTTCTGCGTGGGGGCGAGGGTGCTCTCCGGTTGCCGAAATGCCGGCTTGCTATCAGGGGATCCCGGTGCGTGAATCCGAAGCCGAAACGCAGAGTCACGTTTCTTCACTCACTAGCGGCGTCAGCCGCATCAGTCAGTCGCTGATATCTGTTCGTCGCGCAATGTTCCTATGGGCCCACGCGCTGCCTCCCGCAACCTCCCGGTAACTTAATTGCTCTCTTCATTTCTCCGACCACGAAGCTTTTTTCATGACAGCCAAGAACTGTTAGTGGAGTATTTCTTGAAGAAATACGCCTGAAAAATAAAAAAAAAAATTTGTCTGTAATTGTACATACGTGTCTTGCTCGAAATCTTTGCCTCAATCTATCGAAAAGGTGAAACAGCTGATGAGCTGCGATCAAATTTCGCATTAGGAAATAACGTAATTGCCGGCAATTGTTTTCCTCTATGACCTTTGTGCGAACACATGGTGTCCAGAATTCTCGGCCATGCCTCTTGTGAGCCAAAAATGACTAATACGCATCACACTGCAGCGATAACATCGCGAAGACAAATGCTGGATCAGGACGCCACAAAGGCTCGGTAACGGCGTTTTGCAGAACTTGAGATTTCAGGATCTCTATGTACGCTTCAGATTCCACACTTTTCAGAAGCTTATCATGCCAACCATTTTTCTCACGTATGGATTTACGCGGGATCCGGCAAAAATGTCCCCGGAAAAAGCGTCCTCGGAGTAAATGTCCCCGGAATAAACGGCCCCGGAAGAAACGTCCCCGGAAAAAATGTCCCTATTCGCGAAGTAGGAAAAAATGTCCCTATTCGCGAAGTAGGAAAAAATGTCCCCGAACGGAGACCGTAGTCTTTGCGTTATATGACGTACACAGCTTTTCCCCGTGGTGAACTGCAATGATGGTTCCAATGGTTCCACCTGTCAGCTTGGAAGTGACCCCGAACATTGAACTGATGCGGGAGTTCATAACAAAAAAAAAAAAAATGGCCGCGGTAATACAGCGACAGCGCCTCGTTTTCGCTTTGTTTGCGGAGAAAAGGCGAGCTGACCACCAGCTTTACCAGACCAGACGCTTGGAGCGGTGCTTTAGGGGGGCCATGGTGCACGATCGGTTAAGCCTCGTCCTGCTTACACCATCGTACACCATCACCAGAGAAATGGTTGAACCTCGTCACCAGAAAGTCTGTGAGGTAATTCTAGTGACGTCTTGTTCTTAGGGCAGTTCCCCGAGACTATACCACTTCGCACTTCCGCTCGTATGATTAGACCTGTAATAATTGCTTAACGAGCTGCGCAGCTCGGAACCACGCAACGTGTAAAGAACAAGGTGACTCTTTCACCATGTTTTTACGCAGTGTTTGTTATATATCGGGCACCTAGAGGGCAGATGTTCCATTTGATTATATTTAACCGAAAGCCAAACAAGAATTGCAAAAAAATGCGTTTTTTTTTTTCGGTGAGTTCCGGAAGGAATCATTCAGGACCAGTTTTTGCCTTGGGGACATTTTTTCCTAGTTGCCGCTTTTTCAGGGGCCGTTTCTTCCGGGGACGTTTTTTCCGGGGCCATAGCTTCCGGGGACCTTTATTCCGAGGACGTTTTTACCTACATCCAGTTTTACACACAGCTTAATAATTTTCAAAAAGCATACTGCATATGCTGTGTTTCGTTTTTTTTTGTTTTGCAAAATTAAAGAGTAGAAAGCATTGCGGATGGTATATCCGAAGGCTTTTGCGATCATAAGTCGCCCTTAAGGCGAGTGCGCGCGACCATTATTACCGCGTTTGGTATACATCTCAGACGACAAAACCTATACGCTGACCAAGTGGTGTTTGTATTAACCAGGGATCTCAAGCACGCGGATGGGGGCCGCAGGGGCCTGTGGAGCTGTGGGATGCAGCCCGCCGGCTCCAAAAATTTCTGCCATTGTTCCGAAAGCACGTGCCAGTTTCCAGAGTCAGCTTTACCACCAGACTCGTTCTCTATATAACATCGACTAAAATTCCTCGTCTCCAGCCGGTACGCGTTCTTTGTGGAAATGAAAAGGAGCATCTTCCCCTTTGTGCGTGAACTTCAGAGAGACGTCAGCTGCTTTCAATAGCCAGGCGCCGGAGAACCCGCCGTATCTTTTATCTCTAAATATGCATTCTTTGGGTATGTGACCCTGGTAATAACAATTGCATCCTTTCAGTAGCTTTCTGTGAGCCGTCCCGAAGTGGCGACCGTCCCGAGTTTACGTTGAAAGGAACAGGCACCGCTTTTTTTTTCCCCACGAAGAACGGGGAGTGTGGTGGGGGAGCGAATCGTTTTTGGGGATCTTCATTTTATTTATTGTCAATTTCTTTGTTGCATATATTTATTTATTGTTTTATTTTTATTCTCCAGCCCCTGCCCGCAAGAGACGAAATTTGCCCAATATGGCCCGCGTAGCAATGGGACTCGAAGACAACTGGTATAAAGCATAAGGGGTGTGATAGCAAGCCTTGCCGGTTGCAGATGAAGCGGGAGGACCGGGACGGGAAGCGAGCGCGTGCTTTCTCGTTGCGTGTGAACGGCTGTAGCAGAAGCGGAGCAACGGTGGCAACCTCACCGACTTGCAGCGTGACGAAACGACAGACTCCATCGGGAAGGCCGTAAGCAATGCGCGCTCCTCTCGAGTCTGAAAATAAATAAATAAATATATATATATATATATATATATATATATATATATATATATATATATATATATATATATATATATATATATATATATATATATTATGTACATGCCAGGAATCGAACTACCACCCTTCCATCACCTAGCCGAGAGCACTAACCACTACTCTACGCTCTAAACACGGTGTTTATTACAATTAAAATGTGGTATATTTACATAAACTATTTACACATGTTTTTTGAGACGCCACAAAAGACACCTAAAGATACAAGGTAACACAGCACTAGATAGGAGGTAAAGCAGAGCACTTCACCAAAAGAGAGGGCCATTGCGGTTCAAACTCGATCTTTTTCCTCTGTTCGCATACTTTCCTGAGCTGTACAATCGTTTGACACAATGGGATTTGTGCAATCATTTCACAGCAATGGGATTTTGTCGAAACAACTGATTCATAGTGCCGACCCATCATTCTGGCTCCCGTAAGCTGTCTAGTTCAATTAGAAAAAAAAAACATGAAGTATTGCATTAAAACATTGCTTGCTGTGTGCTATCGAGTGGAATGTGAAATGAAATAAATTCCTTTTTTCAAGGCCCATTGCATACTTTTGAGAACGAGACCACAGTTCTCCCGGTCAAGCGTAACGGAGACGGGGGCTTTGAAGCAAATTTCATTGTGAAGGCTTTGCAACGCCTTCACAATCAAATATTTACATATGCCTGACAAGTACCAGCGATGCAACCGTGTTCGGCTCTCTCCTGTCCTCCTTGCCTTCTCCTCCTTTGGCTAGCGTTTGCACCTGCTCTACCTTTGTAGGGGAGGAATGCCAGCTGAGCGGCACCATACGGTGGAAAGCGGGAAAAGCATTTTTCGTAATTTCCTCTCCTTTGCAGCAAACCGCTCTGCATCCTTCATTATCACCAGGCTGCCTGTCAGGTACTGACTGACACGTCACAGAGCACGCATTTCGTGACGCTACTTATGGTCGAGCTGCTGCAAGCGCTGATTTTAAGGCGAAAGCCTTTTATGCCTCATTGTTGTCGACAAGGTTCTCAGTAGAGGTGTCACGCTTTTGAGAGCGAGGGTAAAAAATCAATTTATAAGCATAGACTCCACCGGGAATCGAACCTCTATCCCTTGGATCACCAGCCAGCTTGGAGCCCAGCGCTTTACCAACTGTGCCACGCTCCAGAATTGTTGTCTTTTTTTTTTTGCAGCATGGTATTTATTACATGTTTTTAAATTCAGCGTAGAGCTATATGCATTATTTACAAAGTAATCAGCCTGTAAGCGAAAATTCCAATTGAAGCATACAACACAATACCACACAACTAGAATACGACTCAGCACAACTTCACTGAAACGGTGGCAAGGAAAGACAACACATCAACAATGGCAGCCAGTCCGGTTGATAGTCACTATCTTCGTAAGTGTCTCTAAGCTGGTGCACCATCTGGCCGAAATGAGTAGCGGGGGAGACGAGGGGCTCAGCATTCCGATCCAACATACGCGTTTTCCACAGGCTGTGCAGTCCAAGGAGGAAAATCATGTCAAAGGGTTCGTGGTCATGTTCGGTGGTTATCAAGTAACGCACACTGTGGGAATTCAAAATAAAGCCTTCCTTCAACGTTCTTTGCAGAACGTCCCAAAATAATACTGCATCTTTGCAGGCAATAAAACAGTGTTCGATGGCTTCAGGTGTATCACATAACCGACAAATAACAGAAGAAACGAAAATATTTTTTTCTGAAGCCACACTTTAAGAGGCAAAACCTTGCATGAAGTTTAAAGAAAAACTTTTTAGTAGAAGGCGAGATCGATCGGCATTTTGAGCACCCTTTTTAACACATCATGCCCCATACAATTAGGATAGAGTGAACGATATAAGGGAGGCAGGAACAACATAGATATCAATTCATAGTATAAATGTTTCCGTGAAACAGAGAATAAGTACTCATAAGAGAAGCGAACTGCCAGAAGACGCAGAAACGTAAACTTCGTTCATAAAACCAAATAATAAAGGCCGATGGGTAAAATTGGAAGAGACCACTAAGTTTGGAAGAAGGTTCAGAAGGTTAGTTTGCAGGGATTCTCTGGTAATTGGTTGGGAGCTATTACGGAAAAAGAAGAAATGAGCAACTAACTGTCTGACATAGAGATGTGTCAAACCTAGTCCGCCAGCAGCAACAGGCCTGAATAAGTTATCGCGCTGCATAGTCTCAAAACTGGACGACCATATGAACGTCGCAAACTTTCGGTGAAAACTGTAGCTGTAATTCCTCGCTGAATGGAGTACCTGTAAAACATAATAAAGTTTTGTAGCCAGAAACATGTTAAATGCCTGTGCTCGGCCAAAAATTGATAGGTGGTGCGGAACAAAAGTCTGAGCATAGCTTTGGAGTGCCGTGACCCGCTCTTTCAAGTAACGCCCACTAAACTTGAATGCATAAAGGGGAACTCCAAGGTATTTAGGGGGAACACGAGACCATTCAATTCCAGCATAATGAGTCGGCACTGCTCCCCATGAACCGAACCACAGACCCGAACTTTTAGATTTATTCATTTGAGCGCCAGATACAATGCCAAACTGCTCAATGGTGGTTATAGTTTTGCCAATGCTGGGTTTGTCTGTGCAAAAAAAAAAAAAAAAACGCCAAATCGTCGGCGTACGCAAGCACTTCGACTTCATTACTGAAGGCAACATAACCACGGATACTGTGGTTTTGCAATACACTCAAAGTGGCTCTAGGTAAAGGGCGAAGAGAAGCGATGACATAGGACAGCCTTGCTTCACGGATCATCGAATTAGCACAGGCTCTGAAAGGTGACCGTTAACAATCAAGCGAGTGGAGCAGTTGTCGTAAAAAAGTTGCACCCCTTTCAGTACAGTTGATCAACATTTGCACGTTCGAGAAGAGAAAATAGAAACGAATGCCGGACACGATCAAATGCCTTCGCAAGGTCAATCTGGAGTAGAGCAAGCTGCTCATAAGAGCCAGAGCAAGATTCGAGAATTGTACGTGCAATATGTATGTTATTTTGTATGGAGCGTCCCCTCAAGCAACACGTCTGATGAGGGCCAATGAGAACCGTCATGATATATTGCAAACGATTTGATAGTACTTTCGCAAAAATTTTGTAGTCCACATTTGCCAACGTGATTATCCTGTAGCCATCCACTGAGAGCAATTTTTCTTTATCTGTACTCTTTGGAATTAAAACTGTGTGATTCCTAGTAAAGGACTGAGGAAGGACCCCCACATCAAAACTTAAATCGAAAATATGCAGCAAGACAGGGCTCAGCAAAGGTTAAAAAGTTCTGTAAAACTCGCAGGATATGCCATCAGGGCCAGGTGCTTTAGGGAGGGGTAAGTGGTCAATTGCATGTTCTAGTTCTTCTAACGTGAAAGGACCATTGATAAGAGCACAGTCATCAGTCATCTGATAAAGGCGTTATAAGAGCTTTGAAGTTAGCTAGTAAATCCGAATTAGTAGTAGCAGAAGCGTCACTGAACAGTGTCGTGTAATAGATCACAAAGACAGAGATGATGTCACGCGTTTTCATTACTAGGGTGCCATTGGACATCATTCCCAGTATCAATTTGGCAGTAGCATAACGGTGCGCATCAAGCAGAGCTTGTCGCATAGGGGTTTCAGAGTGCAAAGCACGATTTGTACGAGATCGAACTCGGGCACCCCTGTATCTTTCAGCGTCCTGTTTTTGTAGGTCACACTTTACTCTAGCAATTTCGTCTAAATATACTCCAGGTTCCTCACATTCTAATTCATAGAGGTTATGCAAACTCTTATGGAATGTCCTCTCTTGAAATTTCCTGTAAAAGGACCTAACAGACCCAATTTCAATAGCTATCGCTCGCACCTCCTGTTTAAACAGCTTCCATGCAGCAAATATTGGCATGGCACCTGTCAAACACACTTGTAGTTGGGAGCGTATCCGAAAGGCGAACTCCTGATTATTTACAAGTGAAGAATTTAGCTTCCAACGCTCTCATTGTGGCCTAAATTTTGAACAGTAAGTTTTTCCGAGCTGAGCAACCACCATACAATGATCTGAAAAGGAAACCGGTACAGTTTCACACAACAAATCACTGGAAATCAGCCTGGAAGAAACATAAATACTGTCTAGGCGCGCGTGGGACCTCCCCTGGATATGCGTGAATAGTGTAGTTGCATGACATGAGGCCCCTGTATCAATGAGCCCAGAGTCATCTATAGCACGCGACAACACTTCACCACTTCTGTCTCTGTGTACACTAGGCCCAGAACGATCATTCAGGTAACATACACAAATAAAGTCTCCCGTTCATTACTTGCGTCTGTGCAATTAATGAAAATGGGCTCAATTGTTTCAGGCACATCACACAGACAGCAATTTACAGAAGATACAAAAATATTTTTCCTGTGGAGCCATGTGTTAATAGGCAGAGCTTTGGTGTGCAATTTCAAGAAAAATGTTTTCGTATAATGAGAAATCTGCATTTTGCGAACCCTCTTTAGCACATCACGACCCTTAAAACGAAAGTATAAAGAACGATACAGTAGTGGCGGAAAAAGCATTGCTATCAGTTCCTTGTATAGACTCTTGTGCGAAACAGAATATAAGCACTCATTCAACAACCGTACTGTCAAAACGCGCACCGATGCATAAACTCCCTGCATAAATTCTAGTAACTGCGGGCGGTCAGTAAAATCTGAAGAAACCACTAATTTGGGAAATAGATTCATGAAATTAGCTTGCAGGAATGCTCTAATAATCGGATGTGAACAATCACGAAAAAAAAAAAAAAAAAAAGAAACGGGCAACCAAGCCCCCCTGCACAAACAGGTCTGAATAGGTTATCATGTCGAATCGGTTCAGAAATTAGCTTGCAGGAGTGCTCTAATAATTGGATGTGAACAATCACGAAATAAAAAATAAAAAAAAAACAGGCAACCAAGGCAATCATCCGCATATGCAGGCGTTTTAATCCCATTTCCAAGGCAAGAGAAGCCATGGATACTACTGTTACATAAACCACTCAAAGTGGCTCCAAGTAAAGAGCAAAAAGCAGCAGAGACATCGGACAGCCTTGCTTCACAGAAGATTTTATTGGTACAGAGCTTGATAGGCGACCATTTACAATCAGGCGAGTCGAACAATTCCTATAGCAAAGTTGCACCCCCTTCAGTACTACAGAACCAACTCCAGAAGAGAAAACAGCAGTGAATGACGCTTTTTCGAAGTCAACCTGAACTAAAGCAACCAGATCTTGAGAACAGGAGCACGATTCGAGGATTGTGCGCACAATGTGTACTTTACTTTTAATGGCACGGCCCCTTAAGCCGCACATCTGGTGAGGCCCAATTAGAACCGACATTGCGAACTGTAGGCGATTTGATAAAATTTTGGCGAAAATCTTGTAATTCACTTTTGCTAGTGTGATTGGTCTATAGCCTTCCACTGAGCGTAATTTATCTTTATCAGTATTCTTTAGAATTAATAGTGCGTGACATTTTGTAAAAGTCTTTTTAAGGGCCTCTACATCGAAACTCACCACGAAGACATCTAGCAGGATAGGAGCAAGAACAGTTTAAAAGCTTTATAAAATTCAGAGGAAATACCATCAGGATCAGGCGTTCTTGAGAGAGGTAACTGATAAACTGCTACTTCAAGCTCCTGCTGCGTGAAAGAGCTACTAATTACAGAATAATCATCTTCTGGTCTTGTGTCAAGCGCGTTTTGCACTGCGAACGCCCGACGCGGCAAGCTTTGCTTGATGGACATCATCATGCGATTGAAAAGTTGATTCCGGGATTAACGCGTAATGGCGCATTAATTGCGAGTACGAATGAGGTTACGTCCTTATTCGTGGATTATTACTCGATGTTGTTTAGTGTCACTGCTCCTGTGAGAAATTCTGACATTATCTCGCGTTTCACATCCCTGGTGGCCGCTCCCCCGGATCGTGAAATGCTCTTCATAATTTCTCTTGTCTACCTAGAGGATAATAACTGGTTCACAGGAAGGGAAAGGAGCAGTATCTGTCCCACTTGCTCTGTGGACACTTGACCGCGTCGTAAGGGAAGGGAGGAAGGTGGGACAGAAAGTGGAAAGCGAGAAAGGGGAACAGTAATGGAGGGCTACGATGTAATTTCGGCCACTTGGGGGTCTTTAACGAGCGCTTACGTCGCACAGCACATGGACGCCACTTCATTTCGCCTCCATCGAAACGCAGCCGCCGTGGTCGGGTTCGAACCCAGGAACTCCGACACAGTAGTCGGGCGTCTTACCACTGCACTATCGCGGCGGGGCTCTACCGTGAGGATTACAGCGAGATTCTGCGAGCGGCAGATACTGCGCCGTTCCTTTCCTGTAAACGAATTATAGAACGCTGGTGAACATCGATGCTTTCAGTGAAATGCTAGTTGCGTTCGGCAAGGGGCGCGCGATGTACCGTCACGACAGGCGTCCGTGCGGCGCCTTTCATTGGCCGCTTCCTCAAACGCCGCACCACACAGCAAACAGAAGCTGACCCAGATGTCTAGGAGGCGTTAGTACAGAAGGCATCAGCGGCGTTTGAAATTAATTTACAGGATAGAAAAAGCGCAGTATCGGTCGAAATTATCCTCAGACACATGTACCATGCCGTAAAAGAAGGCAAGAAGGTGGGAGCGAAGGAAGACAGGGAGATAGAGATGCCTTAGTTGAGGGCTACGATCCACCGTGCTATTATGGCTTTCGCCTCATCACACTTTAGTGGCTCAAAGTGTCCTCCAGAATTTTTAAAGAGAGGTACGTATAGTGGAATGCATCGGCGCTGGCATCGATACGAAAGTCTGTGGCGGTTTCTTGTAACCATGTATGTCTTTTAGCTACAAGCTGAAACATTTCGGCAGTGGCGCTGAAACTGCTGGCTGAAGCACGACATCAGAGGGTAAAGGTAGTTAGTAATAAGTTTAGCTATATTGATTTTTGATCTAGTCAGGTTTAGTAAGGCAAAGAGGAGAATGAAATAAATAAGGCATGGTAAATGTTCCCTGAGAAGGCATTTTTCTAAACTACCAGCTATTAATAGCTAAGTCGCAGCTCTACCTTTGCCAGAAGAAGCTCTCATAACGGCGGCAAAGATTTGCTCTGCCCGCGGTAGCATGGAGCTGCAGCTGATACCAAAGCATTTAATGCGTGCCAATAAAGTTACCGCCCTGACACCTCGTTTTTATATGATATGCTAAAAGGATTAATCTTTGGTCCGGGGCTATCTGGTTCATAATGGACGCAAAGAAATAACTTCGCGAGTGATATCCCTTTGTGGGCGAAACGAACGAACGTAACAGCTAACAGAGCTTTATTCGTCTCGTAAGGAACAGCAAAAGCTACGAAAACCCCTCAAACATCGCCTTAAGTACATGCCACCCAGGATGCTCAAGTGATAGGCGGAGCGAACGCCCTAGTCACCTGTGCAAACGACGAGCAATGCTGCGCTGCAGCTGATTGGTGTTTGGAAAAGCGCCGTCCCACAGATGAAGTGAGAGCGACACGCGTGGAGTGTGGAGTGTGTGAGAGCGAGTGATCGCCTAGAATTACTATATATAGTAACTCTACGATCTTCTAAACGCCAGCGCCGCACGCCCGGACGCAGGCATGACTCATACAGTCCTACCTAAGTCTTACATAGAGTCACTAAGGGTAGCGCCACTACGCGGCAACTAACTGAAGTGAGGCATTTGCGAAGCGGGAGATTCGGCTGGCATTGTAAAAATGGGGGAGGCGCAGAGCACCACTTCGGGACAGGGGAGGAGGAGGGAAAATATAAACGGCGGCTTCTAGCCTACTACACGCTCGCAGCGCGCTCGCCCGCCATGCAGTCGGGTCGAGGTAATAGAAATAAAGAAAGAAAATGGAAACCAAGAATAAAATCGAAAACAAAAACGAAAGAATAGACACAGAACAAATATATAAAGAAATATTAGAAAAATAACAAATGAAAAGTAAAATAAGTGCTGTTAAATGAAAGTAAAGTTCTATACATCTGAAAAGCAATGAAACGCGAAAAGAGCTCACCACGGAACTAGATAATGGACTCGCAATGCTATCGCATTTTTTCGTGTAAGGAGACTTAAGTGGACTCCTGGAATTTTTTAATTGAATTCGTTATTCCTTTTTGAGAGGACATGTAATCCCTGAAATGTTTTTACAAATTTAATTGAATATAAATTACAGTATTCAAATGCAGAACTGCACAGAACACCTCGACAAAGCTCGAAGCTCACTTTTCCTCGGTGCTCTCAGCAGTTGCAGATGGTTAGACTGAAGCTGGAGGCTACTATGTTGAATTCTGTTCAATAATTCTTTTCTCCGGGAATAATGCATCTTGGGAAGCGTCAAGAGCTAAAAGCGCTCTGCTCAGCTTGACTTCGCCGATTATCTCTTGTACTAAGCAATCATGGTTTTACATCCATAGGTATTGCTCATACTGAGAGCAAGTAGGCGAACAAAAGTAAATTATGCAGTAGCACATGTACACAGAAATGATTAAATAAATAACGTATCAATTAAAATGATTTTGAAATAAAATACTGTAGAATAAATTCTACTCCCGGTCGGCGTTCCGGTCAATGTCCAGGGCCGGCTTGCACGATAAAGTCCGAGCTAAGTCCAGACTTAAATGGTGTCTTTATAAAGACCAAGCTTATTTAAGACGGCTCGTGTTCCGAACGTCGAACGCTTCGGGTTCATGTTCACCAGAGTTGCTTCTCAGAACGGCCTCAGCAACCACTTGGGGCATTTTTCCTCGTAACACAATCTTAAGGCGCAAAAAGTAATGGCACGGATTTTACACAACGCAAAATTGACGGAATGTGTACATCTTACAGCAGGGACAGTGCCAGCGCATCCCTGTATTTCCCTAATTTCTCTACTTAGACACCTGGCGTCCTTGTGTCTTAACCAAGACAGCACTAGAGTCGTAATCATACAAGCGACTTATTCAAGTCAGGACTGAAGCCCAGTCTTGACTCCAGTCTTAAGCGGCCATGCTAGTGGCCTATTCTTAAGACTCCAGTTAAGTCTGGACTTAGCTAAGACAGTCTTAAGATTGTTTTGTGCAAGCGGGCCCAGGTCGGCGTTCGGTCAACTAGCAACCAAGTCTCTTGCGTCCTCTTCTTTTGTACGTCGTCTTTGTCAAACTACACACCTTTTTTATCTAAGTACGTCTTCTTCCACAACTTTTACGAAGTCACCGTGCGTTGGCGCTACACTATAGCACTAATATTTGTCGGTACGTGAGAATGGAAACTAAGTAAGGAAGTGCGCAGAACATGTTACAAAGAAGGAATTGAATGCATAAATGGTCAAAGAAATTCCCTGAAGAAACAAGCCCAAGCAGATCTAGGTATTCATTCCATAACTACGAAATTCATTATCAATGTTTTCACCCTGCAACAGGGAACACATTACGATCATTTAGTATAAAAAGCGACTGTAAAACCTTAACGTTATATTGTTGCCAAACCTCGGGGGGAATTAAAGTTCATCCGTACGTATTGGTAATATTTCATATCCTCTTGAAGATGTTATGCCAGAAATCCTGAAAACCCTAAAGAAAAAGTAGATAGAGAGGAGAAGGCAGCAGAGATACATTTGTGTAGCTCTGAGTATGTTGTTTGCAAAAAATAAAAAAAAAAATTCGCGTGGGGGACGGGCAATCTTGGACAGGAGAAATCAGGCCAGGGACAGGTGCAAGAAGAAATCAAAGGTTTGCATGCATAGCCCAAGGGAACAAGCGCTAAAACGTGCGACAGCCCATAGCTTAGTTACACGTTAATTAAGCCGACAGCGCTCTCTTGAAGACACCGTAATTAGTGCAATCAGCAAATCCAACACCTATGCAAAGAGACGTCAGGGCATCTCATCCGGCTGGCGTCGGTATCCATGCTGTAAAAAGTGCGGCAAGCTCCCTGACATGACATGTTTCCCAGGGGCCTGTGGGATGGCACTAATTAGACTTTCTTCGATCACTTTTGGGAAGCGAACGCCAGAAATACGCTTCGGGGCCTGATTCTTTTCAGCTCCATGCGCATACGTGTCGACTAAGATGATTCTCTTTGCGTGCATCTGATGTGAGTCTACCGTGTAATGACATCAACCCACCACCCTTCACATATTTTTGCAGTCGCCAGAGGCAAAAGCGTACGCACGTGTTTCGAAAGTTCTGAGAACCGGGCACTCATCGGTGTAGTCAGCCCGTGGTCGCACGACGAGATGACTTTTTTTTTACTTTTTTTTTTTTGCTATTAAAGGTCTCAGAGAGTACGCCGTTATCTCTCGCAAGCACGCGGGAACAAATTAACAGGGCTGTTCCAACTACACGCGCAGGGGACTGCACTCCGGCCTCAGGCGCGTTGGGGTGGGAGGTTTCGCAGCGAGCAGCTCGCTGAACATTCTCTGCGCTTCTAGGGCACTTGCTTGGAAGACTTCCACAACGCAGTCAAACTATTCTTTCGCTGTTCATGACTCTTTATACACATTCCCTTCATTTATCCTCTCATCATTCGAGAAGACAGGAGGTAGATGAGAGGGCACCCCAATTCCTCGTTGCCCACGTGGCCACCACCAAGATGCAAGGACATCGAGTGTGGTCGCGCAATTGCTCTGTTTGCGAGAAACTAGGCCTGCAATTTCGCTCGGTAGCCTTAGTTGAGGAAGTTTGCACCACACTCTCCTCCTGAAGAACGGGAAGCCACAAGCCTATATGCTAGACCCGTTCGTCGTGTGGGACGGCTGCGTGGGTTTTGTTTTCCTTTCGGCTTTCTCGTTAAGGGGATACTGTGGAGGGGCGTGTTTCGTTTACTCGGGCTGGGATTGCGGCCCGCACGCCCCGGTGAACATTGCAGGGAAACCAACGAGGACAAGCGGCTTGCCAACGCAGAAAGAAAAGGAAAGCTCCGAGCACCCATGCTGGTAAGGGCTGGGCGTGGTTCTTTCTGCGTGCATTTTGTGCCTTATTTTTGTCACGGCGTCTGACGTGGTTTAGATTGTTGTGCAGCTCTGCTCCCGGAATTCTAATTTCGCGGACGCCTAATCCCGCCTGTCCGCGTTTATGCTCAGCCGCTCAAGGTTACACTCTGATTCCTGCTCGTCTTTGCGGCGCTGTGAGAAAGCCGCAACTGCGATATAAGAAGGATACGAACATGTACCGCTATCGGATCTGCCTTATGTCTCGTTATGTCTATTGCAGTATTAGTCAGCGGCGTACGGTTAGAAAC
This sequence comes from Amblyomma maculatum, assembly GCF_055883805.1. Taxonomy (NCBI): domain Eukaryota; kingdom Metazoa; phylum Arthropoda; class Arachnida; order Ixodida; family Ixodidae; genus Amblyomma; species Amblyomma maculatum. The sequence goes on from NC_139350.1 coordinate 56,687,411, forward strand.
AGATCGCAAGACTAGTTCATTGCTTACGATAATGAGTCCACAGTGTCTTGGGGACTGGGGAAATGCACTGAAGTGTTTTACTCAGGTTCCGAGCTCTTCTAATCCCGAATGTTGAGACCTTTAGAGTAAACGACAAATACAATTGAAGATTTATGATTTTTACCTAACCACAATTATTGCTACTGCAGCGTACGAAACTACAATGAGTAAATCTAGATCTCCCTTCAAACAATGTAGATGACCTTCTGAATAAAAGCTAAATACTATGCCTCATGTTATTAGGCGTTTTAAAGTGGTGATAACTAGATGTTCTTTATGTTTTTTGTAAACGCCTTAGGAAGTTCCCTTTCTATTAATATCAGGGCTTATATACGGTTGTTTGTGAGATCTAGAGTTCCCTTAGCGATGTTTTGGGTGCTTTCCTGGGTAAGTAAAGTTTTTCTTGACTATAAATAGTATTTTGCTCCTCGTTATGAGCGTGACTGCATATATATGTGTAAGACGTTTGCAGGGTTGGTTTTCTTAGTTTCTGACGGATGCATATAGCTAATTTTGTATGCATGGCTTTTCAAACAATTATTGATAGCTGCGGTTGACTACACCAAGTTGCGCATTCAAAACAAAGACGTGAATAGCGTGCTATCTTTTCCGACCATTGCACAAGCTGGCGGTTGTCAATATGTAACTCCTGTTGTGCTTAATATTATTGGTTTTTCAATAAAATAGGCATTCTCACTTAGAAATGACACCAGTATAACAAACATTTCTACAGACACGGTTGGCCCAGCAGAGGCATCTGTTAAAGCTGATGTTTGCGTGTACTGTGGGACACCATGGACCCAGAGCACCAACATTTAGCCGTGTATGCCATCGCCGTGTCTGGGGAAAACGGGATCCTGGTGGTTGAGCCGATGCCGAGTGTTTTGCCTTTAGGTTCCCTCGGCAGTGGCAACACACCACTTTTCCCGACATCCGCTGATTTCCTCCGGCAGTCACTTTTTCCTATCCTCCCCTATATCTTTCACTCCTTCCCATCTTTTTTCTTACTACAGTCCTGTCTCCTTCTCTTTTCTTAAATATTTCCTTCCTCCAGGCGGCGAGTGTTAACTTTGTGTGGCCACTCACCATGTGTTACGTCATATGTGGTTATAGTCAGGGTGAACGGCTGGCGTGGGCTGGACTTTTTCGGAGGCCATTAACCCGTCCCCTTGCTTGTTGGGCTCGCTGGTGGGTGGACACCAGCCTGGCCGAAGAACAACAGTCATTTTATGACCTCTCTACTCTCGAATGAGCACTCCCGAAAAAGAAGGAGCACCGACGACACCTCCAAATTGTTCTTGGAGAATGCAAACCGATTCCCACCCTTTCATGTGATGCACAGTGTAGTCGCTCAGAAAGCAGCTAAACAAATCTCACTTTTTATCGTGAAAGTGCTACAACGTGAAAAAAAAAGAAAAAAAACGTCAGGGCTGCAACGTGAAGAAACTTCCGAATGGAGACCTGCTAGAAATCCTGTATAATCACCAGTATGAAAAATTGTCCACTTTGAAGTCCTTTGGCCAAATCCCAGTGACAATCAATCCACAGGGTTCCCTGAGCACTGTCCGCGGAGTTATCTCTGACGATGATCTCAGATGCCTGACTGAAGAGGAGCTCTTGGAGGGCGTAGACCAAAATTTGACGAATGTGTTTAGAGTAAAAATGAGGCGTTATAACAAAGAGATTCCTAGAATTCACCCATCCCTGCCTTTTTCTCCAAGCCTTCTCTCCTAAATCAGTCGAAATAGGCTATGTGAAACTTCAACTCAGCGAATATATTCCAAAATCCTCGGCGCTGCTTGAAGCGTGAACGCTATGGTCACGGCTCTCAGACATGCCGGGGCCAACTGAGATGTAAAAATGGGCCTCCCATGAACACAATTTTCAGAAATATAACAGGGAAGAAATATTTCTGAACGGAATTTTCAGAAATATGAAATCCAGCCACATTTATGTGTCAGCTGTGAGGACAGTTATCCTGCTTACTCACACACATGCCCAGTATGGAAGCAAGACAAAGAAATTATTACCACTAAGGTCAAAGAAAAAACGTTCCGGGAAGCACGAAATCATGTTTTTTAAAAAAAACAAAAAAAAATCTGCCTATTGCAATGGCTTTTATACACTGGAACTGCACAGGAAGCTCAACTAATATGAATGATATAAAAATATTTATTAGCCACACACTCACCTCTAGCCTTGTGTTCGCAAGAAACGAATTTGGGTCCCAAACATAATACTTAAAAATTATGGAGTCTTCTGTCGCGTCCGAGGGAAGGCTCTCAGGTGGCGTTGGCATCATAATAAAAAATGGAGTAGCAGTTCGAGAACACATACTTAAAACTCAGTTTGAAGCGGCAGCAGTGGCTTCTCAAACAATAACAGTGTGCTGCATTTACTTAGTGCCATACCTTAATTTTAGTATTTACGAATTAAAAGCTCTTTTAGAGCAGCTTCTAGAGCTATTTTTATTACTCGGAGATTTTAATGCACACTCCAGCTTTTGCGTAGTCACAGAGTCATTACAAGAGGTGAGGCCATAGAGGATTATATACTGTGTAATAACGTTTGTCTTCTTAAGACCGGTAATTCAACCTATTGTTCGCCTAGTTCAGGAAAAATGAGCTGTATAGATTTATCTTTCAGCTCAGCCTCTATATTTAGAGATTTTAAATGGGACGTATTAGATAATGCACACGGAAGCGATCACGTACCTGTACTAATCAGCTTAACATCTCCATTACAAATTATCCCAACAAAGCCGCAACGCTGGAAGCTGCATTTAGCCAACTGAGCACTTTTCCGAGAGAAGGCCAGCCAAAACGAAATTATTTCAGATAATTATAGTGTAGATTAACCTAGTGAAGCTTACACGAATTGTATCGTTACTGCAGCACAAATAGCGATTGATCAGTCCTGTGGAGTGGTGAAACAAAATTGCAAAGTCTGGTAATAAAAAAAATGTAAAGAAGCAAAAAAGAAACAAACCAAATCTTGGAGATTTTTTTTCGCAGGGGACTAACACAGGGCGATTTCGTAACGTTTTAAAAACCAAGAGCCAAAGCTCGATGCATTCGCTAAGCACCGAAAAAAACTTCCTGGCAAGGTTCTGTACCTTCATTAAACAGCTCAACAACATCAAAACAAATGTGGGAACAAGTTTGAAAAATAAATGGCAGTTACTCCCCATTCTATATACCCCTTCTAACAGCCCCTGGTGTACAGACAACTATTTAAGATTAAGCAGACATTTTAGGTGGATATTTTTCTGCTGTTTCTAATTCATCGCACTGTACAGAATTATTTCTGAAACGCAAAAAGACAGCCGAGAAACAAAATCTTCAAAGATTTTAAGCACGACAATCTTTGTCATGAAATTGAATTCCCTTAGCCAAAGGATTGTAAGATCTATCATGCATTCCATCTATGTTGACGATGTTCAGATAGCTTACAGATCCTTAAACATATCAACACGCGAAAGACAAGTACAGCTAACCACAAACAAACTGGCTACATGGGCAGACAGAAATGGCTTCAAGTTTTCTCCACAAAAAAAAAATTGGCCATTCTTTTTTCACTAAAACGAGGTTTACAGGTAGGTCATACCCTATACCTGAATGTAACAGAATTACCTGTCAGAAGTGAACATAAATTTCTGGCCTTGATATTCGATAAATAACTTACTTTCCTGCCTCGTATAAATGCACTGAAAATGTAAGCCTCTAAATCTCTGAATACAATTACCGTCCTTTATCACAAGCACTGCGGTACCGATAAAGCATGCCTTCTGGAAATTTACCGCTCTGTTGTGCGCTCATCCTTGAACTATGGTTGCGTTGTATACGGATCAGCAAGGCCGTGCACATTTAAAACGACTAGACCCAGTACATAACTTAGGCGCGTGTCTTTCAACAGGCGCGTACAGAATATCATCCATAAACAGTCTATAGGTAGATGCAAACGAACCACCCCCTGCAGAAAGGAGAATTATGCTCACATGTGCATATGTTCTGAGGATCCGTTCATTCCCGAAGCACATTTGTTACTCAATAGTCACAAAGTTCCCATCTCGAATACTGTTTACCAACAAGCCCCAAGCAAACAGATATCTCCTCCTCCGCTTCGAGGAGCAATGCCGAGAATTAGACGTAGCAGTCAATTTGCCAAATACCGTCTCAAGACCTGACCCCCTACCACCTTGGTACAGCTTTTCCTTTGTATATTACCTTAGAATGGCACAGTTTCATAAAAGACAAATTCCCTACGAACACATACTATAAGTGTTCCTGCCCTTAGAAGAAAATATAAAGATCACGATGGCTCAAAAACAGCTTCATATGTAGGTAGCGGTGTAGTAGAAGCGAAATGTAAAACAGTTAGGTTACCTCAGCCTGCATCAGTCTTTACTGCCGAATGCTCTGCCATCCTCTATAAGCTGCAGAAAAATAGTAAATGCAACTTTGAGAAGAGTATAATCTAAACCGACTTCCTCAGCGTAATCATAGAAGTACGCTCTAAAAATGCAACGAAAGCCTTGGTAGAAAATAAAATTCATTACGTCAAAACAGCCGAAACACAAGGTCACGAAGTTAAATTGTGCTTGGAGCTTAGCTATGTCGGAATCAGCGGTTATGAGATAGCTGATGCATGCGCGGCTCGTGCCCGCAAAGCTAAAAGAAAAAGTAAACGTACTGCATAAATATATGACAAAACTTTTACAAGGAAAACTGAGAACAAAATGCAACGTTTCTGGGACAATGAAATAAACAACAAACTCCGCCTTGTGAAACCATTCATCGATGAATGGAAGTTGTGCAGTCACCGAAAACGCTTTATTCAACTAGTATTATGCCGCATTCGCATCGGACACACACATCTGACACAAAATTACATTCTCAAGGAAGTAGTTAAGCCAATGTGCGAAGACTGTGGACATAAAGTCACAATAAATCACATTTTATACTCGCCTAGAAAACTTTAAAGACTAAGAAGAAATTATTTTAGACAGTTTTACACCGAACATATACTATTCCATCCGACATTGCTCCTAGCGGAGAACGCACTTGTCAGTTTGTCCTCTGGTTACAGCTTCTTAGAAGAATCATTGCTTCTAAGCAAGCTGTGATAACCTAACAATGTCTTAATCCTCCACCAAAAAAACCACAGTACACTTCGTGCTCGGCGCATCATAGCCTTGGTTGCTTATGCGCCATAAAACACAACAGACGCGGTTGGTATGAATGGCCAAAGGACAGTTCTCATAGAAGTGAACAAAATGAATTGATGAAACTTAGCACACGTAATAACTCCACATACTGCGAGTTCATGTTCGAACAATTTCAAGCCAGCTTCAACTATAACTTTATCGCATTAGCTGTGAAATATTTTTCAAGTGTATTTTGTTCTATTGTGATATGTTAGCGATGGTTTGACAGTGCATTAGGAGAATACTACATTTTCTTAGAGAGTGCGAGTTTTTGTCAGAATACTGTTCGCAAATGCCCACTTTAAAACGCTCATTTGTTTGTAAACAAACAACAAACTAAGCAGCTGTTCAATCTGACCGCTCTTGACATGCATACCAGTTCCAGATAAAAATTTCGAATACTGCCGTAAAATCAGCAGTGACTTTCAAAGTCAAGGCGGTTATTACTTATTACTACTTCCCGTTATTTTTCTTGATGGCTACTTTTGAAGAACCATGCCAGTTAGGCTGGGGTCAAATAACAAAGTTAAGAATAAGCTTGCTGACAACTCGAAGTTGAAATTCACCGCATTATTTATAACCCGAGCCTGTCTACGCACACGAATAGTGTTAACGCGACAGCATTAAAGGGTTCAGGCTTCGCAGAATCTGTTGTCGGAGTTGTCGGCGCCTGCGCTTTGAGCGTAAAAGATGGATATACCGTTTAGAGCTGGTAGTTGGCAGGTGACATGGCCAGACGCTGATTGGTCGGAGGGCTCTATGACGTCACGAGACCACGTGACATGGCAGAGTTCGCAGGCGCTGCCAACTCGGGTAGATCCTTGAGATAAGAGGGTGAGGTGAAAATTTAAGCTACCGAAATCATCAATTGGATCCCGAGCCAGCCATGCAGCCGTGTTCTTACTGTTTTGTTAAAGCGAGGCATTATACCTACGTTTGGTGGTCTTTCACCAAATGTTGTAGCTTGTGCGGGATAGCACAAATGCAGTATTAGCGACTAAGCGAGTAGCAAAAGGTAATATACGCAAACGAGGATCTGCAAAGGGGTGGTGACGTGGTAGCTTACGACTGTAAGTTGTTGGATATGTCTGAGAACAGAAAACATAGAAACAATCCTAGGTTTACTATTTAAGCAAGCAGCAAGGTATGTGCGCAAATAAGAGTCCGTAACGGAAGCTGTAGGAGGGCGTCATTAATTAAAGTCGACGCTTCATGCCCTTAAGGGCTGTTCTTTCCAGTCCATAGCTATAGGAGGCGTTTCCTGCGCAGACAGTGCACAGGCTAAGTTAATAAAATGCCCTGAGGACAAGTAAACCAGAAATCTGCTTTATAAAATACGTTTTTTTTTTTATTAGAGAATGATGATGTAAGTGCGCCTATGGCTAAGGGACTTGGGTGAGCAGGTTTTGAATGGTGCCACGCTCACTGGAGGACCAAGGTGGGTGTGCAAGGGTTGCGGCATCAGTATTTAGGTCCTTGCTTAGCGTGGGGTCTCCTGGGGGAATAGGCATCGTTGCCAAACAGGGGAGAGGACTCCGTGGTGGAAAGGTCGACGTACACCGTCTAAAAGAGCAGCTGAAACACGCATCTCTTTAGGCTGCATGCAATCAATGCCTTCGGACAGCCACCTTGTGATTAACCCTCGTGCTTTAGCGACCTCGATGCTCTGCTTGTGAGAGATAGATGTGCCCGACCGAAGACTTGAATGCAAGTTGTTTTAGGGGTCCTGTAAACGGCGGTGTTACAGCTCCAAGACAAATACCTTAGTGGCAGTCTGTTTCAACAGTTGCTCGGGATGAGTCATATGAGCATTTATTTTGTGTCGTAGGAAAGTATCCGATCTAGTAGTAATGATGTCACGGCTTTTTGACCGTTCTGGAATCATAAGTCGCCATTCCGTGGGGCTAATGATCAACCTAATAATGTCGTAGTTCGGTAAGCATTGGGAGAAATTCTTATCCAAAAGAGATGACCGGTGCTAAAGCAACTTCCGCTGCAGCACACAAAAATTGCCATGTGAGTAAGGTCAAGATGACACTTTGTCGGTAGAGTTGGTAGCTGTTCATTTTAGGGATTTCAAGGCGCTAAAAAATACAGCGCGCATAAAGGAAGAAAACCGGAGAGAACGCCAATCACAACTGTCTTATTTCAAAGAAAGACGCGTATAAATTTGCATCCTCCCTCGTCGCATTCGCAAAGAACACATTCATGCATTAAATTTGATATAAGAACGAATTTCTAAGATACTTTTCTTCGGTCTTATGCAACGGCACAGAAGTTTCACTGATTGGCAAGCTTGAAAGGCTACCACTCTTCCTGGTACATAAGGCTTCAATCATTCATGTGGTCTTTCTATAATGCGCGATTCTGTAGAATGTGCCAGTCAGCAAAGCATGGATCACAAGTGTGTGAAGAGCAAGATCTGTTATACTTTGGTAAATTATGAGGCTATTTTATTGATTATTTCGCTGATGTTTCCTTATTCGCTCGCTAACACATTTTCGATGATAGGTGATATTAATTGCGTACGCGGTTTCTTGCAAAATAAAGCCGTTCTGAGTGGCGCCTCTAGGCAGTTTTTTCTCCTTATGTGTGGCGTGCGTTTATTACTTTCTTTGGGTTTAAAATCCATCAAAATGAACATAAAGCTACTAAGATTATATCCCCGGTTTATTTCGGTTAATGCGAAAATAGTGAAGTGCACTTACCCGTTCGGAGGCGGCCTATACCGAACGGTCTTATACAAGAAAGTAGGAAACCGACTACAATTACAATTACTCGATGTTACGTTACCTTTCATTGAACTTTATTGCTATACCACAGACTAATCCAAGCTAGAATACACTAGCGCTGCTCGCTTCAACCTTTTTTACACTTTGTTAGTTTTCAGCAGAGCTTGCTTTTCAAACTTTCAGTCGCCGATTGTGCAACGTTTCCTCGTGAAGACAACAGCCGCTACACTGGACAGTCTTTGCAAAAGGAAGAGCGGTGTTGCACCGTACGAATACCTTACAGACCCGTCCATAGCTGCGCGATGCTTCGGTGCCATTTTCTACACGTCCTCTAAAAAACGCCACGCTTAGATGTTGGCGCTGTGAAGATACCCCGCAGGTACAAGGCCACTGAAGTGCTGAAGAACTAGGCACTAGATGTTATCTTGAGAACATCAGATGCACCTTCTGGTGTAGAACCATAGCAAGGCCGGTTCACTTCTGCGGTCAAAAGCTTCTGGAGCTCCCCTGATGCTATAGGCAGCCATGCGCACAGCCGGGCGGTCGAAATATCTGACGCAGCCACATTGTCGTGGACACATTGCCTCTGCAGCATTTTTAGATTAAAGTAATTGATGGCCGGTAATCAATTACAAAAAATAATTCACTTTTCCGAAAAAGTACAGTTTGAATAATAATCGATTGATTACAATATATACACAAGAATGTAATTATTGACAAGTTATTAATTATTTACAACTCTGATGCCGAAGCACTGTTGATAGGAACGAGCTAGTGCACAGAATGTGCGAGGCACATGTTGACAAAAAGTGCTTCCTGTGGAAGCTTTGGTGAGCTGCATCGGACGTCCTTATAGCTCAATAATATACCGCGTACAGATCCATAGAAGGCTCACTCGCTCATCACTGTAACGTATGAGCATAAAACATGTAAACGGGCTCTGAGAGCTTTATTGATACCTCAATTTGACAGAAAACGGGTACACTGAAACAACACGTTGTTGCTAAGGTACACTGGGCATGTCTATTACGCGTACAATGATGAGAAGCCTTGTCTAAAGCGCGCCAACGGTGATCCGCAAAGCAGGTCAGCGCCATCTAACGTTACGCCATGGGTTTGAGTTATACGTCCTATGCGCATGCGTGGCCAAAACAAAACAGCGCATGCTCGTGGGTGGTCGGACTTATGTCCGCTTAGTGCTTGCGCTTCATGCAGCTAGGTAAACCGCGGCCGGAAACCCAACGCGTTTCGCGCGAATCACGAAGCGGCTAGGCAAGTGCAACTGGATATCAGATGATGGCTCGGTTCAAAATCAAATTTTGCAAGTGATAGCGGGTGATCGCGCGTTTCACACAAGCACTAGGCAAAGAGTGCGAGAACTGGGCACTAGTTGGTTTCTGTCTGTTTTCGTCCTGCGTTGCAGGTGTATTGTTTGATGGCGTGTTCTTAAGCCGGATTATCAGCTATCATCCGTACAGATCTAGGAACTTGACTTCCTCCACGATAACACACAGGGGCGGCGAGTGGCATCCAGGAACGCGCACTTGCTTACCTGGCCGTCACGTTACAATCGAGAAACACGGTGGCATCGCGACGCCCTGACGACCGTCACAGCCTCACAAAATGCAAGCAGTGCGACCCTAGCGGCACGCCAGGTACTCCCAAGACGGGGGCTGAAAAAAGAAGCGATGAGCAGGCATCCGTTTGATTTGCCGCGCATGCGCATGAGACGCATAGCTCAAACCCAGAGCCTAACGGTAGATGTCGCTAACTTGCTCCGCAGAGCACCGTCGGCCCGCTCTAGACAAGGCTGCTCACCACTGTACTCTTTCATGGCGCATAAGTAAGGGGTCCCATGTTTTCACAATCACTACCCATTTTTTAGAATGTTTGCACTGTAGCTATAGTCCTCCTGTTTATAATAAAAACAAGCTTGGACTGATTAGAAAGGTGAATGGGAGGGACTTCCGATCCTCGTCACGTCACGGAAGCCATTCACAGATTCAGAGTGGAGAGTTCACCGGCCCCTACTTAAGTTGCCTTTGTGAGCTGATTGCACCATAGCTCAGTGTGATGACTCTTCTATGATAATATACTTTACGGTAAACACTGTCAATTCTAAAATGTGATCTCGCGGTGAGCGTGCTAGCATGCAGTGCACAGCGAGGAGGTTGCATACGGAGTTCGTTGACCGGACGTCATCTTTGTGTTGTCCTATTACATGATTGAGGCTGTTTTTCTCGCTGGTGTATGTGTCCGGAACTTAGAACATGAACTTTTGTGATTACGCTGAATGTTGTTTCATTGGGGACGTTGTCTTAGGCCTGTGGAAGGAAGCAGATGCTCGGTGAAAGTGGCTTGTGGGCCGCGGTGACGCGCCTCCGTCGAAGCCTGCCAGCACCTCGCTTGCGCCCCTCACATATGGAGGCACATAGAGATGCACAAATGATTCAGATATGATTCGTCTCGCTCTGCTTCGAGCCTGATGGCGGAAAGCGCGTTGAATGAAGCCACGAGTATGGCCATTCTTCTGTAGGGCTTGTTTGCCTCATAACAAAACGGCATACCCCCAAAGGGAATTGGCTAAGACCAGGCGGTTAATATCAGTCTCTCGAACGAATCGGTACAGAAATATTTCCTTCCATTTCACAAGCAACTTCAAGACAGCAGATCGACATGGTTGAACTTAAAAACGTCGAGACGACAGATGCCTTCTGGATGGTGGGATGATCGCAACTAAAGGTTAACAAGCAGCCAGCATGGTGACATAATTTTCGATTACATCATTTTGAAGAGTAGTGCAAAAAAAAAATGACACGGTTTTACGGATTATACCAGGAGTTTGTGGAAAACCGGCCACTAATTTTTAAATGTAGGCTTTTTGAGATATAAAGACAGCTTCTGCAGAAGCATAACACATGCTCTGGAGGACAGCAAAGAAAAGAAAAAGGTAAACAAAGTTAATTAGTAAGCTGGTTAACTGATTAACCAGCTTACTAATTAACTTTGTTTACCTTTTTCTTTTCTTTGCTGTCCTCCAGTTACCACAAATCAGTTAACCAGCTTACTAATTAACTTTGTTTACCTTTTTCTTTTTGCTGTCCTCCAGAGCATGCGGCTGCAGAAGCTGTCTTTATATCTCAAAAAGCCTACATTTAAAAATTAGTGGCCGGTTTTCAACAAACTCCTGGTAAAAGCCGTAATGACTTTTTAACTCGTGGGATTCGGCAAAGGCTCCAGTTATAGAAATTTGTAGCCGGTCGTTAGCATTGACTAGAACGACTTTTACAATATCAAAAAACGCGATACCTTTTCCGTTGTCGCTCAATAAATTTAGGCTGACTCGCGCCAGATGACGCGCGATAAAAAAAAATGCGCTCTAAACGACCCCAACGCCATAAATCAACGTCGCTCAGAGCACTGATTTTACGAAAGCGCGCGATACTCGGCGCGAGATAGCCAAAATTTGTTGAGCGACAACGTAAAAGGAATCACATTTTAAAAATTATCAATACTTCTGTGCCTATTACTTGCGGCAGGCTACAATTAAATTTCTATTTAAAACCAGGCGCCTCATTGCATATAACTGTAATAGATAAGTAATTATAAGAAATTTGAACACTAGAGCACACTAATGACTTTTATTCTAATGTCCGTCAACACCGCGATAGTGGTGCTGCAGAAGCTGGTTCCATATCTCAAAAAGGCTACGTTAAAAAATTAGCGCTTGGTTTTTGAAACACCTGGCAGATTTGAATCCTTGAATACGGTGAAATTCTCAAATAATGCAGACTTCACTATACCTTCCATTGTACATCACATATAATCTATAATATTCATCTACTGAGTAATTCCACTGCCGAAAACACATTTTTTATAATCGTGGTATGGACAATCGATGCAGCAGGTCCAGATGTGTTTGTGGAGCTGCTCGCACTTGAGCCATTTGTTGTGAATGTAATAAGCTCTAACACCGAGTTGTAAAACTTTACCCCGCTTTTCTGCTCTACGCAGTTACAATGTGATGTTCCTGGTGCTGACCTACGGCATACCCGTGGCCACTCTGGCGATCACCTACTGGCGCATGAGCCTGGTGCTGTGGGGAGACCAGTGCATAGGAGAGTACACAAGGCAGCAACAAAACGTTCATCGCAGCAAACAGAAGGTGAGCCATGTCCGGACAGTCCTTGCTCGCCAAAGAGGCTGCTGAGTCACTGACCAAGCGTAATTTATCTCTTCACTCATTATGTTTTCGCGGGGTATATTAAGTACAGATTATCAGGAAATGCATCGCTTACTGCAAGCTACAAAAGCACGTGGACCCTTTGCACGGCGTTCTATGTTGGCGTGGTCCCCGGGAATTAGATCTGATATTCCTTGGGGATTGTCGTTACGGGTTCTGTTTCACACACACACACACACACACACACACACACACACACACACACACACACACACACACACACACACACACACACACACACACACACACACACACACACACACACACACACACACACACACACACACACACACACACACACACACACACACACACACACACACACACACACACACACACACACACACACACACACACACACACACACACACACACACACACACACACACACACACACACACACACACACACACACACACACACACACACACACACACACACACACACACACACACACACACACACACACACACACACACACACACACACACACACACACACACACACACACACACACACACACACACACACACACACACACACACACACACACACACACACACACACACACACACACACACACACACACACACACACACACACACACACACACACACACACACACACACACACACACACACACACACACACACACACACACACACACACACACACACACACACACACACACACACACACACACACACACACACACACACACACACACACACACACACACACACACACACACACACACACACACACACACACACACACACACACACACACACACACACACACACACACACACACACACACACACACACACACACACACACACACACACACACACACACACACACACACACACACACACACACACACACACACACACACACACACACACACATATATATATATATATATATGAAGGAAAGAAGCCAATAGTGGGCGAGGCCAAAGAAGGCATTGGGGATGGTACTTAGTCTTTTTTTTAATGTTTACTTGGATAATCAGAAATTAGTAATGTAATCTGTTTAGGGGAAAGATAATTAAACACAAAATAGAAGAAAAAAACAACGTGACGATGGTGGGAACCGAACCCACGAACTCCAAATATCGCGTTCGGTGCTCTTCCAACTGAGCTATATCGGCCGCTGACCACCCTGCTACTTGCTTGGGTATTTAAGTTGTCTGTATACGAACCTTGAGAGTGTTCACCAGCGCCACCCTCAACCATAGCGGCGGACGTGGAATGTCCTTTGTTACCGCCAGCGTCACGTAGAACGTGATCAAGAGCGACGGCGAAAGCTGTGCTAGAACCCTCTTACGCTACCTATGGCTTCAAGACTGCCAGAACCGAGACCCATGTAAGCTAAAAGCAGATCAATTAAGGGGAAATGAGGGTGCTCGTTATAATACATGAAGGAAAGAAGCCAACAGTCGGCGAGGCCAAGGAAAGCTTTGGGGATGGTACTTTATGTCTTTTTTTTTATGTTTACTTGGATAATCACAGAATCTAGTAATGTAATCTGTTTAGGGGAAAGATAATTAAACACAAAGTAGAACACAAAGGGACGTATGCCCAGGCGTCTTCCCGAGAAGACAGCGACAGCAGCTCCCTCTGCCGTGCATTCTGCTCAGCCCGTGTTTCGCCGCGATTTGTGGCCTCCGCGCCCTTTCCCCTCAAACCGAGAGACAGAGCAGTTAGCGCGGAACCCCTAACCACTGCGTTTACGCTGTGCTTTTTATAACTGCTCTTGTTTGCCTGCTTTGCAGCACGGTCGAGGCGCAACTTTTCCGAGAATCGGAACGGACCAAACCGATGGCGTCGCCCGTTTCCATGTGTTCCTATACCACTTCCGAAGAGCGGCCGCCTGCGCGACCGTCATAAATAAACTCGCGTCAAGCTGCCACTTGACCTTGGTCGCCCCTTCTGATTCTCCCCCGCGACAGTGGACCCGCGGTCAACACTTCGTTTCTGGGAGAAGGAGCCGACAAAGGCGATCTATGCTCGACCGCTGTCAGCTCGCTGTCAGCCTTGCGTGAACTTGAGCGTACAAATGGCCGCGTCTCCTCCGACTGTCGATTTATGGGCCTTCGGTGTTCCGGTTCTGCCTTAAAGGTTGTACTTCAGCACGTCGAGCACGGCGAACCTGCGCCGCAGTACCAGATGGCCCGGCTTCATCCATTGCGACGCGAAGCAAACGCGCACATGCTTGTGCAACCCTGCCCAGCGACGGCCGCCACGTCCGCAACTGGCACGCCTCTCTCACCGTCTTAAGGTCTATTCACACTTGCTACTAAATGAGGTCGCGCCACTACCAGTCGCGCGACCAGAGGAGAGGATCTCGCCACTACCGATGTTCACACTTGCGACTGTCGCCTTCTCGTTCTGTTCTGGTTCCGAACGAGTTGGGAGTAGGAGAGCTGCTGGGCGATGACAGCGAACGTCGGTAGCAGCCGCTTCCCAGACACTTCAGCTTCTTCAGGCGAGCCCGTGCGTTGCCGCGCTCTTGTGTTTCCAGGAAAACGCCGACGACGAATAGACGGTGTCAATCACCGTGGTGTCAATATAAAATGTTGCGCCTGCGTGAAAAACCCAATTCTCAAAAGTTCATGCTCCTTACCGGATAGTCCGAATAACTTTCCAATCTCCTCCCAGGCCGTATCCTTCTCCCTGCCTTTGAATTCCGGATGCCGTTTGTTGAAAAGGTAGGGGTACTCTTTAATTGCACTGAGAAGGTGCTCGATCGAGTACTCCATTTTCTCGTCTTCCCGCCAATTTCCAATTTGCCGCCGGCTATAACAACCGGATGTGCGCAGGTATGACCAATTTCCGGGACCTCGCTGATTGGTGAAATGAGGGCCATTTGTTTAACCTACACCAGCTACGCCTGTGCAGCAAAAATCTATTGTAGGTATAGGAGATTTCCTACACTGGTGTAGCTGGTGTAGGCTAAACAAAAGGCCCTATGGTTTGCAACTAGTAGTCGCGTGACTGGAAATTTGAGCAGTTCCCGATCGGCCCGCGGCAGTCGCTTTTCGACCGATGCGACCATTTGCGACTGTCGCTTTTCGACCAAAACGGTCGCGCGACCGCTGCTAATCGCAAGTGTGAACGAGCCTTTACTCTAACTGGGTGCATCATGCAGTCGCTCCACCCCCTCAGTGTTAAGTCACGTGATGCGGGCGTCGCCACTTTACCTTCCTCCTCTTCAAGTCCACGGAGAGATGGATGGACAGAGAGAGAGAGCGGATTCTACTACAGCTCTGCGGCCGCTCCACCTCCTCAATGCTGAGCCGCGAGACGCGCGCGTAGCTTTCTTCTCTTTGTCCACTTCAAATTCACAAAGAGAGAGAGAGAGAGAGAGTGAGCGGCTTCGGACAGACATCGGCGAAATCTGTGATTGCAGCTAGTAGTGCTACGCACTAAAACAATCCGCGTGTCGATTGAATTACATAAACAGGTTTGGGGTGTGATCTGGTGCCGGTGAACACATCCGGCAACGCACTCCCTTACTAGAACAGGAGTTGGCCACCCTGGTGGAGCAATTGGCCGCAACCTCCTATGATTAGTCCCATAAAACCCTGGCCCTCAGTCACCAGCGGCTGATGAGAAACTGACCAAGGCTGCAGTCAGACCTGCGACGCAGAGGGGGAAGCTAAGAATTTCTGGCTCCGCTGGACAGACCGTCATTGGAAACTGACCCTGGCAACGTTTAATGCCAGAACCCTAGCTAGTGAAGCTAATTTAGCAGTGCTGTTAGAGAAACTATATGGTATGCAATGGGACTTCATAGGGCTTAGTGAGGATAGGAGGCCGAATGAAGCTTATAGACGATTTTAGTTTCAATGCCGGGGTGCAGCCATTGTAGTTTGATAGTGGTGCCCCGTATAAGCCAAACTGGGAAAGTCCGTCCGGCTCCTCTTGACGCCATCTTGGGCTGTGCTCTGAGTGTTGATGCTGCTATGCGGCAGTGTAAAAGGGCTGTTTCGCGGTGCTCGTGAAAGCTATCCGACACCTTGATGCTATTTCGTGGTTTGTTGGAGCGCGCCAGCAAACCGTATACCATCCGTTTGGCATGGCGACAGCTGTTGGAAACAGCACTAGCGGCCGGGGCGACAGCGAAGGACGGCGCTCCGCTTCCGCAGTCCGAACTTGTCAGAGTTAACTGTGAGGATGCATCTGTTGTATCTTTCACGATGCATGTATTTTCAAATATATTTTATAATCGCAATGGTATCTTTACACACAAACACAAAGCGAATGAACCGTACGGGCAGCTATCGAATGCGGAATAAAAATACTAAAAAAACATGTTTTCCAGTAATCGCCGCATTGATTTAACGTTAAGTGCGACCAATTTCGACATATAATCGAGCTGTCCTGCTTCACCAATGTATACTTTCAAGTTGACGTTTTTATAGGTGTTTGTCCTGCGGCACAACAACATCGTATCACCGTCCCGTACGTCGTAGCAGCCTCGTTTACACTACGTATTGTAAGAAAAGCGTCGAAAAACATGCGCTCTCATCTGCACCACGAACGAAGACGACGAATTCGCAGCACATACAGCAGCGCTTAGGAAAGCGGACCCGCCAGCTGTAGCCGCAGACAACGCCACTCTCGCCGAGCCCTACTCCCTGGTCGTAGGCCTACATTGTTTCGCCTCGAAGGCACATCCGACAACGCTTTGTAATTGCTCAGCGTTAGAGTAAATGGTCTCTAATGGAACTGCCTTATTGCCGATCCCATTGTGTAAGTAAAAGAAAGATGTAAATTCCGTTGACGCCTTAGCAGCGGAGCTAGCGTGCAGACAATGAGCCGCTAGCTGCACCAGCGGCAGTGTGTTGCGAAACTTGTTGTATTGCAGTTATCAATAACACGGTGTGGGTAAAAAATCAGCATTTTTTTGCTGTTGGCTTATTGTTTAGGTGAAGAGCAGATTTTAGCACGCGCTCTGGCGCTGGCGGAAAAGATCTACCGTATCGTTGGCGCGGAGGGCTCGCGGGAGGCACGGACTGCCCGTCGCGCGTGTTTACTGCGGCGGAGGAAGAAAAATGGGCATCATATTCGTGAGTCCGCCATTGGTACTAAGTCTATCTGGCTTACACAAAACGTTCGCAGGTGAATTAAATCAGGTTGGACATGAAAGAGGTGAAGCAGAAATATATAACAGCCGTACTCGGACTGTCGTTGCGTGCTTCCCGCATACACTGTCGGCAATCATCTTGCGATTTCTTTGAATGATTGTGCAGGCCACGATCACGCATTGCTGTCCCGATGACATTAGCACTTAAATGGGCGCTAATAAAGGTATTTAAGTCTCTCAAACAACAATATACCGAGGTGCAAGGCCGTTCTGCTATGCGAATGCAAGGCCCACTCGGTACCGGCAACAATGAGCCGGAGCAAGAAATCTGGTTAGACAGTACTTTCTTTCTCTCCTGCTTGCTCTCGGTAAAACGGTCAATACGTACTGAAGGATGGGCATGTACTCTGTTGTCGAGGTTTACTGGAGAGGTGAGAACTAGGAGTAGGTTTCCTTGTCAATAGGTATACAGCGGGTAATTATATGAATTCTATAGCATTCATGAGCGGATGGCCGGCATCGTGATTAAGGCTGTACAGGCCTACGTGCCTATATGTAGTGATGATGACCAGGAAGTTGAAAGCTTCTACGAAGATGTAGAATCGGCAATGCGGAAAATAATGACTTCGTATAATGTACTAATCGACGACTTTAATGCCAAGGCAGGAAAAAAGCAGGAAGGAGACCAGGAAATGGGTGACTATGGCATTGGTTTTAGGAATAGCAGGGCGGCGTTACTAGATTAGTTTGCAAGCGCAATAACTTACGAATCATGAACACCGTCTTCAGCAAACGAAAGAACCGGAAGTAGACTTTGAAAAGTCCTATTGGGGAGACTAAAACGAAATTGACTTCATAATTTGTTCTAATCCCGCCATTATGCAGGATGTATAGGTAATTGGGAAAGAGCGATGCTGTGACCGCAGGATGGAAAAGGTCTCGAATTAGTCTAAATCTGAAGAGGGAACGAAACAGGCTAGTCAGAAAGAAGTCCATCAACGAATTAGCAGTGACGGGGAGAGCAGAAGAGTTCAGAATCTCGCTACAGAATAGATATTGAGCTCCAACTGAGGATGACGACATTAGCCTAGAAGCAGTGAACCATAATTTCAGAGCTTTCATTACTTAGTGAGCTGTAGAAACAGGCGGTAGGATAGTTCGAGAGGATACCGGTCAGCTGCCTAAGGAGACGAAAGTTTCTTTAAGAAACGCCACAATATGAAAGCTTCGAATCTGGCACACCAGATAAAATTGGCAGAGATATCAAAGATACTCAATAAGCGCAAAGTGGCCGATTTAAGGAAGTATAACATGAAGAAAATTGAGCATGCTGTAAAGAATGGGGGAAGTCTTAAAGCGGTAAAGAAGAAATTGGGCATAGGCAAAAACCAGATGTATGCAATAAGGGACAAGGCGGGCAATGTCATCACGAATATGGACAAAATAGTCAAAATAGCCGAGGAGTTCTATACTGATCTCTACAGTAGCCAAAGTAGTCAGGACCATAATGAGGTTGGCGGTAGGGAAGAAAGGTCAGACGTTCCACCAGTGACGAACGACGAGGTCAAAAAAGCACTAGAAACTATGAAAAAGGGGAAAGCGGCTGGAGAGGATCAGATAACTACAGATTTCTTGAAGGACGAGGGGGGGGGGGGGGGGGGTATCGTGCTAGAAAAACTGGCCACCCTGTATACGCAGTGCCTAGTGTCATCGACGGTACCGGAACCAAGGATGAATGCAAACATTATCCTCATTCATTAAAAAGGAGACTCCAAGGACCTTAGAAAACAGACCAATCAGCTTACCGTCTGTTACATGTATTTACTAAGGTAATCGCTAATAGAATCAGGACACCCTTAGACTGCAATCAAGAAAAGGGTCAAGCAGGTTTTCTGAAACGGTACTCTACTATCAATCATATCCATACCATCAACCAGGTGATAGAAAAATGCTCGGAACATTACCAACCCTTATAGATTGCATTCATTGATTACGAAAAAGCATTTGACTCAGCAGAAACCTCGGTGATGATGCAGGCATTGCGAAATCAGGGGGTAGACGAGCCGTGCGTGAAAGTGCTGGAAGATATGTATAGTCTCTGCTTAGCAACCCTAGTTCCGCATAAAGAAAGTAACAAAATTCCCATAAAGAAAGGTGTTAGGCAAGGAGACACGATCTTCCCGGTACTATTCACAGCTTGCTTAGAGGAAGTATTCAGAGGCTTGGAATGGGAGCAGTTTGGGATAAGGGTAGATGGAGAATACCTCAGTAATCTGCAATTTGCTAATGACATTTCATTGCTAAGTAACTCAAGAGATGAACTCCAAAGAATAATTGGTGACCTATAGACAGGAAAAGAAGAAAGTTAGGATTAAAAATCAATATGCAGAAGACTAAGGTAATGTTCAACAGCCTCGGGAAGGAACAGCAGTTTACATTATGTAGCGAAGTACTGGAAGTGGTAGGCAAATATGTCTACTTAGGACCGGTATAGTAACCGCAGATCCGGACCATGAAAAGGAAATAAGGAGAATAAGATTGGGATGGAGCGCATTTGGCAAGCACTCGCAGATTATGACTAGCAGCTTACCGGCATCGCTCAAGAGGAAAGTATACAACAGTTGCATCTTACCTGTACTTACTTATGGGACTGAAACGTGGAGGCTAACCAAGAGGGTTCTACTTAAGTTGAGGACAACGCAGAGGACTATGGAACGAAAAATGGTAGGGGTAACATTAAGAGATAGGAAGCGTGCAGAGTGGGTCAGAGAAATAACTCGTTAGTGACATTCTAGTGGAAATCAAGAAGACGAAATGTGCATGGGCATGACATGCAGTGCGAAGAGAGGATAACCAATGGTCGCTTAGGGTAACAAACTGGATTCCAAGGCAAGGAAAGTGTAGCAGGGGGCGGCAGAAAGTTAGGTGGGCGGATAAGGTTAAGAAGTTCGCAGGGGTCAAGTGGGTGCAGCTAGCACAGAACCGGGTTAAATGAAGAAATATGGGAGAGGCCTTCGCCCTGCAGTGGGTATAGTCAGGCGGATGATGATGATGATGATATTCAAACAGGATGTCACACAACGTTCCCGATTATAAATTTTATTCCAACAGTTTCGGACGGTGGACCGTCTTTCTTCAAGGTAGAATTGAGAATATATATATATGCACTCCAAAGTGGCGGTACGGTCTCCGTCGCGGACAGGGTTGGATGCACCGTGGATGATGGGCTTGCTGAGCGTGTAATTAAGGCCACTGATGACTTCATTCTTTATTTCTCGCCATCGCTGGGATTTACATGACCATGTCGCGAGAGCGAACAACGGTGCCTCCGACATTTCTTGTAATGAGATGATTTTCCATTAAAAAGTACAAATTCATTTCTATTAATTTTTCATTAAAAAGTACAATTGCGAACATAAGTAAACGGAGCAAGGTTTTTCATTCAAATTAAAATCACGCCTTCTACACCGGATATGGGAAAACAATATTTGTCCAAGTGAAAGTACACTGATGTCTACTACCAATTTGCTCATATGATGACTGCAAGCATCATTATGCAACGCGTGAAACTTTTCAGAAAAAAGTAGCGTGCTCCGTTTGCTTATGTCCGCACCAGTACAAGTACAAGGACGACAGCTGCCGGTAAAAAACAATGTTTATTCCCTCTATAAAGGGGAATGTATGTACATAAAAACATAAAGGTACCGGTATAAGCCTCGGTCGAATTGACTAATGGCTTACTTCACACGAGGGAAAGCACAAGGATGCAGAAATAGCGCGCTTCAAAGGGTACCCAAATTTCTATGTTATTACTGGTACATGAGCACCTGAGGAAATCGTTTTTAATTTATTTAATTTACTTGCATCGTGGTGCTCCGTTTTCCCGTTTTTCAATGCTCACCCTGAATTTGCGTAATTCACACATAATAATCATTCACACTTGTGCAATCGAGGGCGACTTGAGGTTTACAACTGCAATTCCAAAGCAATAAGCAGGCTGGCTGTCGGTGAAGTACAGTACGTTTTTGTAGGAACGGAGGTATGCATTTAAACAAGGAGGTGTTGTATTAGGGCACAATTGCAGGCTGTGGGATGCGCGGCGTCAGAGCGACTGAGCTCTGCTACTTTTCTGAAACAATCCCCTTCAACGTCTCTCCAGCAGTAGGTGAGGTCACAATAGAAAGCTTGTCATTTTGCCATGTGCTTGGTCGTAGCTTGTGAGAAGACTTTTGAACGTCTGGTGCATCAGACGGCAGAGGATCTTTTCGCTGTGAAGCTGTGTCAGGTAGATGATCATCGGTCTATGTGCTGTTCCAGCTAGGGTGGCAGCAGGCGTCCATGTCCACTGAAGCGGGCCGTGCCTTATTTGCTGCATTCGCGAGAGCGATCCTGGAAAGTATTCAAGTAATCGTCCTTGTACTCTTCAACCCTCCACGCCCTCAATTTTCTCTAGGAGAGATTTGCGGTTACGACTCGCATATTTGAACGAATGGCTCCTCCTGTCGGCACCAACCAGACAAACTCGTCAACACCATCCCAGTCCTCTAACCCCTATATTCGCTAGAACAGACACTTACAAGTTTTCGTTCTTTCCACGCACAATAACAGATTGGAATCAGCTAGTTAATCCATTGTCCCATGAGTTTTAACCAATTCCTGCTATACTGTGTTGCCTTTTTTTGAAGTGTTGCGTTTTCTTTTTTACCTTGATTGACTTGTTCACCCACCCTGCTTGGACTCAGTGTCCGCAGTATTTTGTAAATAAATAAATAAAAATTTCTCGCAAGTGATGCGTCTGATAGCTGCATCGACTGTAAATGCCTCTGTCAGTTGCTGATTGGCAAATTTTCTTGTTCATGGTGGTTTCCCGCGCTTGGCTGTTCTTCTGAAACAGCACTTTTCCTTGCTCATAGACGCTGCAGGTTCGACTTGTGTCTAACATATAATGTTCTCAGAGAGCTCTTTTTGTGGCAAATTCGTATCTGGAATGGTATACATATTGCGCTCATTTCAGCATACGACGTTCAGGTCACAAACATTCGAAGTTTCTTTCAAGTATACCTCGTTCTGGCGGTCTTCTGAAGCTTTCTCCTTTCTGTTTCTTGATTCGAATTAGAATTCCTGAAGGTTTTATTGGTACAAGTCAGATTGGTAGGAGTTCCAAGTATTGTATAACAAGATGTCCACATCCTTTCTGTTTTATCCTGATTCAATCTTGCACGTGCTCTATGGCTTTTTAGCTTCTTCTTTCTCAGTCATCGTTAGTAATGAGGCTCATTGTTCACCTTCGTTTTGCTTTCTCAGCTGAGGAGCAGCATAATATGACACAAACCCCATATTCTAAATTTCCCATCCAATGCAAGCATTGTCTGGTGTTGCAAAGGATTCGGCGGTGGAAGAAGAGAGGCAGTGAAACAAAGAACGACTAATCGAAAGGACTAGTATGTATTCAAGGAAACAAGAAGGTGGTTGAAGCGGCTACAACGCAGGGTTGCTAGGAGTGGGCCTTCAGATTGACTGTACTGTTCCACAATAACTTCCGTCTCTCATTTTCACTGCCTGGGCATTAAACGTAGACACTTTTTTTCGGTCTCCTAGACTGAAGATAGCTTCGTATAAAGGCGCTCGCTCCTTCGGTTCGAGAGGAACGAGTGCAGCCACTATTCATCTTCGTTAAGCGAGCAGATGCTTTTCGCACGAGCTTCATGGCCACTTTTCCGCTCAGGATCGTTTAAGCTACGTGATCGCTGGATCTATCCGATCATTTGCGGCAGCCGCCAAAGAAGTTCCGGTACTTTGAGGCGGTAGCGTATCATCTTTTTCTTCTTCGTGATAGATCCACCGCCTCATTGCCACTGCGGCGGAATGCTTCACCTGAAAACGATGGTGGCCGTTTCTTAGCCGTCATCCGTCTGGCTATAGGCCGCGGCGTCGTCGGGCGGTCCGCAGCAGAGCGCGTTGGAGCTGAGGTTGTGGGGAAATGGTGCAAGGGAAGCAGAGAAACAGAAGTAGAGCGAAAACTCATTAGCGACAGAGCTGGTCGTTCCGCATGGCGCGGCGTCGATGCAAATTCAGCCCGCAGCGGTGCGACGTGGCGGGAATTGATTCCCAGAGGAAGGCTGGCCACCAAGGCGAGACTGGCTGGCCGGGAAGGGACGCTGTTACCGCTCTCACAGTAGAACCGTGCGTCTGCTCTTTTTCGTACGTTCCATAACGCTTTCATGCCTCCGGAAGATGGTCCCTTTCTCGAAATGAACAGCACTGCTAGATTCCTGCCCGAGATGTATTTCGTCTCCATAGATGAACTATTGCCGGCATTTCAGCGTCATATCTCTGGCTATAAATCAGTTGGTTTTCTTGGTTTGTGGGGTTTAACGTCCCGATGCGACTCAGACTATGAGAGACACCATGGTGGGTGACTCTGGAAATTTCGTCCACCTGGGCTTGTTTAACGTGCGCTGACGTCACATATTACACGGACGCCTTGTTTTTCGCCTCAATCGAAAAGCGGCCACTGCGGATGGGATCGGACCAGCATCCTTGGGATCATCAGTCTAGCGCCCTAGCTGCAGAACCACTGTGGTGAACAGGGGAATATGCAGTCAAGCTTACATGCTGAAAGAAAAATTATCGGCAATATCGAAATTCACAGAACACTGTTCAACAACTGCTCCTACCAACTTCGATTCATATGTTGTGCGCACTGCCAGTAGCTGCTAATTGGGGACATCTTTCTCGGCTACTGATTGAAGGCTGCGGGGGCAGATTTCCCTTCTTAGTGTTACCACACCAAGTAGTTCAAGCATATTTGGCATCAAATACGTTTCGGTTTCAGCTCTTGCTTTACATTTTTTAATTAATAATTTTTCACCCGCCAACTACACTGGAATGTGTTTTTGTACACCGCTGAAGGCCTATGAGAGCGTAAATTCACGACTAATGAATAGCCCCTCGGCTTATACCGTCAAAACAAGCGTAATTAAAAAGCGTACGCGTTTGTTTTATACGGCACTATGTCTGCTACAGAGCACGGCAGGTGCACAGGAGACGCAGTGTCGGCCCGCTTCTCAGGATTCGGCACACGAGGCGGCGCTATAGACCAACACCGCTCTGTCACGTAAGCACGATCCGGTGACACTTCTGTCGCCAGGCTGGGCCGACTGGGGGTGAAAAGAAGGCTTAGCGCCCCAAGAAATACATGGAATCTAAATATTTCAAAGCAGTTTTCTAATTTCACGGGATACCTATGATGTTTTTATTCGGTACGGAACAACCATGAACATTCTAGAACAGATTGTGAAAGTATGAAATCTTATTACTGAGGCGAAGTAACTTTAAAACACCCCGAAACATATGGGGGTGCGAGTTGGGAGTTCGACACATAGAAACATGTGCTAACACAACTTACCGCAACATTTTCCTCGTTTCGTAGAGCACCGGCTGTGGTGGCTGGACATTAAACATCGGCCAGCGCTTTGAAGATATGTGTGACAAAGTGTGCTGCGTCATAGCGGAAGCAATCTACTTTTAAAACCGCTCGTTCTCTAGAATCCTAGTTAGAAATGCATTGGGATACCGCGGCCCAAACAAAATACATGTAAAGGATGGTTGGCGAAGAAGCTGTCTTTGCGACTCCGAAAGCAGTCGTTTGTAACGAGCGGTGTACTATTTTAAGACCATGAATATACGCATGAAACAACATTTCGAGTCTTACATGTCTGTAAAACATATTTATCAATAAATATATGCTGCGCGTTTCAAGACGAACACCCACGTCTAGGAAAAAGAGACGCATCCAAGCAGTTTTCTTTCTTTTTCTTTTTTTTTTCGGTAAACGTCTTGCACCATGCCCCGACGTCATGTTGCATGGCGGAAGTAAAAAAAAAAAAATACATGGGCTGGCGATGCACACGAGCCGCGTAAAGCCGTAATGATGCCGTCGTTCGAGACACGGTTCATTTCGAGGAATGAAACGAAAATAACGGGCACGACGTCACTGCGTTTCTGAAAGCGTCGATCGCGGCTAAGTAGAGACGTTAGGCATTAAAATGAATGAATACGTATTTGCGTCGCGATACATGCATGCATGCGGTGAGCACGTTATAAGCGAACATTTACATCCATGCACGCGCTGCATGGTCTGTGCCTTACGGGAAGAAGCAACATAAGACAAGTAAACCGCACAGAAAGCGTAGAATGATACATGAGACCCATAGCGATACCACGGGAAAAAAGAAAATAAACAAAAATATTTTGCTAGCATATATGCCAATTGCTGAGCTTGGGCACATCCACCTGATTTAAAATAATTGTATGCGTCCAGGGACTTGTATGCCTGGATGATCTCTGCAATGAAGCGACTCGGAGAAAAAATCAAACATGCTACAATGTTTGCCATGTCCAATAGTGTCAGAGCGGCCGCGCCAGTCTGGAGGACTTCCCAGTGTGTTTCAGGCGTAGCAAATGGGTCCGGGTGCACAACGACGTGAATGTGCAGCTTTTCTTTGTAGCACTTTTTATCCAATTTCGAGAAGCTTTTCACGTTGTCCGACATTATCGCATCGCGCACTACATTCCCTTGCAAGTACTGCAAGTCTGACGATTTACGGGACTGTTCACAGCACCATAAACTGACCGCGCACAGTTGCAGACGACCATGCACTACCGGCGGCGTCGTTAGCAGACGCTCCGGAGTTGGAGGCGGCGCGGTGGGTATCGCCAGCCGCGCCATCGTCTGCTGCAGTGCGCGATTCTCGTTCGGTCCATATTGTCATATGGCGTTTGAAATCTGCTTTTTAAATGTAATTCTGTCTAGAAAATATCACTGGAGCGACAGTATTATCAAGCTTATTTACCCTATGCGGCAGCATACCAGACTGTACCAAAACTGCTCAATTCGGTACACCCCGCTTGCCTTTCGGGGTTATTCGGGGATTTATAAAAGTAGACTGCCTCCCTAATGACGCAGCATATTTCATCACACGCTTCTTCAAAGCGCTGGTCAACGTTTAAAGACCGGCCACCACTTCTGATGCTCTGCGAAACGAGAAAAATGTTGCGGTAAGTTGTGTTTACATGTGTTTCTACGGGTCGCCCTCCCAACGTGCTCCCCCATACGTTTCGCGGTATTTTAAAAACACTTCGCCTCGGTAATTAGATTTCATATTTTCACGATCTGTTCTAGGATGTTCATAGTTGCTTTGTACCGAATAACGACATCTCAGGAGCCCCGTGAAGTGAGAAAACTGCTTTGGAATATTTTGATTCCATGTATTCCTATGGGCGCTAGCCCTACTTTTCACCCCTAGTCGGCTGCAGCGCCGAGAGCACCCCCTTTGTTTGTAAACACAGCGTTGGTCTATAGGCTTCTGCAACACGTATTTCGCCATCGTTAAAATGCTCCATACTAACGCTGCACCGTTCAGCATTGTAGTACAATCACAATGTAATAATAACGTGAATAATTCCCTAATTCAAGAGCACGGTTCGCGAAATTTCTGTAGGGACTATATAATGCTGCGCAGTGAACTGGTCTGTGCAGGTACCATAGGTTTGGCTTCACAGCGACAGAACGTTGTGCCCGAGTAGTTTTTATTACCGCATGGCCATACCAATACTGCTCTGGTAGGAGCTTGAGCCTCCTCTTCTTTGTTGGGCCCGGAAACCACTGTCGCTTGAGACTAACCTGATATGCGTTCCGCAGTGGCGTGTTAGGCGAGAGCGCAGAAGCAGTCTTAAATAAAAAAACAATTCGTCTACATTTTCTTCCAGAAATACCTTACAGGCGTGATCTTGTTGTTCAGCTGTCTTGCGCCTTTTTTTTTCTTTTTTTTTTCTTTTCCAGTTAAATATCTTATGCTCCCCGGCTCACTGGCCAGTTGGCGAAGGTGTTCAACTACTCGTTCAGAAGACGAATTTTCAATCTCAGCCGCTGCGGTCGCAAATCTATGGCGGCGATACGCAACGAGCCCGTGTACTTAATTACGTTAGTGCACGTTAAAAAACCTCAGCTGCTCTATAAGTTCATTAGGAGCCCTTTGCTGCAGTATTCATTCCCTGTAGCCCCTGTGTCGCACTGTAGCGTTAAATCCGATACACGCCCCAACCATACAGTACAATCTTTCATATATATATATATATATATATATGTCTGTGTCATTATCTGCAAAGAGCGTTGCACTAATTTCTGGTCCACGCTTGCGTGTCTTCGTTTAGAAGCCCTCACCTAATCATCAGCTGCTTGCAGTAATATCGATCCGAGCGCCTGCGCATGACTCACTCACAGACAAACTTTTCTGTAAGTTTCAGACTACACTAAGAAAAATTAAATGGCTGCTTAGTTATCATTATGAGATGACAATGCATTAGCATTAGGCCTGCTTGCCTTTCATTTCTGCTCATATACTTCTCATTTCTTCCTCGCATTTTCTAACACATTTCGACATCTGTTTCCGTGCTCATTGAATGTTTCTTGCTTAACTTTGCTCAGCAAACTCCTCAGCAACTTCGCCTGGCTCTTTGCTGAGCCATCCTTGTTCTCATTTTTGTTGGGTCAGTTATTGGCAAATTTCAGTCTCTGCTTATAGTCATTGTTGCTCATTTTTTAGTTTTGTTGATCATTATCAGTTAATCAAGGTTCTTTTCTTCTCTTAGTTCTTCCCGCAGAAGCTACATGCTAGCCTTTCCCTGGTTTCCCCTACACGTGGAGATATGGATTGATACATCTGCACTGTGCTCCTGCCGACCCTGGCAGGCAGCAGGTGGTCCGTGGCGCCTACGCCGCCAGACGAGCATTGGCTTTTTTTCACACTCGGGTTTCTTATGCTAGCACATCGAAATTCCTGACAGTAGAGAGCTCGAAACTGAAAAAAAAAAAAAAAAGGATTTCGGGGACAAACTGTCAGCTGCTGCGGACTACAGTTACTCTAATTGATACCCCAATCTGGTAGCCAATTAACAAAACTGAATAAACTTTTAATTTGGACGGTCTATTGGTTAGTGCCAATGTGATAAGTTGGAAGCTGTTGGCAAGATGACGGTATATCAGTTTTGAAAATGAAGGAAAATTCATGCTCTAGCAGTATGGAATGCGAGGTAAAAAATAAACGAGCGCCGCATGTTTTCTAAATATTGCCGCAAACAATTCAAATCTTTCATTGTTGTTTTTCGACACCCGCTGGTACACGACCTTATCACTGTTATTCTAGCACAGGGATCGATTCTGTATTCTTTGTTCATGCTCGTTGCCGTGAGATGCTGCTTTAAAATTTTCTTTGTGGCGCAAGATACGTCCAGATGTACCTAGAAGATTCCGGCCTCTCGCGTGCGTTTCTGTAATATTCCATGCTACCCTAGTCATGGTCTGCGGATATATCTAGATACTTCTTTTTCGCCTTTAAATTGAGCGTTGGTGCGTGCGACGGGCATTAATTGTTCGACGACCGACGAGCCCATTTGCTACTATCGCTGCTGCCTAGTTGCTCAGTGCCGCTGCAGTGTTGCTCAGCCCAATAAAGAGTTCTTTCAGTCCAACACCAGCCGTTTCTTTTGCTCGTTTCGGGATCGTCACCAGCACATGACAATATTACCTAAGCCTGGCGGTGCTGCACTTCATTCACAATGCGCAGCAATTCCGGGAAGATGTCTTGAATTCGGCTTCGGTATTGTTGGACATAGACCATAAATTCAGTGAGAACAATGCAGCTTTTTTCGAGGCAAGCTCCGAAGAAAGGTCGAGAAAGTTTCGACGCCAGCCGTACACCGAACTTACGCTTGTGTTAAATTTATTGTGAAAGTGGAGAACGCGCTAATGAAGTCAATTTTGTTTGCGTGTGGACGACGAGAGGATTTAGGCGTAGCTACTAATTCGGAGGTGGAATCCGCGCATTTGGCCATGCTAGACTAGCCAAGCCAGAATACGAAACGTCATCTTTCCGGCATTTCCGCAGTGAGTGGAATGCTCTTTAAGAGCTTTTCATAGATGTTGGCAGCACTTTTCCCTTTAGGCAGCACGATGTACTCGATGTTGAGCGCATGAGGTGGACATCCAGCTCGGTGCAAGTCCAACGTCCATTGGAAATGTTCTGCAGCGTCTACAGCACCCCGTTTCAAATGTTTACACTGTTAGCGAGAACGCCGTTCGCAACTTTTTCCTTCGCTGGTGGTGGAAGCAAAAGTTCGTTAACCTAAGCTCATCCGGTCATCGCATTATTGACCGAGAGCTGATTTGCATTAGCAGTTTGGCATTAGAGGTCGGGAGGTTAGAGTGGCACCTTTTGAGGGCGACTGACCGTTAACGAGTCGAGTCTGTATACGCTGGTGTGCGTATTCTTCCTTCTGAGGTGACCTGCTTCCTACTTACCATATTATGCTCCGTTGGCATAGCGAATCGTCGAGCGTCGTACGATGCCTTCTCCTTTTCTTTGCAGCGGCGTTGTAGTCCTTGGCGTATCGAGCAGCGGTGAGTGCTTCTTTGTGCTTCGTGATCTTGTGTGAAGTAACAGCCTGTCTTGCGGCGGCCCCTGTACTCCCAAACATCGTAGTCATGCTTGAACTTTCCGGTCACCGACTTCTCTCGGTAACGTTCCGAGGCAGCGGCCATCGTAGAATCAAAAGACACTACATCAGCGCCATCTAGTTAATATTTAGCTCCGATCTAACACCAGCTCTGAGCAACTGCTCTACCTTCGTTGCTGCTGCCGCCACTGCGGTTGATGGCGGAGAACTTCTTTCCGCGCTTCGCGCCGACTACCTCCACTGCCTTAGCAAGTTACAAACGCTTCGCTCTTTCGTCAAGCCCGTGTTCCACTGAAAGTTCCTTAACTAGGCGCTACTCTCCTTTCCACGTGTGATGCTCCGCGGTGTAACACTAAAATCCGCCGCCCTGTGCCCTCTATATTTAGATCTTTAAAAAGGAATTCGCATTAAACGGTTAGTAATCGCTAAATGAATGGCCGCTTTTATAGTTGTAACTTTGAAGGAAACGAAAGTACGACCGCTGCTAGAATTAGCAAGCAGTTCAATTTGACATCGTGGTTACTGCAAAACGTCATCTGCGGACGTTGTCGGTTCACCAAGCTTCCTACGCGCTCGGGGGTTTCGTTTCGTAGCCGGACTTCCTTTCGATACTGAGCTTTGTGAAATTACTTTTTCTTTATTTCTAAAATTTATAAGGGACTTGTCTTCTGTTCCATGGTTTTGAACTCCTCATTGCCACTAACCCCAAGAATATGCTGAATTAAAGTTAGGCGTTGAACCATGGATGACAGCTATCGATAAAGAATTACCCTGAAAGGAAGTGACTTCCGCCTTGGCTGAGTTTATTTATATATTTTATATTTAGAACTCCTTATCCTTAGGAGTTTTTGTAAATGTTTTCTGAAATACCTTGAGTATTATGTTAAACTGTGGTGTTACCAATTCTTCGTTTACAGCGGCAGTAATGCTCCTGTAGTAAAGCTTTGCATAGCATCGAATTAGAGCCCAGGACTCCTGTGGCAGCCTTTGCGAGCTGTCGGATACATAGCCAGCTCTTTTGTAAGATTTTCGTTCCCTGTGCCTTCACCCCCCCCCCCCTCCCTATTTCAGAGACGTGCTATACAGTGCGGTTTACCTAATAATAATAATAATAATAATAATAATAATAATAATAATAATAATAATAATAATAATAATAATAATAATAATAATAATAATAATAATAATAATAATAATAATAATAATAATAATAATAATGATAATAATAATCATCACCACAGACCAAACACATTTCGCTTGTCCCCTCAAGTCAGACCGGTCATGTGCCAGATGCAGCCTAGTAATCCCCACAAACTTCCTAATCTCGTCTCATATCAAAAATCTATTCTTATATCAAAACAAGGACTATCACAAGCTACCGTGTGGTTGGCGTTCGAGCTCAAATAGTTCAGTTGTTTATGTAGAATTTTCTATAACGCAGACATATATACAGGGTATGTTGCTGGGCGAGTTGGTTATTCATTGTTAGAGAAAGAACGCTAGCAAACGATGGACAAGGACTGTATAAGGGATATGACTTTTTTGTCAGTGTCCTTTTACTTGCCTTTTCCGGTTTTGGCTGACAAGATTTCAGTGTTTTTATTCAACGTCTTTTAGTTGTTCATGTTTTCCATCCTTTTTCCTATTTTAGCGCCTTTACCTTCGCTGACTTTTACAGCCATACTGAGCTTATGCCATCGCTAATTTTATGTTTTTGTTATTAGTCTTGTGCATTCATTTTCGCTTTTAGGCATGTTATTTGTTGGCTCCCTTCAATATCGTTTTATCTGGGCTTCATGTGCGCCCCCGTTCTGTTTCTTTGCATCTGCCCCGCCCACACATTCCGTGTCAAAGCGTTGATTGCGTTCAATATTAGATGCGGTTCCTTGGATACTTGCTGCGGTTTGAGCTCTGATAAACGTGCTCATGCGCACTTGTGGTATTTGTCTGTATATAAGGCGCGGATCGGCTGTCTTCCAAAATAAAGTTGTTAATGAGCGCATGTGTGTGTCCTCCTTTTCCTTGTCCGTCGTCTGCTGGCGGTCTTTCTCTGACGCTGTACAGCTAAGGCGCGCTAGTGAAACGTGTCATGACATCGATTTCCCAATAAAAAGTAGTCATTACCCCTAATTACTCATGCGCGAAGATAGAAAATTTATAAGTTTCAGCCCCCTCTGCGCAGTCAATACTTTTCCAATAATTTTTTCTTGTTTCTTCGTGAACAGCTTGTTGATCTGTCATTATCACCGTCAACATGAATAGACACCCTCGCAAACCACGCATCATCTGCTTCATGGATTGCGTGATTTTGGGGGCTGGCGGACCATGGACTACGAGTGCTTTAATTTTTCTTTTTTCAGCGTAGTAACGGTCATATTTCTGGCTTGCTGCCTTCCTACGGCACAGTACGCGAGCTTAGTGATCCCTGAGAACTTGGAACAATCGCGGCGTACACCTCGAGGTTATCAGAGTGCAGTAGGAAAAAAAAGAAACTACAGAAAAAATTTGTCCTCACAAAGAACGTCTTTGCGGTTTTTAAAAATAAACGTGTCGTCACAACCCATTTTTTTTTGGTAGCATCAAAAAAATAGCATCAAAACCAAAACCAAAAATTTCTGTTGTTGCAATCGAAAAGTACACAAGTACAGAATACAGGAAAGTACTACAGAAATGCAAAAGAGCATGACGTCTCGAAAAAAGTACAAGATGTTTTATTGCAGTTTTGACATTATTCTGCAGTTTGCTTTTTTTCTACTGAGCGACATCAAAATTGTCACATATGTCGCGTTATGTGTCATAATTTCATTAATTCATGTGCTATTAAGTGAATGTCGATTTTTAAGAGGTCCACGTTACGCGTCTCGTCCTGCGCTTAATTATATCGACAATACGCGCCGCCAACAGAGTGGCGGTGGTTATTAGTGGCAATTCAGGAGAAGCGCTTCTAGCTCCGTTGAGTGCCGCCACTTGAAGCACCGCTTTCGATATCCGAGAATAGTGAGGTGACATTGCCGTGACGTAATGAAGAAAATGATGGAGCAGCAGCAGAATAAAATGCGATGGTTGCTGTGAAAACAAAATAGAACAGATGTGGTGAGCTAAAAACTTAACCTTGGTTTTTGTGAATTTGGTATATGTTTAGTATTGGTGGTTTCCTTCATCGCCATTTACGTAACACCATGCGCTTACGGCCAGGCTATGATCCTGGCTATCTAGGCTAAAGGCTGAACTTTTGAGCTTCTGCAGCAATTTCGATAAGATTTCCAGGAAAGCGTTGTCGTCTTCTCATTAGAGGATATTATAAATTTCATCGCTTTAGCGCAAATAGAAATATAGAAAGGCTGTAGCTGGGTCATAGTGAGCAATTAAGTACGTCAGCTTAACATAAATGTAATTTCAAAAATTATGAATATATATACTAATTATTTGTGATTAAATACCTTGCAGATAGTTCATTGTTCAGGATAAGGGCAATTGTTCGTCTTTTTGTGACATTTTTGTCAAAATCTTAGCACTTTAAAAGCGAACACATTTTTTGTTGTTTTATTATATGTCACATATACGATAAGTTTCTATTAGAAACTAATTAGGAATCCAAACAGTACCTTATCTTGTTTCCTGTTTGTTCAGGAAGCACTTTGGAAGCAGCTTTTGGCAAAAAAGTCAGTAAATGATAGCTTTAGAAAAAAAATGCTAACCTCGTCAAATGAGCTCAAAGATTTAAGAACATGCTTTTTAAATTTAGGCACAAAATGAATAAATCAAAGTGCGTTGCTGCGTACGCTGGACGGTCCTATTGAACACGACGCTGCTTTGTGGCGATTGCTCCGAGTCGCTTCTTTTTGCAGCTTTACGGCAGTTCAGCGCCCTTGTGAAATACTTTGCTTCGTTGCTTGCTGGACATGTCTCTTCGTCTGGACTTCATATTCTATTTTCACCTTGTCTAGCACTCTGGTCAGCCAGGCTCCCAGTGGCACGCAAACAGCGTTCGGAGGTCACGTGGAGGGTTTCTGTCAATGCAAGTACCTGTTTCATTTTACCAGCCAATCGACGGATGGACGGAGGGATGGATGGATGGATGGATGGATGGATGGATGGATGGATGGATGGATGGATGGATGGATGGATGGATGGATGGACGGACGGACGGACGGACGGACGGACGGATGGATGGATGGATGGACGGATGGATGGATGGATGGATGGATGGATGGATGGATGGATGGATGGATGGATGGATGGATGGATGGATGGATGGATGGATGGATGGATGGATGGATGGATGGATGGATGGATGGATGGATGGATGGATGGATGGATGGATGGATGGATGGATGGATGGATGGATGGATGGATGGATGGATGGATGGATGGATGGATGGATGGATGGATGGATGGATGGATGGATGGATGGATGGATGGATGGATGGATGGATGGATGGATGGATGGATGGATGGATGGATGGATGGACGGATGGATGGATGGATGGAATATAGGAGCGATCCCTTTGAAACGGGGTCGCTCCCTATAACGTAATTATTGAATTAGATTGGTTAACTAAACCATCATTCTATTTATTAAATTTTTGTTTCTACATTACTAACCTTATGTCACTTCTCTGCTTTTAAGCCACGAATCTTCCAGTCGTTTTTTGCTAGTTTCCACTGCCGGTATATTCACCCGGCCACTCGTATCTCTAAACCCCAGAGCTTCAAAAACAGTTACTGCGCATGCATCAAATTCCGGATGGATACCATTATTCGAGTATAATATGGTCAATTGTTTCACTGGAGTTACCACATACAGCACATGCGTCATCTTCATTGTTAAATTTCTTTTTGTAGCTGCGTGTTCTAAGGCACCCTGATCTAGCTTCAAAAAGTAGGGCACTGCCTCTTGAGTTATCAAAGAAATCTTCCTTCCTGATCTGCATTTTCCACTTTCGGTATAATTCCACACTCTGTTTCTTCTCCATCGAATTTATCCAATTTTTACCTTCTGTGTTTTTCACCTGTTGCTTAATGCTCTTTATTTCTCCGTCCTTGTGACTAGCATACTTACTAGTTAGTTTCCTAGTTCTTTTCCTCCATTGTGAGCCAACGCTTTTTAAGTACAGGTATTTAAATACTTTAGCTGTCCATCTGTTACTCTCCAATTTCCTCAGGCGTTCCTCATATAATATTTTACTCTGAGCTTCCCGTACTTCGAAAGATACCCAGCCCATATCTCCCTGTACCGCCTCATTTGTGGTTTTGCCGTGGGCACCTAGTGCTAATCGTCCAATGGCTCTCTGATTTATTTCTAATGTCGACTGTACCTCTGATTTTAGACACAAAACCGCATTTCCGAAAGTAATTCCGGGCACCATAATTCCTTTCCAAATACCCCTCAAATACTCATACCTGTTGTATCCCCACAATGGCCTATGCTTCATTATCCCGGCATTCCTTCGCCCTTTGTCCTTAAGTGATTGCTCATTCTTTCCAATGTATTCCCCACAATGGCCTATGCTTCATTATCCCGGCATTCCTTCGCCCTTTGTCCTTAAGTGATTGCTCATTCTTTCCAATGTATTCCAATCCTTCGTTTAACCATACCCCCCGATATTTATATTCTGCTACTCTGGGTAATTCATGGCCTTGTATTTTAATACCCTGATCAGTTTAGCTGTTGAAAATCATCAGACCTGACTTAACTGCGCTAAAACAGAAGCCTAGAGCGTCCCCTTCGTCTCCGCAATACTTAACTAGAGTTTGCAATTCTTCCAGACTCTCAGCTAGCAGCACAATATCGTCTGCAAACATCAAACCGGGGAGGCGCTGCTCTACCGCCTTTCCACCTAATCTATATGACAGGTTAAAACCTAGGTTACTTTCTTGTATCCTCCGTTCCAGGTTTATCATATAAAGCATAAACAGCAGCGGTGATAGAGGACAGCCTTGTCTTAATCCTTTGCATACTTTGACATCCTCCGTACTTCTTATCCCTTCCCACGTAATTTATACTTTGTTATCCCGGTATATTTCCTGTAGGAACTCTATTATCTCATAGCTGATGCCTTCTTGTTTTAATATGTTCCACAGGAGTTCCCTGTTTACGTTGTCGTACGCCCCGTTTATGTCCAGGAAGGCCAAATACAAAGGTCTATTTTCCACTCTAGATATTTCGATGCATTGGGTAAGCACGAACAAGCGCCTACCATTTCTAAAGCCGTTCTGAAGTTCTCCGAGAATCTTGTTACTTTCTACCCATGCTTGCACCTTTAATTTCACCGCCTGCATGGCCACCGCCTGCATCGGCCTGTAGGATTTTATTTGCATCCTTTCTTCTTCCTCGTTATAAATCAGATTCATTTTACTCTGCCGCCAGCTGTCCGGAATTTGCTTATTCGTTATGACTGTTTCCAGAGCTTTTAACAACGTTTCCTTACTTTTCAGACCAAGTTCATTAATCAGCTTAATCGGAATTCCATCTATTCCTGTAGATGTGTTTTTAGGAATATTTTTTCCGCCTTTTTCCACGGCCCAAAATATGCGTCTCTTTCTTTCTTTTTAGCTGTCTGCTGCAGGTCTTCATTGGCTAGAGAGCGCGAAAAGCAAACTTCTGAACTTGGGATTTGACTGCTCGTTCCCGCTATGCGGCTGCATCTTGAAAACAACTTTCGATCGAAAGTGCTTTCGATGGTGAGGGAGAGGGTGCCCTGTCTTTCCTTCCTTTTTCCTTTTTTAATTTTTTTTCTCCTGCACTGATGACGACCGAACTTGGTGAGAAGTTCCTTCTATACATACAGAATTCAAAACATCATAAGTTTGAAAACACATTTTTTGGCGCGAAAATTTTGATTTTAGCCCCGCCTCTAATTTAAGCGCTGTATCCTATAATTAAGCTGCACTATCTGGAAAGGTTGCGAAACTTTTTGTACAATTTACTTGCAAATGCGTCTTTGCTCGGTATTCCAGCCAAGCGCCGTTTGTCGGTGTTCACGACGCTGGTACTACTTCGCGAATGCAAAGAGGCGTTTGTGTTTGTAAAATGACAGCTGCGCCAGGCTTTATGGTGCTCGATCCTGTACAATAAACTTGTATACCCAGTTCTCTGTAATTCAGGGGCGTATGTTTGGACATTAAGGCGCTTACCGAGGCATGAACTTCGTCGAAGGAGAACTTGGAGTTCATCTGCTTGTCCTCACTTGTAAACCGAGTCAAGTCAAAAACGAAACCTCACGGCATTGCTGAGTACGTAGCCACGAAGCGCCGAAACCGCAACGTACAGACATGCAACTAACTGGCCGCCTGTGGCGCCGCCAACGGTAGGTTTTCTTTGGCTTTCAGCATTTAGGATGCCTTTCTTCTGCCTTCCTTGTGTGATTAATCTGTACTAGCAGTTTCGGTACAAAACATACTTAATGATTCAGACGCGTAACCTTAATGCAACTTGTTAATCTTCAAGGTTTCTTGAACAGGCTATGACGCCGACACTTGTATTTCCGTTCTTGCAGTTTTACTGCTTCACAAGAACGTACAGCCTTCATCAAAAGTTTACAGCCCAGGGGGTCTAATTCTGAGCGATACTATGTGGCTCGTAATGCATTCCCAGGTTTCCATATTTGCTGAAGGCAAGAACAGTTTTCATCCTACCCTCTCCAATGGTAGGACTTCCACTATTATTACAGAAGTGGTATTATACGGCTTAAAAGTAAACCCTCTGGGCTGTAAACTTTTGATGAAGGCTGTACCTTTCAGTATACAAGCAGTTTATTTTCGATTACGGGCTGTTGTCCTTTCAATGAGCACAGCTGCCTTTTTGTGGGTGTCAAGCGTGAAAAACATGGTAGACAGAATCGGTAAATTGCGCTTTACCCGTGTCATGCTTTCGAATCGAATTACTGGCAAGTAAAAGCAGGAACAGAAACCCGCTTCTAGGGCAAGCCGCGCCTCGATGGCATCGAGTCCACGCCTAATGGACGGACGTGAGCAGGCTTGTCTCAAAGCGCTCGACGGGCCCTCAGCAGAGCAACTGAGTAAGTCGAGCCACATTTTACAGCAGGTACTGGGTTTTACTGGAAAATCACACGCTGAAGCAAAGCAGGCCACACTGCACAAAACTGTGAGCACAGAACGAGCACATCACTTTTAACACACAGGTAGCGGGCTGTAATTTGTTTCGCTGATTTCCGCTGCAGCGCTCCCAACAAGTCTTCTCACTACCGTAACTTCATTCAACTATATTTATTGCTGTGCTGAAGTGACAGCCGTACGTAAATTATACAGCAGTTGAGCTTACTGAGCGCAAATAAAATCATGCTATGGAACCTTCCTTCCTGTAGGAACCGGTGCAGTAGAGAGCCACTGAATTCGTTCGTTTACGCTATTAATTCAATGCCACCACTCATTTCTATGAAAGCTGCGTAGTGTAACAAATGTGGTTTGTCGCCGCAGAATCGCCAGTAATGTTTATTTCGTGTGTTTTTCTCACAGCTCACTTGATTATACGCCAACATCGGCCCTCGGGCACATATTAGGCTGCGCACCAGTAATTTCATCAAGTTGACCGCCCACGTCCATGCACTGCGTGTATCTTCCCAGGTCAGATTTGGA
Source organism: Amblyomma maculatum (assembly GCF_055883805.1). Taxonomy (NCBI): domain Eukaryota; kingdom Metazoa; phylum Arthropoda; class Arachnida; order Ixodida; family Ixodidae; genus Amblyomma; species Amblyomma maculatum. The sequence continues at coordinate 56,725,841 of NC_139350.1, forward strand.
GTGCAGCCGTGTTTTCTGCCCAATCGCGCTCTCATAATTTGCCCATAAAACGTTTAATGTAATCACTCACATTACACCGTGAATATATATATATATATATATATATATATATATATATATATATATATATATATATATATATATATATATATATATATATATATATATATATATATATATATATATCCACCTGACGAGTCTTACACATGCACATAATGTGATTTATCGTTGCCAACCACGGAATTAACACTTTAATTGTGTGCTTTACTTATGTTAATGAAAATTTTCCAAGTAAGCTTACAGTGAAAGCTGACCCGCGTGCCCTGCGAACTGATCCTGATCCAGTAAAAGCGTAACATTCTTCCTGCCTAAAGTTTTCTCATTAAGCTAGAACAGAAAGTAAGAAATGCGGTTCGAGGTTCCCATCTGTTCCGCGCAGGGGCATCTTTCTTGAGTCGTATATAGCCGCTCTGTCGTAATCGTAACCACGAGCACTGGTATCGCATACGCGTCAAGTGCAGCCCCTTATTACGTGACTATATCTGGTTGGAACGCGAGGATGGAGCGCTCTTGTTGTGTTCATTCTGTGTTGTGCGCTATATGGAACCTTATGTAGATTACCAACTAGCCCGAACCGTCTGGCTGTCTCGGTCGGTACTTATTTCACGCCTTTGCCAGCAGTGCATCTGAAACCGTAACGCCAGCTCCTATATTTACCAATAACCGAAGCCTAGGACTTGTTACCTGAGCGAGAACCACTCAAATTGTGTCTTGCTGAAGACATGGCTCTCGCGTCGAAAAGTCTGGAAAACCAAAGATTGAAAACATACCTAAGGTTGGTCACATATCATTCTTCTTGAATTCTTGCGCCCTACGTTTTTAATGACGCCATTGGGCAGATTATAGAGACTTTACAAATGCATTAAAGTTTCGGCATAAAACGTGAGGCAGCACATACGAAAATGGGTCGTCAGCAAATAAACATGCACAAAAGCACCACCACGGTCCCGCGCTTCTCCTGCTGTCTAAAGTTTTTGCGCTTTCGTCAGTTTCTGTTGCGCCCTCTAAAAATTCCTACGCGAAATATGTGACTTCCCTCACATAAAGAGTAGTGGAAACATATGATAGAGGGCAGCGTCACGACATACCGATCGTATATGTCATTTTATCAAAGCAAACGATTTAATATCCTCTAAGGTTGCGTAAAAGCGAAGCACCTACGAAGCAACCACTTTGGAATTAGTAAAGCTACGAGGGGTGAAGTTTTGATGAGATTCCTTGAGCAACGCCGTTTAGCCCTTTCAGTCGACACCACCGTAGAAGTACGAGGAAAGCAGCAGCGTGGCGAGTGTGGTCGAGATTGCGGAGTCCCGTAATTAAAACGGCGGAAACAGACGACTAACGGAAAAGTAGCAAAAAACGAGCACGGAATCCTTCTGCTTGCGTCCGGTACACACAGCACGCACAGGATCGCAAGCTCTCAACGGCACCCATGCTCCGTTGGGCTTGCAAGGCGGCCGGTGAAGCGGCCTCGTTCTCACTTCAGCCGTCGAATCAGCTACTTCGTGCATGTTGCGCGCGTGGTGAAATTGCAAAGTGTTCATTTCTTTCATCTTTTTTAGTACGCGCTTAAGCGGAATTTTCATGCATGGTAGCCGTCAACTTGTGAGGTGCGATGCGAAATCGTCCACGTTTTAGCGCAGAGAAAAGTAAATAAACATTGGTTTAAAATTTCGGAACTATCATACGCATGCACCATTAACTCTTATTTAGCTAAAGAAAAAGAAAACAAAATCCCAGTGTCGGTCATCACGCATGCAGTACCATGAGGCGGCTGGCACAAGGCAGGAGGTTCTGCGAGAGAAACGCTTGACCAGCAGATGTGTATTAGCCGAGAGTATGAATGCGTTCCCTGATGATAGCTACAGCCGGTAGGCGGCATGGTAACGTTTATATGTTCATTTATCTACGCATACTGCAAGCTCCTTTGAAGGGGCTGTGGCAGGAATGGGGAACAACAGTTAGAATAAATATGCTTGTTTGCAAGATTAAGAAAACAGCAGTGCACTCTGAGACAACTGAGGCATAAACTGGCGCAGTAAAGGTTTGCAGTGGATGAATGCATGTTCACGTGATTGAAAAAAAAAAAAAAAAAAAACAACGTCCTGCTGCGCTTTGCCTCAATCGAAATCATATGTATTCAGCTGTTCACACTACTTATAAGCCCTATTGGGCTGGTTCAATTTTCTAATTTAAATACAAACACAGAAGGATCGCTGAAAAATGTGTTGTTGCTTGTTTATGCCAGGTAGCTCTCCTGCCTGAAAGAGAGATATGGCTCGATACGTTATATGGCTTGCTACTTTCAATACTGCGCAAATCGGTGTAGAGCAGCTAAACAAAATTAAGACGTAGGAACTTGGCCTACTTGCTAATTGTGGGTTAAACAGCCATTGCCGGGAGCTCTGAAAGTGAACTGTATAGATCGTAATTGCTGCAAATAAATCTGACGTGATCTGCGCTGAGTGCTTTCCACCTTAGCTATGCCGGTCTGTGCATACGGGAACTGACATGCTACGACGCACTCGAGCACTGGTCGGAGTAGAGTGAGCTGTACGCAACCAATTGTTTTCTAAATACGGCGGATTAGGTCAATAGTTTCTACAAAAGTCATAATATGCTTCAATACGATGGGCTCCAAAATCTTGCTCACAGTGCATGTTAACGAAGTAGGCCTGTAGATGCACAGCAGGCGTCAATGTCGCAACTTTTATAGGTTCCTTAGCTTACTCGTCCCCGTTCTTAATGTCAGTAATACCAACTGCTACTTCTTGATTTCAGCAAGACGTGTGTGGCCCAAGAACAATTAGGCGACATGTGCGCTGTTTCCTTTCCGCTTACAAATCACAGGAAGCAATCCACCGATGCTGCCTCTCGAAGGTGTGACTCAGCAATTTTTGTCACATGACAGGGTTCGACACTCTCATGTCACATGTCTAATGACTCATGACTTGTTGATGCAGCACTTCTTTATTTCATGACTAACAAGTCTAATCCAGTCATTTACCGATGACCTTACTTGGTGATGACGTAACGAGGGGACCAATTTGCGGCGTCGCATTTTTCGGACACTTCTGGCGCCAACTAGCCTTTCGCATTAAAAGTCGTTCTTCATGAAGCTCCAGAACCGCAATAGCGCATGTGCTTCGAGGCGCTGTACGCGGTCCGCCTGGAACCTTACTACTCCAGAACGCGATCCAGAATGCGCCATGGTAGTTTCTGTTGAGCATCTAGCACATGATTTCTTTAAACGAAGAGACTGATGCCGCAGGAAACCTTACTACTCAAGAATTACCTGGCACTTAATGTTCTATGGTCAGAGCAGTTCAGCATGGGGCAGATGCTTCCAGAAGGGAGAAAATAATGACTAGACAGATGAGGAATAATACAACGAAGAGTCCAGAGGAAGAAGTGTGCGCCGGGCAGTGATTGCATGGACGTTCCTAAACTGGATGCTGCTGGTGCAGCTGCGTTCTCACTTTCGTACACTTGCTTAGCCTCTAGGATAAATCAAAGGCATATCCGTGGTGGTTAGACGCCCACTTAACCCTATTGCAGCTTTTATGCCTAATTTTAACCCTTTTTACAACCGACAGAGGTCATTTGATGACATCGAAACCCAAGCAGCATAAATAATCAATTCAGTAATAAACATTCAGTAGACTTGGGACACGTCCAGGAAGATCTTGTATAGAAGTGCCTAACGCATCATTTGAGAGAAGAAAGACAAGCAAAAATTCAGTGTCTGTACTACATTAGTAGCTTATAGTGTAAGCACGTCCCGGAGTCCTATGTTGCAAATTCTGAACAAAGACAGAAAGAACCTGCTATTTATTGCTCATTATAACGCCACCACTTCTACGGCGGCAGCATTGCAACTGAATAGGCCGCATGCTGATAATATATATTGTAGCTGAATGTTGGCGGCACAACTTGCAGTTTAACGACTTACTGAACTAGAGAATATACAAATAGATTTCTTTGTAACGAGCTTAGGTAATGAACCTCGGCATTTTGTGAACAATAAAACAGTTAACTGCTGAGCTGGTTGGTTGTCACACATAATTACAGGGAATTGAGCGCAACACAAATACACACAAGAAAGGGGACACCCCGAGTGCCTTTCTTGTGTCCCCTTTCTTGTGTACGTTTGTGTTGCGCTGACTTCCCTGCAACAAAACAGTCATCGTCTCTTAAGAAGAAGTCGCCGAATGTGCCGGAGCCCTCCTTTTAGACTGACACGAATTCTGATCACCATGGTTGGCCAGATGCGCAACGCGGAGAGCATCATCAACTCCTTCCGTCACCCTTAAGTTTGATCTGTTTTTCGAGGCAGGGCAGAAACGGCTCGCTCAGAACCGCATTATAGTCGACAATAGCGAAAGCCTCATCTGCCACCCTCCTTGTTGTGCTTCTTGGAGGGGACGAGACGCAGTTAACCGCTGAAGTATATAAACTCTCTAGGACGATGTCATGAAATCCTCGACGAGCCCGCGGCATCGCTTGTTCTAGTCGATAAAAAGAAGGGAACTCTATGGTTCTGCGTACATTAATGGCGCTTAAACAAAAAGAGACACATATCCACTACCGCACACTGATGAGTCCCTAGACCGGCTGTGTCAGGCCGCCTACTTTTCATCGATCCCCTTATGCTGCGGATATCAGTAAATTGAGGAAGACAACCGCGACGTGGGAGAAGACCTCCGTTATTGCTCCTGACGGTTTGTACCACCAGCTGAAGATGCCCCCCTTTCGGGCTGAGTTCGGCTCCTGCAAACTTGTCACTGATTATCCGACCCGATATGACAGCCCTGCCTCGTGTTGCTGCACGAAGTTGAGTTTTTTTTTTTTTTTTTTCTGAAGAGCATGCAAGGTGTTGATTCCTTGCGAGACGGTTTCCCCCTGTTTGAAAACTTCCTTAGCCACCTCGCGAGCGCTGAGGCCGTTAACACAGGTACCGTATTCTCATAGCAAATACTAAGCCAAGCGTGTGGCATTTACTAGGTCTTATTGCCTATCATAGCCGTTTTATTTAGATCATCTTCAAAATAGCAGAACATCTGAGCAAATACAAAGCAAAGGGCTTCAGTAAAACACAGAAGCCTCCTCAGTACACACATGCGAGCAATAGAGTGTGGTTGCAGGCCAACTGGTGGGACATCGTCGTTAAGAACAAAACCGCGGAAACAACAGGACACGCACAAGGGTGTTGTCGTCTTGCCTCAGTCAAGGCAAGCATCACCAACCTCTTGAGACTTTTATGCCATTGCAGGGCGGCATCGAACTTTCGTCAGTACCACATGTGACCGCTCGTTCGGCACCTCAGAGAGCATTCTGATGCTGCACGAAAGACAAGTTCGGTTCGTGTAGATTTGTGCGCTACCTTTCTTTATATTTGTAGACTGTGTGCGCCACTCCACTGTAGCGACAAAGATCCGGCTTGTGTCGGATCTTTGTCGGGCCTGTGTCGGGCTTGTGTCGGGCCTGTGTCTTCTGTTTAGTCGCTTATACCAAGATCAGCTTGAAAACGTGTTCACCAATATTCCAAATGAAGCCAACGTTGGCGAATAAGTGTTTCTGAAGCGGACAGAAGATCAGTAAAATTAACTTGCCTCCATTGGAATTCAAGCCCACGGCCTCTCCACGCCAGGCGCGCATACAACGCACAGGTCACAAATGCTCTTTGCTACCAAGCTTTAAATGGCCACGTAATAAACGCGTTTCGTACTTATGAAATACTAATTTGTGCTTGGAATTAGTACCGTGGAAGTTATAATTTTAAATAAATTGAAATAATTTTAACAACAAAAAAAAAATTCGTGGAATGTAAAGGGGGTGTTAAAGACGCTATCGCGTTGGCTTTAAGGCGAAGCTGAAGCATCCTTCTATATTTTAGGAATAAAATTGAAGAGACTGACCCAAATCTGAAATCAGTTCTCCGGATAAAAACGTTAAATGGACTTTCAACATAGATGCGCACAACATATCTACTTTAGGGAGAACTGAACGCCCATGTAGTTTTTTGAGAACAAGCGAAACGAAAACTTTCGGATTGTTCGCAAGATGAACGTTATGTATGATAGTATCGCGATACTGAGGGGTATTTCCGTTTTCGTTACAAGTAGTTATTTCGAGCACCTTTATATTTTGCAAAAAATGCACCCGATTTGAAGAAAATGCAGCGTAAAGCCTTTTACGCTGCTTTTACTTGAATAAAGGATAAATACAGTAACCCGAATCAGTGTGGATTCCGGAACTCGATCGGTTCAAGCTTATTCTAGAATCCTCCTTCATGCAATGAGTGATATGTCAAAGTGCCGCTATAGAGCATCAATTTCGTCTAATAATAGCCAGCTTCCTCGAATTCTCGCCGCCCTGACATTGGGTCTCTGTAGCTGCAGCCCTATACACCAGCAGTTTCGCATTCTTTCGCCCTGGTATCGTTCCCTGTGTTGCTACGGCTGCACGATGGGATCGAAGTTGTAAAAAGTTTCAAAGTTGTGCTGAACTTGGTTTGCCTCAAGTGAGATCGCTGAAAACGTAGCGCAATTTTAAGGCGAAAGCCCCATTACGCAAAAATCCGCCTGACGTTATTGTTGTTGGCGTTCTAAACAAACGAAGATAGCGTCGGCGTACGGCATAACTATACGAGTATAATGGACCCGATGTGGCGCCAGATTTCTCTTCTTTCGTATCAAAATTTTCACGTGGTCCTGATGCAGCGTTCGGTGGGGTGCTATACAATTTCGCCTTCCATTCAGAAAGCATTTCCTCTCAAGTTTAAGGCTAGTTTGCGACAACCAAAAAAACAAACGACAAACAAAAGCTAGAAATGGTCCAAAGGCGTGCAGTTCGCTTCATATTTAATAAATATAGAGCTACTGATTCTATATCAAAGCTTCTATCAGAGAATAACATCCCAACACTGGAAAATGGGCGGAAAATTGCTCGACTTAAATTTTTATTTGCAATTTACAAAAAGTATCTGAACATCAACTCACAAAATTATATTCATCCATTTTTATCGCGCTCATTAAGACACAGACATTCCCATAATTTGCTCCCTTATAACGCGCGCACCAATTTTTTTAAATACTCCTTTTTTCCACGAACAATAATAGAGTGGAACAATCTGCCTGCAGCCGTTTTTTCTTTGGAAAGTTTTGAGTGTGGTGTAGCAAACACATTACAGTCGTGATGTTTTTTACTTTTGTGCGGTTTTTACCCTTATTTACATGTCCTATTGTTGTGTAATGCTATATCTTGTGCTCTTGTACGGCATTCATTTACTGGTCTGGATTTGCTGCTGTGTGATCCCTTTTATTTTTTCTTCTGTTAAATAAAGCGCCCGTTTCAAGTATGTTTTTTTTTTTTTTTTAACTGACCTGCTTTGTTTCTGTATATTCCCACCTGCTTGGTCTTTAAAGACTGCAGTATTTTCATATAAATAAATAAATAAATAAATAAATAAATAAATAAATAAATAAATAAATAAATAAATAAATAAATAAATAAATAAATAAATAAATTAGAACCGGAGACGTAGGTACCTCCAATAATAATTGTTTCTGCATACCACGTGAACAAGTGAGCAGCACACCGGGTGCCATCAGAGGATGCGTTTATAGGGCGCCGTCAGAGAAGCAGAAAAAGCGCAGAGATCATCGCGCTACGCGTCACGTGGCTGCGCATCGTAGGAGACAAGGAGGAGAGCCACCGTCGCCGCCACAGTCACAGCAGTCCATTGCACGAGCCAACTTTCGCTATTATACACGTATGCGGCCCTAAGTGTCTCTGCTAACGTTTTTCTCGAGACTATACCAAAAAAAAATCGCTGTTGAACAAAAACAACGATGTCTGATTTCTCACTGGAGGTGAACATGGTTTTAAGGAGCTTTTCATTGAGATTTTATAAGTACTGCAAGCAACATTCGATGCCGGATAGCTATGAAAACCTAAATGGGCTGTTCCATGTAGACGGCAGCTAACTGTGGGTCTGCCAGTTCTCCGGCGTCGGCATTAACGCAAAGTCGCATCACTTTAATTGGTTAGCGTGTATCGATCACGTCATGAATGACGCAGAAGCGTCGCGTCAGAGTGAGTTGTTCGAACGCATCCCATTTTGCCGCACAAGAAGTACCGTTCGCTGTGCCTGAAAAGGCGTGAAATAATACTGAATGAATTATATACCGGATGTCCTAGTTATCTTCCGCTGAAGTTTAATAGTATTACCGATGTGTAATTGGTGGGGACAACTTCGGTCGTACTGCTGACAAATGTAAACTAATTTTTGTATTTTTTTTTGTCAATTTAAATACGAATAAATATTTAATATTCCCTTCTTAGCTATTCTTTTTGCGGCAAAAATTCCAGTGCCGCTTACCTGAGCCTTCCCTAAAACATATATTCCTAAATTTTCCTTTCTAACGTATACTACGAATACTAGATGCTTTTTTTTCTTCTGGTTGAAAACAAAGGGTGAGAAATGAGAAAAAATGCCGCTGACCATGAGCCTGCCCGCCAGCAAAGTAAGCGCTCTGAAGCGTAGCCGCGTGTAATGGTGCCGCAAATGCCAAGGGCGAAACAAAATGAAGCCAGTGCTGACAAAAAAAAAAAAAATGAAAACGAACAGAGTGTGAAACAACGGACATGCCAGTTTTTGGCCGGCATACAGCATTTCGCGTCTCGTGCCTCTTGTGTGGCATCTTTGAGTTCCGGCTCAGTGCTTATTTACTCCATAAATTGACAATTTGCTTCGAACCTAGAGACGAAATCCCCGAACGACGTTTAGGAATATTGCTTTGTTTCCGCCTGGTATGGGAACAGCGAATATGCACCTCTCGCTGCTTCTCGTACCGAACGCGGCTTGGTATCATTTGGTATACATTTAATTTTGCCGCCAGGCCCACTTTATTGTTTTCGGTGGTGAAATTCGTGGGAGCCATCGAATGTGGTTACATTCACGAATTCCGCGTTTGAGAGTGATGCGATCCAGTCGTACAAAAGTGCTGGCAAGTGTTGTTTTTTCTTTATTCGCGCGCTTCCTTTTCTACCTAGAAAAACTTATTTATTGCACACTTCTCACATTTTAATTAATAAATTAGACACTCTCTGGAACTTCCTACAAATTTCCACTGAAATTCTTGTTCTAAAATTAAGTATAGTAATGCAAGTGAACTAAATACGAACATTTTCTGAGCACTGACATAGATTTTTATTACCACAGCTTCACACCGGTATATATTTATACGCGACTAAATATAGCTGACCCACCTGGTATTTATTACCGCGGTTGTCAGTGGCTCTGGCATTTTGCAGTGGTAACCAACCTGAGAGTTTTTTTTTTTTTTTTTGTGGGATCTTAAAATTCACATGAGCAGTCTTTGGTGTTACGGCCTAAAATTGCTGATTATACTCGAAAGCAAAGCGTCAGTCTTCGTCACTGTAAAAACTGCGTTATCATGGGTGTATTCCGGTTTGCGTCTCACTTATAGGCGTCTGTCAATGCCCATTCCTGAAACGGATGGCCGTGATATCTCTGCCACATGGTATAGTTCCAGTTCAAGTGGAATTACTGTTCCTTCAAGATTTGCACAGGCTACTGATATAATGCCTTTCGTTGATGTAGTTTCTTAAGACGACCTTCCAGAAATGTGCTGAATAGCTGCAGCGTCTCAGTTAAGCAGACGCGTGACCTCAGACTAAACCTGCCTTCGCTTTCCTTTTTTGTGTACTTCTGTTGAGTAGTATAGTGCTATATTGAATTTTTGATAAGTATCAAATGTGTCCTTTTGGAAGCCGCGCTGCGAATAGGAGTCCGGAAATAAGGCGAAATAAAAGAGCTGGGCCTTCGAAGACCACAAACTAGACTTTATTTTGAAAGAACACGAGCTATATTGCCTAACAGCAAATGCACGCATGTGATGAAATATTTAACACGCACAAACATGCTGATAGCGTCCAGGTAGTCCAAGCAAGACGGATTAGTAGCCCCGTAAATCCTCTTTTTCTTTCTGAAAATGTATGCCTTCATCACTTCTCCCCTATAATTGCTCCTGTATACAAAACCTGTGCTGGTGTTCAAAAAAAAAAACAAAAAAAAAACAACAAAAAAAAACCAGCAGAATACACTTCTCGTGACGTTTATAAAACATTGCAGCGGTACATGCTTTAAAGGAGTATAGACACATACATTTTCTGTTCCGGTATTTTTGCGTTAATCGATCCACAGTGGTCCAAAACAGAGGGACTGCGACCCAAAAAGCCCCAGCACAGATCAATTAATTTGTTATCAGTGTATTTATCAGGGCCAGTTTCAGTTTCGATCTCTCCGGACACGAGCGCGCGATGACGTCAAAGATACGAGAACGCCACAAGAGCGCCCCCTACTGGCAAGGTTGGTGATCGCGTAAACACAAAATCTGATGATGCATTCGGGTCGCGTTTTTCGTCTGCTTGCTGTCGCACGTGCACGAAAATTTCGTCGTCGAGCAGCGCTTCAGCGTAGCATAATTAGTACTGCGACGTTGTTTCGCCCAATAGCGTGGATGTTGCTAACATTGCCGGGCACTTTAATCCCGACCCGCTCGCCTGCGACACAAGCGACGAAGCAGGAATCAGCAGCAGCCACGAAAGCTTGTTGGGTTGACGCGCAGGAAATGTCAACTGGTAGGAATGTTGAACAAAGGAACCGTAAAGATGCTGCTTTATCAGTACAGTTGGACAACGCTGCGAGCCAAGCTGTTCTAAAAAAATGTTTCAGTAATGACGCGATCAGCCACCGTAACCCGTAAGCTCTCCCGATGGCTCCCGTGCTCACGCCTGTTCACGCGCTGATTGGTCCCGACGCGGCAGGCCTGCGTGCCGCCGTCCAAGCATGTGGCGCCATCTGGCGCAGTCAAGGCAATCTGGGTGCGTAAAGCCGTGGCCGCCGCTATCGGCTCCCAAGTCATAGCTGCCTCAGCATCCGCTATCGGTAATCTAGCTATCGCAGGTCGCTGTTCAATCGCTTACATAGCTATTTGTACAAAGGACTATCAGTCACGATTAAATTGCGAGGATTATTCGGCCAATACGGAGGTCCTGTAGAAATAATTACAGTGATACAAGCGAACTTTTTTTTTTTTCCGATAGTTGCTGCCCGGTGCGACGCACTTGATTTCAGCTAGCTCCGCTGCTGAAGGCGTCGCGCAAAGCAAGAAATTATTTTAAAAGATGGGCTTGCCAGTAAAGCGGCGCTAAACTCCGGCGTTTTTTACAGCGTTAGCTCGTTCCGAAGCGCCTTTCGCTGGCGCTTCGATGTGAAACCAGCTAGGGCTAGCGACGTCTAGGGTAGGCGGGGAGCGGCGCAGTATGTTCCCGGCGCGCCATCGACAGGCACCGTTGCCGTAAGCCCTACACTTGTACAGGCATGCTGTTGGGGCCTGAGTTTAGCAGGCAGTCTCCATACGTACACCGGTGAGGTAATTGTAACATGCACCAACGAAGAAGCCATCGAGTAAAGCGAGCAGAAGCGGAGTTCTTTCTCAGGGCACGGCCGGAAGCGGCGGCGGCGCTGTTCGAGTCCGGCCATGTGTCGTCACTGCTCTTTGCTTTGCCGACTCCACGTCAGAGTTGTTTGATGACGTCATGTTGTTTACCTATGTACACGTTTTCGTCACAGAGATGTCGATGCCAATGGGTTTTGAAAAACGAAGTACTTGCCTGGCTTGTTTTTAAAATCAAATTAAAATATCTTCGCGGAAACGTGCGAGGTTGGGATTGCTTGGGGAGCATCTCTGTATAACCAGGAAAGCAATCGTATTCCTTCCGACGCTTCAAAAAATGGTGTCTATACTCCTTTAAATAAACACCTGTGAATGACCTGAGAATTCCCGCGGTTCGACACTGCTAACAATATGTGACTATGCATGGACTCATAATCTGACAGTGCTTGCAGTATTGTAAGCCTTGTGAATATTTTCAATACCAAATGCTAGTTTGTGCTGACCGAATGAAGGCTGAAAAACTTTGTGAGGGCAATCGAACACTTGGTCAGGGGAGAAAAGTAATACAACAGCAAAGGAAGGTACTTTTTTTATTATTCGCAAATAAATATCTGTTACTAGCATATCTACTGTTTATCTTTATGCGCTCCAAGGTCGTAATGCAGTTTTGAACAAATAAATAAATGCATGCATTTATGCCAGAAGGCCTCTGTGATTTAAATCATCTCTTTTCTGTCACTTGCACGGTCGTCACTGGCGTACCTCGTAGTAAAAGCGATAGAAATATTCCCTTTTGCAACATTTCGGGGTTGTTACTCTTTGCTCGTAAACTGAAAGGAGACCGTAACATAAGGCAGTAAGACCTACCGAAGTCACAGTCGCTCAGTAGCCGGCAGGAGAACATAGCTCAGAAATCTCAACTTGATAGAACTATTATTGCAGAAAAAGAAGTTGAATGCATGTTCTGGCAATGAACCATATTCGTACAGTTCTATAAAGCGACTCCAAAATATCTCAATAAAGGCTGGGGCAGGCAATAAATATCACTTAAACATAGATTCAATGTTTAACAATAGAAAAAAATATATATATAACCTTAGGCCCACTCGGGCAATTTCATTTTGAAGGTTTCGTTCTTTAAATTGTCCTTATAAAGGAGCCAGACAGGAAGCTAAAGGATGGGTTATTCTGGCCTGATAAGCAAAGTCAGCTATTCCCAGCGCACCACCGAAAGAGACGCCCGACTGCATCGCGTAGGACAACGCTCTCTATATCGCACTGTGCTTCTGGAAGGCGGCGGCAGCCTGATGGAGACAAATGGTTCGGGGACTCGCGTTTCGGTGCGCGCTTCCCGAAGCTACTGCATGGTATAGGAGAATCCCTACGCCCGTGGGAGAAAAGCTGACCCACCGCTTTGATACCGACGGTCCGCCTCGGGAAGGGAAAAAAAGCCCGCTATGACGTCAGCGCGGTCCATAAACATCGCGCGTGCCACGTCGCGCTGCACTGCATACTTAAGCGGCATTGGTAATGACGCACTCAGCCCGAGCCGCGAGTCCGACTCGCTAGCTCATGCATTCCTGGCGTCGGAGAAGGGAGAGGCGGAAACCAGTGCCGTTTCGATGGGGCTTGCCTCAGCTGGTAGTCTGTGCACGAATTTGTGAGCACAAAAAGTGACTCGCAGTCAGTAACGAGGGCGCAGTGGCTCCGAGGGTGGTTATAGGGTGATGCAGGCAGCAGCGAAAGTGTGAGGAATTAGCGTCTCCACTTCATTCATAGGAAGCGACACAATGATTTCGTAATTGCGGTCGCCATGCCACCCGATGGCATACAGATGCCTTCACGGTGTGGCATGCTTTACGACGAAGCAGGAATGTAAGTGAGGATGGTTGAGCATTAGACCCTACAAAAATAACGAAGTAAAATATTGTGACGCGCGCAGTGCTTTCTTCTTATAGAACACACACTGGCATTATCTGCTTCCACGCGTTGCCTTATTTGCAAGGTGACAGGTTTTAGTTTGCTACCCAGCGATAATATAGCCGCATCACTGGCGCACAGCAAGATTCAACACGGGATGACTATTTAGGCAGTTTATTAACTGCATTTAGCTCGGAACACAATGAACACGCATACAGTGCGCGATAAAAAAATAATGTGCGCCTCTTTGGCACCAGTCGCAGCACAAGACTACCGAGTAAATTTAGTGTGTGTATTCAGCCGCGCAGTCGCTCCACACATGAGCCATACACTTATGGCGGAAGTTTATGAAAGGATATACAGATCCTGACTAGACTAAAATCGTAGCAGGAGACATGGTGCCATTTGTGTGTCACACACACAAATGGCACCATGTCTCCATTTGTGTGTCACACACACAAATGGCACCATGTTTACACACAAATGGCACCATGGTGCCACACACACACACACAATGTAAAAACGCATAAGCCTGACTGGCCCTTAAGGGTAATAGTTTCTGAGGACGGCGCTTGGCAAAAGACGCTCGGCAAGTTCTTGCAGGAAAAACTAAAACTACTAACTATTGACGATCCCTTTCAGGTAAAATTCTCTGACGACGTAGTGATGTTTTTAAGTGACAACTTTAGCAGTGACTTTGCAGCGTGTTCCATAGATGTGAAAGATTTATATTATTCCATTCCCCAGGACGAATTGATGATATGTGTTGAAGAATGCATAGATACGTTTGGTGCGGTCGCTTTTCAAAACGACTGCGGAATGGCAATCCAAGGGTTCCTGGAATTCCTTTCAGTGTACCTAAGGTCGACTTACGTCCTCTGGGAGGATAAAGTGTATCTACAAAAACGCGGGGTGTGTATTGGGTCACGTATCGCGCCATTTCTTAGTGATTTGTACCTGGCCCAAAAAGACAGGATCTTAAACAATATTCTCGCTTGCACAAATGTCAAAAAAGTGTTCAGGTATGTCGACAACTACCTTGTGCTGTGTGAAGGCCAGGGCTCGAACAACCAGGAAGCAGTATTGGAGGCTGTTGGTCAATTTTCTCAAGCGTTAAAGCCACTTGCTGTTATTCATGAGCTTCCATCTCGAAGGTCTTTGAGATTTTTAGATCTGAATCTTGAGTTTACCTGAGGGCATACTTGTTGGGCATATGAGCCTAGGGGGGAGAAGGCGCCACTGCCGTTCCTATCGGCTCACTCAAAGCTGACAAAAAGAGCTATTGTGAACTTATGCCTGACAAATGCTTTATAGAAATCATGCGTGCACAAAATGGAAATTAGCTTCCTACGTCAGACAGAACGTTTTGTTAGTGCTGGTTATCATTTGCATGTGCTGGTGTCGGCTGCCAAGAAGATGAATAAGCGCTTGAGATTGCCAAGGCTTGAACAACAATGTGGGCAAGATAAAATAAAGGATACGAGGAAGGTGGTTGCTGTGCCGTACATCCATAACGTTTCTCATCGCCTTGAAATAATTGGACGAAAAACTGGTGTTAATGTGGTTTTCACTGCCCCTAACAAATTGAAAAGTCTCTGTAGAAAGGTAAACACTAATTCAAGTGGTAAAAGACAGGTGTGCCTGACTAAGCACAAAAATCCTTTTGTTGAATGTACCGAAGGCCTTGTGTATTCTTTGCCAGTGTCCTGTGGAAAGGAGTACATTGGGCAGACGGGAAGATGTTTGAATGAAAGACTATTAGAGCATAAAAGGAATTTTGAGCATGCTTGCCAACATTTAGGGGTTCACTGCAGAGACTACTCTCAAAAACTTGTGCTCCGGAACTCAGCAGGTGCAAAGTGCTTGCAAAGCACAAAGAACAGCTAGTCCGCGAGATTATCGAGGCAGCTGCTATAGCGGAGATGAATGATAAGTGTATCAGCGCACCGTCTATTGCATTAACAAAAAAGTGAACTGGACATGTTGTAAATTGACGCGCCTGTATGATTACAAATTCTGCTACTTTTTCCAATGCTTGAGCAATATGGTTGTGACGCACGTGGCTGTTGCACATGGATAAGAAGGCATGTTTCTTCGCAATAAACTCAGTTGTAAGTCAGCGCTTGTCTCTGGTGTGTCTCTTTGTTGTTGCGCTGTTTTTTCACTAATGGATTACCAACACGCCCAAGCAGTCGTTGTTGCAATGAAGAGTTTCTGCCCTGCACTCCAAGACTCTTCATTTGTGTCATCGACCTTGTCACCACTACGTGACAATAATTACTACATAAAAAAAAAGATATTCTTCTGCATGTAGTGCTCCAGCAGAAAAATATCAACTCGATCAAATCATTCCGGCCAGCCGGGGCTGTGCAGTCGCTACGATAACAACGGCGTCTCGATGCCCCCGCCGGTAGCGCCGCCGCGCGGCAGGAACGCGTTTTGGGGCCAGCTTTCAGGAGGCGGTTTTCACACCTCCGCATTCTAGCCACCCTAGCCTGATCCAAGCAATCTTCTCGGCAGATCTCGGTTTGCAACTAGAAGCGCTGTTTACAAAATTTGAAAAGTGGTAAGAATGTATTGCCCTCGCCAGTACCCTTCGAAGATTTCACGCTGCCTATTTTACCCTCGTATTTGTTAAATGTAGTAGGAAGCATATGTCCTAATTTGAAGTACTCTTATAGTTTTTTTATTTCTACTCTTCCTTTTTTTATCTATTTCTTCCCTCCGTCGGTTTTTATTTAGTTATTTGTTTCTGCTTTTTTCTTCCCATTCTTCCATCCTTTCTTCTTTTCTTCACGTCTCTCATCCTCGTGCTTCTTTTTTCTTTTTTCCATTCCTTCTTTTTCGTTTTTTCCCTCTTTATTTCCTTCGTTCCCCCTTTTTAACGTGCCACAATTAAACGTCCCGTTCACCAGGAAATCTGCTTTAGGCATGGCGAACGAAAAATCGTGAGCGTTGCTCTGGCACGGTGTTGTTGGCAGCTGCAATAGCAGTGCACTGATTGGTCGTAGGATTTTGTGACTCCACAAGACAATGCGACATGGTTGATTTGGCATGCGCTGCCTATTCTCGGGCCTCGCCATTGAGATGAGAGTAGTAGTATGTGGTTAATCGTTATTATATAATACATTGATAAAAAATATAAGGGCGAATACAATACTTCCTAATGCAAAATTTGAGCGCAACTATTTAAGCGCTTTGGTCATATATTAAGGTAAAGGATTCAAGAGACGCTTCCGCCGGGGTGGCGCAGTGGTTACGGCGCTCGACTACCGTTCCCAAGAACGCGGGATCGAATCCCTGCCTCAGCGGTCGCTTTTCGGTGGAGGCGAAAAGCAAGGCGCTCGTGTGCTGTGCGATGTCAGTGCACGTTAAAGAACCCCGGGTGGTGGAAATTTCCGGAGTAGATACTTTCATGGGGCAGTGAGATATCAGCAGATGAATTACCTGAAAAGCTGCATCACAGGTTAGTCAAGGGGATATTAGAGTTAAATTTTATATCCTATTTATTATTGTAGTATCATCTTCATTTCATTCGTATTACACTCGCGTCAAACTGCAGAATTACAGTGCGCTTTATAACCAGTTCTAGAGCCCTTAGTCTGGATAGCAAGTGCAGCGACATGTTATGTTTTCGTAATCTTGCCAGACAACGCACGAAAGGTGCAATGACAAGCAGAAAACACTGAAAACATAGTTATCATTAGGTCCTGCCACACGGAAAATTTAATGCCATTTCCATCAAATGACATTCGTTCAAAATGATATTTGTTTGCTACTACACGGGAAAATATAATGACATCTGATGAAAATGACATTAGGTACTGAACGAGTTTGCTGATCCGAATGCGATCAACGAGCAAATATGTTATCTCTACACACGAGACTCGGTGAGAAGATACACCCAAAATAAATTACAAATGTGCCACCTGCAATAAATACTAATGTGCTCCTAAAATTTTGCAGCTAGTCATCTATGTGAAATATGCCACATAGCATCGTAAAAAAAATCTGGCACCCATAGCTGCCAGCCAACCCGTAGCCACGGGCGGAACAGGTCGCTTCTGTTGCCGCGGTCCGTCGGCGCCGAGTCGCCGACACGGCGGATTTCTTTCGCCACCTTCAGAAAAGCACGCTCTGTTGATCCTAAATAATACGCGCTTAATTTGATGAAGGAATCTAAAAAAAATTATCTTTACTGAGGATCCCTATTATGTAACGAGATTTTGGAAGAAGTGATAGCAGCAATAAAAGCAAATTTCTGCTCCCATTAGCAGCTGCCGGCGGTGTGATGCAGCTCATCCGATTTCGTTCTCTAGCTCCGCTGCTAAGACGTCGCCGAAGTTACACCTTCCGTGTACTGTAAGACAATTTGTGAGACAATTGAACTGATACCAAGTCAGTTTTATGAATATTAACCGAGTTAACCGGGTTAAGTGGAGAAATATGGGAGAGGCCTTCGCCCTGCAGTGGGTATAATCAGGCTGATGATGATGATTGTGATGATGATGATGATGATGATGATGATGATGATGATGATGATGAAATTACTATTTCCAAGCGCTTTCAGCGACGTCATTGATGCGAAACCGTTTAGGCCTGGCGACGACTAGGGCCCAGCACACGGCCAGAGCGCCGTCGTCGGCCGCTTTCGCGGGCCGCGTCGTTGCGGTAAGCTCGCGGTATCCGATGTGGCAAGCGTTATGAATTTGCCCTATGCTTTCTTGATGAGGCCGAGCTCGGGCATTTTTCGACGGGCCGAGCGAACGATCTGGCGAAAACGTACGGGAGTCAACGGGGCTGTAGTATGCTTTGGCGTAGGGTGATACTCGAAGGTTCTATAAAAGCGCCGTCGGACAGTACACTAGATACTGCCTATTTTACGTATTGCTCTTGACACTTGCTTTAGTGCGCAAATTGTAGGTTATTGAAACTCGTACGCGTCTCGCAGTCAAGCGCAGACGTGCGCACCTTCCGTGCCCTTTCGTAAACAAGCGCCGCCGACACTGCCGCTAACTTCGTAATTGGTAGTACTAATCAACAGGTTTTTTACAAGGGAAGCAAGACATGAATGTCAATTGAAAGGCGGCTTTGGTTTACAGCGCAGTCATCTTAGCAACATATATTGAAGGCGCACCAACATTTGCATATCAATTGCAGTTACCATAATTTGGAAATAGCATTAGCTTTGGTCGTGTAGCAGCGCGTCGAAAAAATGACATTAACCTTAACAAATGTCACTCGGTGAGTTTGCTTGCTTTCTGCGTCGAACGCCGTGATTCACGGCCGCCGTCGTTCTCGTAAAGCATATAACTGGATAATTATACAAACGTGTTCCTGGCAAGGGTTTATGTGTGTTCGAAAGACCAACTGCGCAGCAATTCTTCCCGAACATTGCTAAATGTTTCCAGCGGCTTTATATCCGTTAAACCGCGACCAAAGACGAAAACACGACGCGCGCGCATAGAAGGTGACATAAACAGCGCCCGACCGAGCCCGCCTACGCTTTGCGGCTTTGGCCACAGGCGGCGTTGCCAGCGTTTTGCGCATCGCGTATACTGCCGTATGATAAATACAATGTGTGAAATAACAGCGTCACAAGATAAAAGATGGATGATTAATTGAGTAGCAAAGGGGGTGTGCGCGACAGTTGATCCGCAAGGGAAGCCTTTAAAACTGCCGCGCCATACCCTTAATAAAGATCGAGCTTAAGCGACCTCGATAATATTTTCTTAATTTCTTTCTTTCTCTTTCTTTCTATTAATCTATTATATCTGGTTATCACCATTTCTTCCATTATCTCTCTATTTCCCATATTCTGTTTTATTATTTTTTTTTCCTTCCTTTTCCTCTCTCTTCATTTCCTTCTTTTTGCCCTCTATTACCAGCACCTCCAGCTTTCGATCCTTTATTCATTTCTTTCCTTCTGTCTCTCTTCCATTCTTTATCTCTCTTTCCGTTCTTCTTTCTTCCCTCTTCTCACACCATCTGTGTGGCACAGTTGCTACAACACTCGACCAAGTTGGCCCGACCTCTGGCACGATACCGACCACGGCGGCCGCGCTTACGGAAGGCGCCTGTGTAATGTACGATGTCAGTGAATGTGAAAGTGGACGGCGTACCTCATAGCTTGAGTTGCATTGAGAACCAAACCCCATAAACGAAAAGCCATTAATAATACCAAAGCAGTACATGGCTCATCGCCAGCAAAAGCCGGCATCGCCCACAAAAAGTGGGGTCTAGAGACCCGATGATGTGACAGCCGCATGATCTTGAGCGGGAATTCGAAATACCCCACAACGCCTACGTTAGGCATGTCTTCCCGCGTGGAGCGACTGTGATTAAAACATGACAGGAAGTGCGAAGTACACGCCACCGTATGCCTCAAAATATTTGACTTTGTAATGTAATTTGAATTCGCTTAAAACGCTTAAAGAAAAATTCTAGGTTATAGGCGAGATTAAACCAACGATCCTTGACTAGCCATCCAGGCACGCATCCAGTTAGGCCACTCAAGATGTGCTTGTATGGATTGGGAACAAGGAAGGTTTATATAGTGTGTCGTGTGATCAATGCACCTCGCGACAGAACTCACGATGACAATAATGATTTCGCATTCATAGCACCCAAGTAGCCTAAAGGGCCCTCCGTATAAGTTCCTTCCTTCCTTCCTTCCTTCCTTCCTTCCTTCCTTCCTTCCTTCCTTCCTTCCTTCCTTCCTTCCTTCCTTCCTTCCTTCCTTCCTTCCTTCCTTCCTTCCTTCCTTCCTTCCTTCCTTCCTTCCTTCCTTCCTTCCTTCCTTCCTTCCTTCCTTCCTTCCTTCCTTCCTTCCTTCCTTCCTTCCTTCCTTCCTTCCTTCCTTCCTTCCTTCCTTCCTTCCTTCCTTCCTTCCTTCCTTCCTTCCTTCCTTCCTTCCTTCCTTCCTTCCTTCCTTCCTTCCTTCCTTCCTTCCTTCCTTCCTTCCTTCCTTCCTTCCTTCCTTCCTTCCTTCCTTCCTTCCTTCCTTCCTTCCTTCCTTCCTTCCTTCCTTCCTTCCTTCCTTCCTTCCTTCCTTCCTTCCTTCCTTCCTTCCTTCCTTCCTTCCTTCCTTCCTTCCTTCCTTCCTTCCTTCCTTCCTTCCTTCCTTCCTTCCTTCCTTCCTTCCTTCCTTCCTTCCTTCCTTCCTTCCTTCCTTCCTTCCTTCCTTCCTTCCTTCCTTCCTTCCTTCCTTCCTTCCTTCCTTCCTTCCTTCCTTCCTTCCTTCCTTCCTTCCTTCCTTCCTTCCTTCCTTCCCCTTGCTTTCCAATTTTTTCTTTCAGCATTTTTCTTGAGTCCTTTCTTTCTTTCTTTCTGCCTGTTTTCTTTTTTTTCATTTCTCTCCCTTCTGTTTCTTCTCTTATTTCCTTTGCCATGTAAGACATTCAAGCGTCTCAACTGTTGCATCAAAAGGAACATTCTTGCCTCGCAAATGCAACGTCAGTAGGGTGTGTACTCTACTGTGTACTCTCTAGTGTATACGAGCGTATACACTGTATATGAGTGTATACGACTACGACCAGAAAGTAATTTTTACTTGAATTACTTTCTTGGGGAATTTTTGGTTTCAGTTTTATCCTTTAAGCGATCGCTGTGACGTGCAGTTGAGGATTAGATCGCGGGAACCACGAAAAAACGCAGTCTACGATGATACGAGTTTTACTACACTGTCTTCAAAGTCGGGAGTGAGAAAAAACACAGTATCAGCACTTATAGAGCCCTCTTTCTCTTATTTCACGAGCCCTAAAAACAAACTTGGTGTCACAGCTATCTTCCAATTAATGAAACTGAAAAAAAAATCACCATCAAAAAGAATGCAAGTAGTGGTCACACGCGAATACCATAGGGTGATCCATACATATTAATTTGTTATGAACAACATTAAATTAATCACGAAAGCTAAAATTTGATTTCTGTAATCCTTTAAAGACCAATTTTGTATCTTGGGAGCTGTCGAGTATAAAATGATGGGAGTATATTATGTTCAGTAATTTGGGTGTTTGGAAGTTGCACGTCTCGTAATTTTTGCGAATCAATTATTTTGAATGTGTGCCATGCCTCAAGTTATATGGTGCTTCTTTTGTGGAACATGTGTGCTGGACTCGATTGTAGTTGATCAGTCGGTCTCGGACGCAGTGCCTCTAGGCGATCGATAGGCAACATATCAAGTTTATCAAAGATCGATTTACTGTTTGGAAGAAGTCAGGGTTACAAACTGAACTTACTGCTCCTCTGCGATGCCTGAAAAGAGTCAGGAGCTAAGTTTAAGTAATGGTTCCCCAAACATATCCAGAATGGGATAGATGGGAGTAAGCTAACCTGTATAGCTGTTCTCTTATTTAGATTCATTTGTGTATAACATTTCAACTTGCTAATCATTTCAGTCATTCTACGAATATCCGTTGGGAGGTTGTTTGTCAACCAGCCTATGCACACTGCTTAGCCAGCCCGCCGTGGTGGTGCAGTGCTTATGGTGCTCGACTACTGTGTCCAAGGATGCGGGATCGAATTCCGACCTCGGGGCCGCTTTTCAATGGAGGCGAAAAGCAAGGCGTCCGTGGGCTGTGCGATGCCACTGCACGTTTAACCCCAGGTGGTCGAAATTTCGGGAGCCCTCCGCTACGTCGTCTCTCATATAGCCTGAGTCGCTTTGGGACGTTAAACCATGAACCAGTACTTAACCTGTTTTTCCCACTCGCTCACGCAGGTGGTGAAGATGCTGTTCACCGTGGTGCTCCTGTTCGCCGTATGCTGGCTGCCGTACCATGCGTACTTCCTCTACGTGTCGCACAACCCTCACGTAGCCTACCTCGATCACATCCAGCACGTGTACCTGGCCATGTACTGGCTCGCCATGTCCCACGCCATGTGCAACCCCATCGTCTACTACTGCATGAACAAGAGGTATTCATTGGCCTATATAGAATGGACCAATATCCTTTTTTGTCTCATGTGCATGAAAAAGAACTGCAGTACCTGTGGAGCAAATACATTTGTAGGATATAAGCTTTTCTGTAAATTTGTGGAATTTCATTAGAAAGATTCAGCGGGCTTAAACATGGCTTGAACCTAGTTATATGACCGAAAGCTTTGTTAAGAATGTCTTGAATGGTTTAGCAAGGTTGTACACGGTTCGACGGTTTGACGTTTTGGATTGAGAGGACGCTCAAGCTTCGCCTAAGAGTAGAAGTGATAGCGGCCTTGCATTTCGTCTCCACCGAAAACCGAACGCGGCTGTCGCGTTCCGTTGGAGGCGAAACGCAAAGGCGTCATTGTGCTGTGCGATGCCACTTCAGTGTAAATATCCCAAGGTGGTGTAAATTGTTCCGTAACCCTCGACTGCAGCACCGCTTTTTCTATTTCCCCTTTCACTCCCACCTTCATGCCTTGTCTAACGGTGCGCCTCAGGTGTCCACCGTGGAGCGTAATAACATTGTGCCTTTAATTTTCTATAAACCAATTTACACATGTTTTTACTTCAACACCACCTTTTCATGCCGCGATTTTTTGTTTGCTTTAGAAGGAAAGGAAGACACAGAGTCTGTCTCACTTTTCGGTCGACATGCATAGTTGATTAGGTAAAAGTCCCGCCACCTTGGCATTCCGCGATTCTTATATTGTTTGCCTAAATTGTTTTATGGGGAGAAGGCGTAGTATGTCTGATGTTCAGATGTTGGTGAAGATGAAGGTCAGATGTTCGAAGCCGGCTGACCTTGATGTTTTGCACGGAAGAACTGGAGCTTCCGCTCCAAAAATATCCAGGATCACCTACTCCAGGGGAAGCCCGCAATGAAATGACGATCGTGCTTCGCACGAAAGCCTGTGCGCAAATGAACCATGCTTTGAGACAGGGTGCCTAGATTACTTGTTGTAGCAATGTCTCCTGGATGGTGTCTTATGAAGAAGAAAGGTAAGAAAGGGCCTGCACGTTACTGTTAAAACGACAGCATTACTAGCCTCGTCGACCCAAGGCCTTTGGCGCGGTAAATTCGACCTCAGTTGCTGCGCGAGGAGCCGGCGCCGTTCTCCTCTTCACACGTGCAGTACGCAGAGCCGGCTGCGCTCGCTTTTTCTTTTACATTGCACTCGTACACCTGGTGGTTCTTCTTCTTCCTCATGCACCTGGCATACTTCGTTCGTACCAGTACACATCTACATAAGTATACATTGTCTGAAACAATACCACAAAGCCTTCCACTCCCATGCCTACCCTTTCTCTGCACCGTCACCGCTTCCCATCTAACTCGTCTCCTGAGATCTACCCCTTCGAAATGCCTTCGACGCCTTCTTGTCGTGTAGACCTGGCTGTGGTGTCGTTGAGGTTCGCAGACAGCCATGGAGGAATTAAACCACATCAAACCGTGTCTGACAATGCTTAATCGAGCCTACGCTCTGCAAACTAGGTTTAGGCATATATAAGTCTAGCCTGACTGAGCAACAGCGCATAACAAGAATTTCGCTTGCACAATTGGGCGTAGCCGTACTAAGTCGCAGCCATATTTTAAAGCTAAACTTGTGACCTCCGCAGAAATGCCGTGCCATCTCTCTTCCGTCGCTCCTTACTGGCGCTCTCTGCCTGGCTGGAACTGTGGGTTTAGAGGCAAAGCCAATGAGTCGAGCTTATTTTCCTCCGTGGTGATGGCCGGCATTTGGCAGACCCGTAGGCAAAATAATCCTGTGTAGGCGTGAAGCGACTGTGCTGAGCTCGGCGCCTCAGCGCGCTGAAAGGAGGAGTCGATCGATGACCAAGGCAGCGTTACGAAGGCCAATTACTTGCACGGCCATCGACTACGCACAGCCCCGTCAAGTCGGAATAAGCGCGAAACACAATTGCACCAGAAAGGGGACCACGAAGTTTACCGTCTCAAGCTTTGTCATCCTGTTTGTACAGTACCTGCGTTTTGCGCTTCTTCATAGGCGAACGCGATCCAACGCTCCAAGCTTTGCATTGCATATGAGGGACATAACCCGGCTTTACATTCATCGGCCCCATTTATTAAGGGTGTTTGGCTCAGGACATGTCTTTTGGCACTGACCACTATCGATAAGCGCACCCACTGGTCGCCTTCGAATCGGTATCCAGGTCAGCAGGTGGCGGCAGTGGGTCACAGCTCTCTGGCGGAGTAAATGCCTTCAGCCCACAATTTTTTTTCTACACCACACTGCCAACGCCGAAGTACACGCATTAAAAACGCCTAAAGGAAGCTACAACGCCCCATGACGGCTATTCGACTGGGTTCACCGGCGTTTTTGTTTTTCGTTGTGTGTGTGTGTGTGTGTGTGTGTGTGTGTGTGTGTGTGTGTGTGTGTGTGTGTGTGTGTGTGTGCGTGTGTGTGTGTGTGTGTGTGTGTGTGTGTGTGTGTGTGTGTGTGTGTGTGTGTGTGTGTGTGTGTGTGTGTGTGTGTGTGTGTGTGTGTGTGTGTGTGTGTGTGTGTGTGTGTGTGTGTGTGTGTGTGTGTGTGTGTGTGTGTGTGTGTGTGTGTGTGTGTGTGTGTGTGTGTGTGTGTGTGTGCGCGCGCGCGCGCGCGCGCGCGAATTCTTTCGTGGGCTTGCAAATAAACGTCCGATTTTGCAATACAAAAGAGACCAAAGCGTGGCCAACGTGAGAACTCTAAAGCGCTCATAAAATCTTCGTCGGACGAAGAGTGTTGCTGAAATGTTAAATGCACACGATACTTCACTTCACTTCACTTCACTTTATTACCTTAAAGACCCCACATTGGGGGTATTACAAAAGAGGTGGGAGTACAAACATTGATTGAATATGATTGCCTACATGATATTTATGAAGTGCATATTTAAACTGTTGACAAAACTTGACGGGCAGGTGATGGCATCAATATCGCAGGGAAGGCCATTCCAGTCTTTTGCAGTGCGAAGAAAGAATGATGAAGAAAAAGTGACGGTGCGGGCGCGCTGGCATGAAACTACTAGTGGATGGCCGGTGCGATGAGATATGCGAGCTGGCGGTGTGATGTAGGGTTGTTGGCCGAGGGAGCTGTAAAAACACTTATGGAACAGATTAAGAGAAGCAATGCGACGACGATGGGCAAGAGTTGATAAACGTGATTGTCGTTTAAGTGACGATACACTGATGTCATACGAATAGGCAGAATGAATGAACCTCGTGGCGCGGTTTTGGACAGATTCTATTGAACTGATGAGATATGCTTGTTGAGGGCTCCAGATAGTAGATGCGTATTCTAGTTTGGGTCGGATGAGCGATTGGTAGGCGAGAAGTTTAATACTTTGAGGGACGTGCCGTAAATGGCGTTTCAAAAAAACCTAATGATCGGTTAGCTGATGCGACGTTACATGTGAGCGCCAGGAGAGATCCTGGCACAAGGTGACGCCTAAGTACTTGTATGAGCATACAGATTCTAGTGGAGTGTTAGCAACCGAGTAAGTGAAAATGTGGGGGTTACGCCGGCGGTGAAAAGATACGAGTTTACATTCATTAGGATTAAGCGACATTAGCCAGTCATTGCACCAGGCATGTATTGCGTTAATGTCGTTTTGGAGCTGTGATTGGTCAGAGGTGTTGGAAATTGTGCGGTAAATGACGCAGTCATCTGCAAACAGACGAACATTGCAAACCAGGTTTGAGGGTAAGTCGTTTATATAGATTAAGAATAGGAGGGGAGCTAATACAGAACCTTGGGGTACGCCTGATGTTACTGGAAGAGGGTTAGAACTGTGTCCATTAACGAGAACAAACTGGAAGCGGTTAGAGAGGAATTCTTCGATCCA
The DNA here is from genome assembly GCF_055883805.1 of Amblyomma maculatum. Lineage (NCBI taxonomy): Eukaryota > Metazoa > Arthropoda > Arachnida > Ixodida > Ixodidae > Amblyomma > Amblyomma maculatum. Next base: position 56,752,073 of record NC_139350.1, read on the forward strand.
TAATAAGACGTTAGGATGCAGATTTAGCATGGTTAGTTTCAGCAGTAAACGCCTGGCATGACTTTGGGATCGCCTGTCAGGCTTTCAGCGCTGTTACAACAAAATGCACGAGTGTGAAAATACACTCGAAAAAGAGCGCTAAAGGCCTTTTTTGATGGAGGATATGGTTGAGACATGGTAAAGTTGCGCGAAAGGACTACACGCAAGGCAAGAACCGGGATGATAGCGACGAGAAGGCAATTCATTCAATAAGAACGTTAACCGCGTCAACAACAGCGGCACGAGATTCATGACTAAGACAGCGCATTTGTGCAGTCACTCACGAGTGGCAAGGACGATAAGTAAATGTAAAGCACGCTCGTTACATTTATTCTTCACAGCAGAGACTTCCGTTCTGAAGACTTCTTTGTGCAACGAGCTTCCGGCAGGTATACAAACCATGAGCAAATTTTGTGTCTCGCTGTTACGTGGCTTGCTGCTGTTGCATCTGCCACTTTAGTACAGTAGGACGGCCACGAATCGCAGCATGCGTCCTGCCACGCTTCGTAGTCAAAACGGAAACCTCCTCCTTTTCGCACATCAGACGCTGCCAGAAAGGGTTTTGACACTACAGTCTAAAGGGGCGTTCACACTGGAGATCTGCGAAAGTCGCTCGACCAGGTTTTGTAGACCCACTACAAGCGCTGATCGGCCCCGAGTGTCCACCCCGGAGTGTGACTCGCTTCATGACACCCCTCTCTTCAAACGAGATTTGAACGAAGAACTGACTTTCTCACCTTTTCGGCCGCTTTCTTCTGTAACCGCGCTTGACGTAGATCAGTTCGGACTGCTTTCAGGCATGGATATGTACAATTAATTCAGCGAGCAAGATAAATTTACGGTTATACCCTTGCGCAGAGCTGTTTCGGCAGTCAAAACGCACCTGAACACGAAAACGGTAGAAAAAAAAAAGGGGGGGGGGGGGGGGGGTGCTTGTTTGCGGTCTCGCGAAGTGGCAGATCACCAAGTCATCTCATTCTCGACCGCCGAGCACATGAAGAAGACTACGAGTACAAACGCGAGTGAGTTATCTTCACTTTCACAGCGAGCATACATTCTTAATTTTCCCGCTCTATGAAGAAGGCGGAAGCGCCGTGGATTGGCTGAGGAGTTCTGCGAGTTGAAGTCGCGTCGCAAGAAATCGCTCAGCGACCTAGTCCCTCAAACAGGTCGCTGGCGAATTGTTCGGGTCCCTCCATCCGTGACGCTACCACCCCACCTTCCCCCGTGAGGAATCGAGTTGCGCGACTTCAGCGACTCGTCAGTGCGAACGCGGAAAGTACGCATTTCACTCGTCAACTTCTTCCCACTGTTGAGTGCACTTGGAACTTGGTACTTTCGATTAGTTTGCGAGTCCCTTTATTTCAGCAAAATAATATTCCAATATGAGGATCGCTCCGGTGTGGCGGAAAATCAAATTAAGTGAGATTTCAGTCACACCGATATTTTATTCGCCGCAGCTGCGGCTTACAAGCGGGGCTAGCTTAGGCAATCTCGTCGTGTCTCGCGTCTTTCTTGGAACTGGCGTGTTTGCCGAGTGGCCACAAGGAGAGATTCTCAAGTTTCGTCCGGGTCGCTTGTCATGCTGCAGCGCTTGTAATCAGAAGCAAGCAGGCGCAAAGTTTCTCTCGGAGTATCTTGTCCCCAGTAAAAACAAGGACAAAACGTAAGGCGAGTAAATTGAATTTATATAACAGGAACTGTTTCACGCAGTTTAGAAACGCTCAGCGATAAGCCGCTCGAAAGATGAAAAAGCACGGTACGCGGTTGGAGCTCGCGTATAATGTAAGCAGCGGAGTGTGTTCGCAACTCATAAATCCTGATGGCCTTGGAGCTGTTTTCACCACGGTCTCACAGCTTGGCACAGTCACCAGTGAGTACCGCCCTACACGCGCAGGCGCTCACGTTAGCTGTATGCAAAATGATGTCGCTTTCTTCTTAGCTTTTCTTTAGCGTGCGGTCTGCGTTACCGCCTGATAGGCTTATATATATATTTTTTTTTTTACCTTCACAGCTCTGTCAATTGTGGTACTGAATTTCGCGTGAAATATCATTGTGAGAATGAAAATCTATCAGTTCTTATCACTGGCAGTCTCAGGAGAATGTGGGGCAATTTTTTCAAAACAGTTATCATCGCAAAACTGCTAAACTTCTGGTTGGAATGTGGTCATGAATGGAGAAAGAAAAAATGTTCTTAGCGCTGCGCATCAAGTGAAATCTAACGTAGCCTCAGAACAAGGGTCTGGCCTTAGACGAAGTACAGGAAATTTAGTTATTCTATGTGGGTTGTAGTTATGCCTATTCGTAGATTGCAACGTGTACCTAGGGTAGTGACAACGCAGTATCTGCCATTAGAAAGCATATGAGAAACCTACTTTAAGGTCTAAAGAGACTGCAGAATGCGGAATATTATCTCCTTAAACCAAATCTGCTAGCGCTACCCATCCCGCGGCTTATGGCGTCGTGTTTAACGACTCTCCATGGCACGACTTCGCCTAGAGAGGGGTGCGCCCGAAGAGATAAAAGTGTTGGGGCGCGTCGCTGGAGTGGAAACGCCGTAAAAAATCCGCCTATAGTTGCTCGCGCCGTCGCCGTGTGGAAAACCCCGCTCTCAGATGCAAGCCATTTTGCACGCGCCAAAAGCATTTCGCACTCACCGTGGAAGGACCCCTCACTCGGAGCATGCTGCGTCTCACGTGACGCACGCCATGCTCTCCAACGTGTGCACGAGCAGGCGGCCAGACGTGACGGGCAGCCCTGAGGTGATGGCGCAATCCGTGCTTTGGAAAGAAGCGCGTGCGGCCTCCCGTTCCTCCCTTCCCCGAACTGCATGTCGCTCTCTGGCTGGTTTTAGGCAACCATTTTTATTGCAAAAAACGCGGGGTTTCCGGGATGCAAAAAGGTATTATTCACTTGGTGAGTCAGCATTAGGGAGAATACTAGTTATGTCGAGGTGCCGTTTGCGTAATAAAACGATCTGCAAGCTGGTCAAGGTCAGATCCGGACTTTTAGAAATAGGCCATTTTGATAAAAAGGTCTACTGATGCTCTGAAACACGAGACCAAATATGACTTTTTCGTAACATCAAAGCGATTTTAACACCACGGCTGATGGAGGCTGAAAATTATTTTTGCCGTTGAGCGTGACAGAGCCAGATTAAGCAGTTGTTGGTTTAGGTGAGTTTAACGTCGCAGAGCAACTCGGGCTATGAGAGACGCCGCAGTGGAGGGCTCCGGAAATGTCGACTGCCTGGGGTTCTTTAATGAGCGCTGACACTGTACATCATACGGACGCCCTGCCTTTCGTCTTCATCGAAAAGCGGCCGCCGCGAACCGGATTCGATTCCACATCCTTGTGCACAGCGGTTGAGCGCCGTAACCAAAGCGCCACCGTGGCGGGACGCACCCACATTCAGCAGCGTAAATGTATCAACCAATGTTGGGGTTTGGGCTCGTTAGTTAGGTATCGTGGCTGAGTGAGGCAACGCCAAAGCACGAGGTCGAGCAGAAAAACAGTCAGGACAGGCGCTGAAGATGAGCGCTAGTC